>NC_054834.1:23848424-24179119 GCF_018345385.1 Vulpes lagopus | reverse complement strand
AATGTCTTTCTCTCACGTGCACCTCTTATCCATCCCAGAGTCATGATATTTCTCTTGTAGCCGCATTGCCTACGGGTGTTAATCTGGGGACCCGTTTAAACCCTCATTTCATGCCTCTCAATCCCTTTCAGCAACTCCCTAACTTGTGTCCTTGCCTGAAGTCCTGCTTAAATCAAACCTATCATCTATATTGGGGCAGGATTCACTTAAAGTGCAAACTACATGCTGTCATTGGTCTGCTTAAAATAGCCACTGTCATCTCATCACTTACCAGATATAGCTCAAATCATCAAGAAATGCCTATCTGCCTAAACTCATCGTCTAGGATTTTTTGCCTTAAATACGATGCATTTGTTTATGCATTTATTGTTTCCTAGCTCTGTGCCTTTGCAAATGTTTCCCTCTAGTCAAAACACTCATCTACCAGTTTTCTTTTATCCTGCGAGGTTTAACATATGCTTCAATATTCAACTCATGAATTCCCCCAGAACAATCTTCTCATAATCTTCTGTACATTTTTATTATAGTAATCACCACAAAAAATTTGAACTTCTATGATTACTTCTTTCCACAGCTATAGTGCAACTAATTCAGTAATGGGAGTGATGTTCTTATGCTTTCAAATCCTACAAAAACTTGTGACATAATGTTTCGTAGATGCTAGTTGCATTGGACTGAGAAAGGTGTGTTAAAAATTCTGCATTGTCTATGAAATTGGAGCAGATGAATTGATAGAAGGAAACCCATACAAGGAGAATTAAATCACTGGCACTGAAAGAATGAGAAAGAACTAATTAGTAATATTTGGATGAATTAATTTGTGTCTATAGTTTTCCTTCTACAGCATTACTTAGTACCTGATTGATTCATTATATTTATGTCAGGTGTGTTCAGACTCTGAGTTGGCACAGTTCTTCCATGAAATGCTTAATTTAAAAAAATGATTATTTTGAATATTTACTTTTGCCCTATCTATGTTATACTACCTACCAATATCTGCTGGCTGTGTGAGAGACACCTAAATAATGTTTGTTGGCTTCATATTCCTTAATATATGTTCATAAATATAATATTTGAAATTGACTGTTTCTACATAATATTATTCAATTCAGCCTCAAATTTTATTTATAATATGGACACTTAGTCTATAAGGTCTAAGTATTTAAGTGAATCTAACCCTTAAAATTTAACTTTGGTTTATTGCTATAGAAATAGGATTTCCCACCTCAAAGTGAGAGCTTTTGCAGTACTTCTGGAACACCGGAAATTTCTAGTAACCCTAAATAAACAAACACTATACAGATTAAGTTTCTTTGACTTTTATTATTTTTCTTTTACTTTCCTTATATAAACTACATTTAACTCAGTCTTTTAAAAGGCCTATAAGAAGAAAATATGACTATCCTTTTTGCATATGGTGAATAACTCAAATTTTGGAAGTTTCTTCTCTCTTTGCAACCTTCTTTTTCACCACCTTTTATAGACTAATGTTTTGAAATACTTTATCTTAAGTGGAATATAAGTAGACTGTAGATTGGAATATGGGAAATTAAAATTAAGCTTGTATTTAATTAGGGATAAGTAAAAATATAGGCAACAGAAAATGCTGCCTAAACGGTTTATTTTCAGCATGTGAACTCCAGTTTAAAGTATTCACTAGCCCCGGAGAGGATAAGGAATCAGATATCCAAAAATAACCTGCAGTGATCTATGCAGTGAATTCATAGACAGCTGTGGATTTACAGGCCTTATTACTTACACTATATTTCCAGTCCAGGTTTTTTAGTTCATATTTTGTATTTCATGTTCATATTTGCCAGCCTTCTTTCTTTCTACATATTGCAGCAGGCCAAGTTTAGAGAAAAATTTTTGGTAAGTTGTATTGGAAATATACCTGTATGCAAAGCATTCAAAAACGAGTCCTTGTGGCCTGTACACTGCAGGGCTTTCCCCGTCTTTCAGCTCTGCATTTGGTAGAGCCTAAGTATGGCCTGAACAAGCAACCCTGTGGTAAGGATTGAGAGGGAGCCCAGGTGGCTCTGTCTGGGGAGCTTCCTGCTCCGGATTTTAGCTCAGGTCATGAGCTCCTGGGTCATAAGACTGAGTGTCTGCTTGAAGACTCTTTCCCTCTGCCCTTCCCCCACTTGTGCACACACACGCACTCTCTCAAACAAATAAATCTTTTCTAGAATATGAAACATTAGGAATTCTGTGACAAACAAGAAGAACAGATGACTTCAAAGCAAAATTTCTTAAAGTTCTCAAAAAATAGAAATTTAAATAAAAAATTTATATATGCAAATTATACCTGAAAATATATATGGTTTTTGTTTGAGGGACCTAACAAGACTCAGCTTAAATCTGAAAATTATATTTGGAGATGATATGGATGGCAAAGAAATATTTCTGGAAAGTTTGGTAGGTAACAAATGTATACCCTAACAACGTGTTGGATATATAAATAATTGCGTTGTATAAATTACATATATTATTTCACATTCATCATCATATTTCAAAAGTTTGTCTATAGCTCTCTTCCCACATACTTTTATGGGTTTCAATAAATTTAAGACCGATTTTATTAAGTTTAGATATTTGTCTTTTGTGTTACAGCATTTTATCATATGGTGTTAAACATCAGTTTCTCCCATAAGATAACTTCCAGTTGAATAAAAATACTAGGTCTTCACTGTATCCTTTCAGTCTAATAGTTCATATTGCAAAGAACTCTATTTTTTGAAAAAATAAATGAATATATGAAATAACCCAACACAGACTATTTCTAAAGTCAGCTTGAAAAATTATAAAGACGAATAAAACAATAAACAAATGAACAGAAATATTAAGTGCAATATTCATAAGTTTGGAGTATCAGTTTTCACTTTGTCTCAAAGCGTTCAATGTGTGATGCATAATATCCAAAAAATATAGTACAAATGACAAATAGGATTCTAAGTAAAGCTATCAACTGTACTATTTCTGTTAGGTAAAGGTTGTGTAGTTTTTCCCTGTATATAAAACCAAGGAGCAGTAGAAATGTCATAAATTACAAATTTAAGCAAATTTTTTCCTATATATTCCAAACATTAAAAAAAGAAAGCATGAACTCTGAAAGCTAAAACATGCTTGGTTTAAAATCTAAAACCAAACTGAACATATATTATCAGAGGACTATTAAATCGCAATATATTGGATTACTCTATTCAGCCTAGCATAAATAGTGCCTTATTAATTGAAGACAAAAATGTCAAGGACTTTGGTTTGAGTTTTATATTACACAATTTGTTATGTTAGAAATAAATGTTTTTTTGATTTTTACTGACATTATGCTCTACTTGAGTTTGTGAAATTTGACAAAGATTTAAATCAGAGAAGTAGGGGATAGTAAACCAGCTCTACCATTTTAATATTATAGATTGATAGATTGATGATAGCTACAGGGAAATTGAAGAGTTACAAAAGTACATAAGCAGCATAGAGATACATAATGGATTTAGTCATTATGGTTAATAAACACATTTCAGAAAGTAATAATCTTTTTCGAATTGATATTACTTATCTAATCTCTTTTGCCTTAAAAATTAATTTAAAATGTTTCTTTTAGTTCCAAATGCAAAGCTATAATTTTAGCTATAATAAAAAAATCTACATACACACATTCCAAAAATGTACATCTTTAAATGTTACAAACATGTCCAGTGAGTAAGAAGTAAAAAGAATAAATAGAAGTGCTGCCACTATTCCCAAAGTATCTTATCTAATATCTTTGCCTTAAAAACAATTTCTTAATTGCATACATTGATTTGGACCTAATCATTCTTACTGGCAGTGAGATGAACTAGATAGATGTTCTGTAATTTCAACCTCAGGTTTAATTTTGATATTAAGTACCATGATGTTTCACAATACTATGAGTCTTTGGTTACATTATGCATTCCTGTGGAAGGTAAATTATTTTAAATATTCATTTAACATGATGGCAAGTTTTAGTTCTAGATCACTGTGTCAGAAAAAACTTGTTATAACACACTTGGGAAGAAATGCACAATATTAATGTCCAGTGTCCACCAATTTAAGGTTAAAATATAAATATTCAACAAGTTAAATATGTTGAACTATTTAATTACTAATTAAATAAATTCAATTTCTCTCATGTTTACCATTTAAGTAAAAGCAAATGGTGGCATTTGAAAAGACTAATGGAAACTATTTTGTCTACATATTAATTTCATTAAATATAAATATATAAATGAAGGTAGTCACGTTCATAGGGATAATTTATTGAAGTTTATATAAATTTATTATAAGTAAACACTATCAAAAGGAAAATTTATAAAAGTTTAAAAATATTACCTTATCTAAATATAGAATTCCATATTTTAAATAAAAATGTGTCGAGCCACCTATTATCAGGTGTTGATCATCTGAAGAAAATAATTTCTGCTGAAAATGTTTCATCTGTTAAAAGATTCAGAATATATGGGATAAATTAGCTATTTCTTTAACACCCCTTAAGTCACCATCTATCTTTGTGATACATGTAAGTTCTTAAAATACTTGGCAGTCGAAGAAAAAAATGTAGATTTAGAGATGTAGAATATATACTTTAACACATTTTTCCATCTGGGACAGTTCTAATTTTCACAGAGCAACAAAGTAAGCCAAAGTTTATATGCCACTTGAAGAACCTCCGGATATGAACATCCATGTTGGCATCATATAAACCACCAAATATACATGGGAACATCATTTCTTAATACCTCAAACCATGACAAATTTGTTACTACTATAATTTTGCCTAAATTTCAGAGTATCATTATTTGTTCTTTTAGCTATGTCAGAGTCTGCACCCTGTCAATGGTTCTAGTTAGTTCTCAATTTTAACATTTTAAAAGTCTATTTGTTTGACTGTTAAAGGGGACTCTTTGAGTGGAAAGGAAAGACCATAAATAGGAAGAAGAAAAGTAGGAAGCACAAAAGCAGTAAAATTAAGTATATCTATAAAAATCAGCCAAAAGATTCACAAAGTAAAAGAGGGTAAAGTATCACACCATATACCTAAAATGTGATCTTAAAAAGAGTTCAAACGTAAGCAACCATTAGCTTAGTACAGACTGCTATATGCATAAGATGTTATCTATAAAATTAATGGTAGGGTTGCCTGGGTGGCTCAGTGGTTGAGTGTCTGCCTTTGGCTCAGCGTGTGATCCCAGGGTCCTAGAATCAGGTTCCACATCGGGCTCCCTGTAGGGAGCCTGCCTCTTCCTCTGCCTATGTCTCTGCCTCTCTCTGTCTCTCATGAATAAATGAATAAAATCTTTAAAATAAATAAAATTAATGGTAACCACTGCATAAATAGGTAGTATATATGCAAAAATGAAAGAAAGGAATCCAAGTCTATTGCTGAAGAAAGCCAGCAAACTGAGAGAAGGGAGCAAGAGAAGAAGGGAACAGAGAAGTAAAAACAAACAAACAAAAAAAAACATAAAACAAGTAATAAAATGGCAATAAATACATACCTACTGATAATTACTTTGAATGTAAGTGGGCTAAACACTATGAAACTAGAAATTAACTACAAGAAAAAATATAGAAAGAATACAAAACATGGAAGTGTGATACCATGGATCAATGAGTGGGTCAACCAATAAATCAAAGAGGAAATAAAAAAAAAATACATGGAGACAAATGAAAATGAAAACACAAGGGTCCAAAATTGTTGGGATGCCACAAAAGCTGCTCTAAAAGGGAAGTTTATAGCAATGTAGGCCTACCTTAAGCGAGAAAAATTTCAAACAACCTAATCTTACTTCTGAAGGAGCTAGAAAAAGAACAAAGCCCAAAACCGGTACAAGAAAGGAAATGATAAATATCAGAGCAGAGAGAAACAAAATAGAAATGAAAAAGAACAATAGATCAATGACAAAGGAGGCAAGAATATGTAATGGGAAAAGACAGTCTCTTCAACAAATGATGTTGGGAAAATTGGACAGCTGTATGCGAAAGAATGGAACTGGACAGTTTTCTTAGACCATATGCAAAAATAAACTCAAAATGAATTAAAAACGTAAATGTGAGGCTGGAAACCATAAAAATCCTAGATGACAGGAAAAGAAGTAATTTCTCTGACTTTGGCCATAGCAACATTTTTCTGTGTATGTCTCCTGAGGCAAGGGAAACAAAAGCAAAAATAAACTTTTTGGAACTACATCAAAACAAAAAGCTTCACGGCAAAAGAAACAACCAACAAAACAAAAAGAGAACTTACTGATTGGGAGAAGATATTTACAAATGAAGTATCCGATAAGGGATTAGTATGCAAAGTATATAAACTCAACACCAAAAAACCCAAATAATCCAACTAAGGAATTGGCAGATGACATGAACAGACATTACTCCAAAGAAGAACCACAGATGGCCAACAGACACATGAAAAGATGCTTAATCACTCATATTCAGGGAAATGCATATCAGAAGTACGATGAGATACCACCTCATGCCTGTGAGGATGTTAAAATCAAAAACATAACAAGTAAGGTAGGGATTTGGAGAAAAAGCTGTACTGGTGCTGGGATCATATACTGGTGTAGCCACTGTGGAGTATGGAGTATGGAGTTTCCTCAAAATTTAAAAATCGAATTGTCATAAGACCCAGTAATCCTGCTACTGGGTGTTCACCCAAAGGAAATGGAAACACTTGAAAAGATACACACAGCACTATGTTTACTGCAGCGTTATTTACAATAGCCAAAGTATGGCAGCAACATACGTGTTCACTGGTAGATGAAGATGTGATGTATGTATCTATATAATACAATATCACTCATCCATAAAAAATAGTGAAATTTTGCCATTTTCTACAACATGGATAGATCTAGAGTATAATGCTAAGTGAAATAAATCAGAGAAAAACAAATACCATATGGTTTCATTCATGTAGAATTTAAGAAAACAAATGAATAAAAAAAGATTCAAAAATTGTCAAATATAGAGAATAACTAGTGGTTACCCAAATGGGTAGGAGGATGAGTGAAATAGATGAATAGGATTTAGAATTCACTTATTATGATGAGCACCGAGTAATGTATAGAATTTTTGAATCACTATAACGTATACCTGAAACTAATAGAGCATTGTATATTAATCATACTGGAAATTAAAAAAGAAATATTTGTTTTTAGTAGTTTGAAATGTGACAAAGACCAACTTTTGAAGGGAGAGATGAGAGGGAAGAAAGACAGCCATAGCATTTTGGATTAATAATTTAACATACAGTCTTGTGATTATAGCAAGTATAACTGAACATATGCAGAGAGGTAGATTTTATATAATAATACAGTAATATAGAATTTTAATATTACCAAATATATGGATACAGAGTCATTGTTAAAGTATGTATTACTAAATGGTTGGGAGTTTCATCCTTAGTGCTATTCAGTAAAAGTTTAGCCAAGAATAGAAAATAATCCATTTCTTCCATGGCATTGTTTTATCAAATAGACTGATAATAAATTTACCAAATGAGAATCATATGTAACCTATCAAGATCTACCTGGTGTCATAAAGTCTGGAAATGTAGGATTTCAAAAGCACACTTAAGTTGTGTTTTACCCTCGAGTGATCCGCCTATCAGACCAATATAAAACATGTGACTGGTTATTTCAGTAAACACCTGTCATCCCCACATCTTATAGAACTTGTGCACACATGAACTTGGAGTGTCGCAAAAGTATGGCAGAAATGTTGGTTTGGGTTCCTTTGAGGGAATACCAGAGTGGATCTAGCTGTGACGATGAAAGAAAATGTATGCACCAGTGTCATCTAAGGAAAAAGGCATGGCTCAAAATCTCTCTTACAACCCACATATATGGGTGGCACCTGAGTGGCTTGGTTGGTTAAGCATCCCAGTCTTATTTTCAGTTCAGGTCATGATCTCTGGGTCATGAGATGGGAGCTCTGCACTGAGCTCCCTCAGAGTGGAGTCACTTGAGATTCTTCCCCCCCGACTCTCTCCAATAAATAAATGAAATCTTTAAACACACACACACACACACACACACACACACACACACACACGTACCTGGGTGGCTCAGTCAAGCATCAGACTGATTTTGGCTCAGGTCATCATCTCAGGGTCATGAGATTGAGCCCCATTGGGCTCCACACTCAGCAGGGAGTCTGCTTGTCTCCCTCTCCCCTCCCCCCGTCCCTCCCCCCCACTTTTGTGCACCCTGTCTCTCTCAAATAAATCTTTAAAAAAATAAAAATCACACATGCACTCAATGCAAGCAGAACTTAAGTTCATATACCATACTGGCTCCATGAAAAATCTGGTTTTGCATTTCAACTAAGGATGATGAAGATAGATGTATCAAAAGTTTTTAGGAAGGACTAGATGTATAAATAAATATCAAATATTTAGAATCATGTTTGGCACATATGAAGTGCTTAATCAATGTTACTTATGCAGTGATGATGATGACTCTGGTGATCACACAATGAGAATGAAGTCTTAGTCTGAGTACTCCGAAGGTAGATACTAAGAACGGCTTGACTGCAAGTAGATTACTGGGAGTGCTCTTGGGAAGCAGTTCAATGGAACAAGGGGAAGTGAGACCTAACAAGAGAAATAAGATGAGAAAGTGTGTCTTATGAATGGGTTGTTACTAATGGCAGCTGGAGCCTATTCCTGCTGGAGACTCTGTAGGAAGCCGTGTGTAACACGTCTTAGAATCCACCAAGGTGTGGAAGCAGGGAGGGAAGGGAAGAGAGCAATCTAGACATTTATTCACTAACATCACAACTCCATTGGCAGAAGGTTGCCTTTGGAAGTGTCCTTAAGGTTTCCTGATGCTGAAGGAGACCCTCGGGTAGAAAAAAGACACAGGTACTTAGGGAAGAAGCTTTCAGCCTCCTGGAAATCATCTATAGCAGCTAACGGTGAACTAATGGGGTCAAGTTGTTAAAAAGCAAAACATCATTGTGGTCAGTCATACAGTCCTTCCAAGTTAAGCTGTAGCTATGAAATCTGTGCAATGAGGGCTTAGACAAATTCGTGTAAAATTCAGACCAGATGATAAAGGAAATGTTTTCTGATAGCTATAGGTTTCACAAAAATGAGAGGGTATTTGCATAATTCTAAATTTTGCATGTATAGATATATTCTGGGTAATAAGTTTACCACTTATTACTTGTTAATTTATAAAGTCTTTCATTATGGAAACTGTTTACCCATTCTCTAGTTCTAGTTAGCATACGATTATCATAAGATTAATTGCTCACATATTCTTATATTCTTCTTTATCTTGTGAGTGCCTCATAAGAGAATATTTCATGACATAAAGTAACCAAAAGAAGACTGAGTTAGTGTTATTTTTCCAAAGCAGAATGAAATGCTCAGAGCACTAAGTAGAATTTTGTAATCTCTCCTCTTGGTTGGTTGTGGAATTTTCTGATTTATGAATACATACAGTGCTTTGGATAGATGCATCTCCTACCTGAGGTAGAATTTGATATGCCAGTTTGCACTTTACTAGAAAGAGACTATCTTCTTAAAGGATTGATTCCTTTTATAAATAGCAAAATCACTGCTGCATTTGAGTCAGAATAATGCAAAACTAAGTAATTAGACTCTAGAAGAGTCATTTTTTCAAATTGAGAGTTAGGAACTTTGAAGGGCATTGGATGTACGGGAAGACATGCCTAAACCCAGATACATGACAAACTTTGCTCATATTCTGAATAAATGAAATATTTAGCATAGGTATGTGTCAATATTTCGTGTTAAATAATGTAGAAATTTATTTTAGAACACAACTGAATTCTAGTAATATTTTTTATCAAATATTGGTTTACTAAAAATAACCCCTTGGCATATCATGGAATCTTATGAAAATGCCATAGATTTAGAAATAAACGACTGAGTTTGAGTTCTCTTTTAATTTTAAATACATAAAGTTATATTAATTTATTTGACTTCTCTGAGTTTATTTCATTTTTAAATAATTTCAATACTTGTAAATGACTGTTATTACATGTGTACATGTATTATTTTGTGTTTATGTGAATAGGATGTTTACATTATTTACAATTATACACACATACCTATACAGACACACACACACATATTATGAATTATATAACATATTGTATACTTCTTGTGACATGATACATTTTACATTAAAAATTGCTTAGGCTGTTATGTATAAGACAAGAGGGAATGACAAAGAATGCAGGGTCAATGAGAAATTGGGAGTGGATGAAAGAGGTACTTGGGAGGAATACCTGGGACTTTAAATCATTGCTATTTTATTTCTTAAATTCTTTAATGGAAACATGGATGAGTATTTTGTCTTTGTTATTTAAATGCTATGCATGCATCTGTTTTATGGAGATATATTTCAAAAAAATTAAAAAGGAAAAGAGTGCTTGTAAGCTGCCACAACATAGTTAAGCATTGTGTAGGAGTCACTAGGGGAGCTTCTCCTAGTGTGCAAATTTTTCTGGGAAATATTCTCTGAATTTGGAGGGTATGTGTTCCTTTTTTCCTATTTTTAAAAAAACTTTTAAATTTGCTGATCAGATTGTAGAAAATGCAAGTCCACTTGTTCAATGAATGCTAAACTACTGCTAGTAGTTTGATTAAACCCTTCATATAATTTCTGATTAAGATAGCTTAAGTAATATTTTGCATATGTACTATTAAAAAAGATTATATTTTCCTTCTTCATGGTCTCATGTAACCATTTTCTAGATTACTTTTTAAAATCTAAACAATAAAAGAAAGTACAGTAAGTATAATTTTTAATTTATATTTAATGCATATCAAATGACTTATAGTGAAATTTTTTATCTACCTATTACATACTGCAGAAAATCTTACCAACATTGTCCTAGTAAAATAAAATATTCTTATTACTGTATAGTTTTTTACCAGCTTTATGTTTTTAATAACCAACATCATCAGAGTGTCTAACATATATAGACTGTATCAAATCCAGGTCTGGAAGGAAAATAAATTTCTGACTAAAACGATTAGATTTTAACAGGGGCTCATTAACAATATCAAAATTTATCATTACCACATACTTTTGAAGCAAGGGTCACTGACTTTTATTATTTATTTCTAGTCTGTAATAAAATGCTCTGCTTTTGAAGAAGTTATTTTAGAAGAGTGTTTTTTCCCCCGTGTGTAATAAACGATAAAAAAATTAAATTAGCTGATCCACCATTATGTGAAATTTCTCAAATTTGGAGATATAAAAGTACATTATAAAAGTAAACTTGAATGTTCATAATTATAGCTAAGAAAAGTGCAGTCACATAAGTTTCACTGTACCAAGAATAAATCTTTCTCTGGATGATGACTTGAAGGAATCCAGGTTTTTTTAACCTCAGAAGAGGCCTATAATATGTTAGTAAACTTATATTCTATGGTGACACACTGCATTGCCATAGATTAACCCAGCATACTTTAGTCTTGAAGGATTTATTACATTCTGGTCTACTGATCTAAAAGCCAGCAAGGGGACAGATGTGCTGGTGGTCAGGCTGTTTAGAAATATTCCACAAGATCATGAAGTAGGGTGGAGCAAATTTTCTTTTTCAGAACACAAGTCCAGCCCTGAAAAGACATTTTATAATAAAATCATGTTATCCTAGACTCTGATCTACATATATAAAAATACCATCTTATAGCCCTTCTCACAGCTCCAGATGGTCCCACTTAAATTCCCTTATGAGCAGCACTGTACCAACCACTGGGCATTGAGCTGTCAGTGCTCCCTCAAATCCTGGTTACCTCTTCCTCCACTTTTTTTGTTTCTTCCCATATTCCTCTCTTTCCATCCATTTAAATCTGGATACTTGAGTCATCCTGTGAGCCAAGAAAAATATTTAAGTCTGCAAAAAGCAAAAATAAACACAAAAGTTAGTGTCCTGTTTAGCATATATTTCATTTCATGAACTCATCAATTGTTACTACTTGCCAAGTTTTGATCTAATGTTTGCTTTGTTGGTAAAGTTAGCAGACAGATTTTCTAGCTAAGTCATAGTAAGTTCCCAGTGGCCCCAAATTCAATATAGGCACAAAGAAACTCTAGGCGGAAGGGAAAGCTTTGAGTAAGGAAAGAAATAATTATAGTTGAGAGAAAGATCAAAGGCAGTATGGCCATGCGAGCTGAGATAAGTTTAAACTTTAATTACTAAGGGAAGGCAATGAAACATTTTAAGCAGAGGACTTACACAAATTGATGTATAGTTTTGAAAGATCATTGTGTTCGCAGTGAGAGAATATGTTGTAAGGGCATCAGTAGAAGCTGAGAAATCTTGAGGGAAATATTGCAAGAATTTAGGCAAGAAAGAGTAGTTACTGCAGCATGATGGTGGGAGCAGGCGAGATGAAGAAGTCAGTTGATTTGGGATATGTTTTCGAGGTTTATCCTGCAAAATTCAACCATGGATTACTATGGAAGGAAATGGAAAGAGGATAATTAAAGGTGACCACTGCTTTTCACTTGAACAGCTGAGTGGTACCATTTACTGAGTGCAGGAGCCAAAATAACAACAGGTTTGAGATTGGCGTGAGGATTAGAGATGTTTTGGAGAAATTATCAATGGTGAGATGACTTCATCACATTCAATGCTCAATCTTTTTCAGTTTTAAAACAACCTAGAAATCCGTCTCAATTTTTGGCCTGTAATTCCTCTCATATGCTTGCAATTATTACTGCAGTACATTTGTTCTCAATGTGTGGCTCCTAAAACAGCAATATCAGCATGGGTATCACCTGGGACATGGTGAAAATGAAAATTCTCAGGTCCAACCCTAGATATGATTCTGAATTAGAATAGGCCCAGGAATTTTTGTCTTAAAAAACCCTCTAGGTGATTCTGATGTATGGCAAAGTTTGCAAAATCATTGTTTTGGTAGGATGCTCTAGGGCATCCTGATCTCCCCTTCAGGGCTGAGGCCCTGGTTTTCCCAACTTCTGGTAGAACAGGCAGCAGAGAACTGTGAAGTGAGTCCCTCTCACTGAGGGAAATTGTCTTCAGTGAAAAAGGAGCTCAGAGCTACCTAACCCCAACATCACACCTTCTCTACAGAGGCTTCCTATCTCTATGACCTGTAGAAGTAGGGCCTGGTGTAAAGATCAGTCTTCCTTGCTTCAAGGTGGGGAACTATGAAGGGACATACCATTTTTAGGATTCATGAAAATGTTGCCTACATTCAATCACACTGCGGTTTAGCATCTCCTTTTGTTTAATCCCTGACACCTAACAGGTACTTTTTTCCTATAATAATAATCCTTTTGCATGCAAATATGGGACTTGATTTCTGTTCCTGGGGAATCAGCACTACATAATTACTGGTGACATTCTCTGTCATATATGATAAAACATTCAATATCTGTCTCATTTAGCTGCTACAATATTTTTCTCATATGACTACCATTTGCTCCTTAAAATCACTATTAACTAACATATATATAAACTATATAAAACTATTAACTAAACATGTGTTAATTATATATAACTATATGTATTAACTATGCATATATATTAATATACATATGTAACTGTACATGTATATTAACTATATGTATATATATTCACTGTACATAACTATATATATATTTCCATTCTTTCCTGGATGTTCTTAAGACTTCACCTTGTCAGTGATCTTTCAAGAATTCTTCCCCCCATTCATCCCTTCAATTTTGGTTTTACTTTCTTCTTTCTTGTCTTTCCATCTAACTCTTCCTTAAAAAATGCCTTGTACCATATATGTATATCTATTACATAGAATATGTAATATTACATACTATACATTATATATATACATACAATCATTATATTATAATCTGTATTTAATATATAGCTTAATATATATTACATTACCTTGTACATCTAAGAAAACCCTAAAACGTCACATTGTACAACATACAACGTGTCCAATTTTTGATTGTCAATCATACCCCAGGAAGGCTGGGGATAAAAAGGCCTTTCATATTCACAGATTCAAAAAAGATGATAAGTTTATACTCCAGAACTCCAGAAGTATATACCCATTCATTTACTAGATGTTTCCAACTGGATGTCCTGACAGTACCTCATAGAGTGGCTTATTCAATTTATATTAAGTATATCTTATTTGCCAGATATTCAAGTGTGTCAAAAATTCAAAATTGAACATTGTCTACTCCCTCAAACTCTGACTTGGTATGAGCAAGGTCATATAGGGGAAAGAATCATCTGATCTTGAGTGACAGATGTTTAGATTAAAACAAATGACTTACTGCTAGAATCCTGTGTTGATTGGATTACTAGATTTTAAAATAAGTTAAAAAAAATTGTCAGCTCCTTCCACTGAAGAGAGACAGTCAGTAACTCCTGGAAAAATTGCTATGTCATGCAGTAAACCTGTTGTAATTTTCAAAATGGTGGTCCAGGTAAACATATTGAGAAAGTTATCTTTAAGCATAGACTTAAAGGAGATAGGGAAATTTGCCATATAGCTCCCTAGTGCAAGAGTCTTCCAATTTGAGGAACCAATTAATTTAAGAACCCTAAGATATGTGTGCACCTGACATGTATGAGGACCAGTAGGAAGGCATTGTGGCCAGATAAAGTGAACAAGTGATAGAGTAGAGGTTGATGGGGTCATAGAGCTACCATGGGACCAGATCTTGGAAAATATTGTGAGTTTTACTTTCTTCTTTCTTGTCTTTCCATCTAACTCTTCCTTAAAAATGCCTTGTACCATATATGTATATCTATTACATAGAATATGTAATATAACATACTATACATTATATATACATACATACAATCATTATATTATAATCTATATTTAATATATAGCTTAATATATATTACATTACCTTGTACATCTAAGAAAACCCTAAAATGTCACATTGTACAACATACAATGTGTCCAATTTTTGATTGTCAATCATACCCCAGGAAAGCTGGGATAAAAAGGCCTTTCATATTCACAGATTCAAAAAAGATGATAAGTTTATACTCCAGAATTGTAAAGACTTAGATTTTAGAAAAATTGGGAACTATTAAAAGTTGTGAGTATAGGAGTGGTGTAATTTAATTCCTTTAGAAAGGATTACTCTGGATGTTTCAAAAATAGACTATGGAGTTGACAAGATCAGAGCAAGAACCCAGTTAAGAAATTGATACAGTCATCCATAGGGAAATGGTGACAGTGGAAGAGATGAGAAATAGCGTGTAGATATGTTTTCAATATATTTGCTGATGTCTTAGACTTGGAGCAGGTAGGAATCAAAGATGACTCTAAAGTTTCCTACTTACACACCTGGAAAAATGAACCTACTCTAAGGTAGGAATGATTGTGGGTAGAACAGATTATGGCAATAAGATCCTAGGTGCGCTTGGTTATGTTGTTTGAGATATCTTTTAGGAGGTGTTTGAAAGAAGACTGCAGATGAAAAGAAAGGTATAGAGGTTTTTCCTTTTTGTTTATAAAATGAAATGGGTGTGATTACTGAGAATGGGTTGATATACTAAGATAAATAGATACTGAGCCTACAATGTGTCTATATTAAAAGTCATGAATGAAAAGAAGGATGGAGCCAGTAGATTGAGAGGAAATAGCCAGGGTGAGGTAGGAATAAAGCCAAGAGTTTGGTGACACGCAAGCCAAGTGAAAAAAAAAATGTTTACTGAGGGTGATGAGAATAATCAGCTGTGTTAAACTGGGCTGCTTTGTGAAATAAGATTACTTTTTCTATTGCTACATAACCAAATACCATAAAGTTAGCTATGTGATAATTTATTAAAAGTCCATACAGGATTCCAGAATGTTTAAACTGGGTTCTCTATTCCGGATCTCACAAGGGCCATATCAAGATGTCAGCTGGGTGCTCTTTCATTTGGAAGCTCAACTTGGGAAAAATCTTCCATGAAGATTGGTTCCAACCCTTACCCCAAGAGAGGAATCTATTGTTTTGAAAGCTTCTGTTAGATTATATGGCAGAGACAAGCAATCCCAGAATATTAGAGGCCTACAGCAATACTCAAGTTATATTTGACCATAGGTTGGAGGAGGTGTGTGAAGCTCTTCTGTTCTTGTGCCTTCATTTCAGAAACAAAGTTGAGAGATCAGCTTCTCCTTGGGACATAATGTTCTCATAACAGAGGGAAAACACAACCACCACAAAAGCAAGGATCCAGTAGAAACACCAATCAGTGGTTTTTAGAACCCCTGCTCAAGCCAGACACATGTTAGTTAAGCTCCTGTTTTGCTGACCATCCCACGCAGAGCCCTTCTATTGTATCTGTAGAATACAGCTGCCGAGAGAACGTAGCACAAGTACCTGCATTTTGTGGAGATGAATAAAGCTCTTCCAGGGAAGGCGAGGACAAATAATGAAGAATCATAACTTTTTACATCCAATTCAAGACTTATATAAGTTACTTAAGTCTCTTTAAATTGCACAATGCGTCCTCGGTACATCCTGTGCTAAGTAGCTGTTGGGTCCCTCTAGTCATAGGATTTCAGACACCAGGCCAGGCGGCCCAATCGGTCAGAAGTCACTGGTACCTCACACCTCACAGTGCAAGCGAAGGCCGTGGTAAAGAAAGGAGAGTTTACCACTGCTGGCGAATTTTATTCTTTTCCGCCCCACTTTGGGGTGAATTTTCTCCTTCAGAGCCCTGCCTGCCAGCCTCAGGGCCTGCTGTCCTCCGTCCCCCGTGGGCCCGGACCCGCCTGCTCTCCCCGTGCCCCGCCACAGCTTGCTTGTGCAGTTTGCAAAGCATTAATTTCTAATATATAAATATTGTGACCGCGTTTCTATCAAGATTTTATTTCACTTGGAAAACTGAACTCGTCATCGGTTAAATTGAACCGGTCTCAGGCGATGGGGCAGGAGAGCTGGTGTGATTTGTGGGTTCTGCACTAGGTGGGCAGAGACATCCGAGTGAAGGGGGCTTACTCTTCTGCAGTGCTCCTAGTTCGATCTTTTGACTTTTCGATGGAAGAACAGTCTCAGACTTGCTAATGGATAACTATAAATCAGTGAGAAGTTAAAATAAAACAAGGGAAAAAATCGTAACTTTTAACCTCTCATATTAAGCATTCTAAGAGCAAAATCAAGTAAACAAGTCAGTTTTGCTTATATTTCGTGAGACATAGTTACAGATTTCACCATATCTCCTTATTTCTTACAAATAAATCTCACATTGATGAAAAGAACACTTTTCTTCTTTCTCATTTTTTTTTCTTGCCCAGGTGTTAATGAAGTAAAATAAATAATTTGTTAGGCAATTAAACAATATTTCCCCTAGAGGATGATATCTGAACTAACTGGTTAATTTTCTGAATTTTGATTTCTCTTTGTATGTGTAGGTGTGGCCTGACATTTTTAGCCTAGCCAAAAGTTTTTCTGTGGTTAACTTAACATTTTCTGTTAGAAGATAACTTGGGTTCTGTTGGAAAAACTGTTCAGAGAATGAGGATTTATGCTGTCAATCACTTTTATGAAAAACAAGAAGTCTATAAATATTTATAATCAAATATTATGGTGTGCTTGAATGAACTTTAAATCCTTTGTTGAAAAGTTCTGGGAAGAAACTATGTTTAAAAAGCTGAAGAAAACGAAATGAAATACTCACATACACCTTAAACTGTGGATTCCGAAATTCCCTTTCGCTGTACCATCAGCTACTAGTTCAAGTCTAATGGGGATTCCATTGGTTTGAGTGACTAAGCCCAGGCTCTACACTAGAGAACGTTGGTGGCTGATTTATCACTACTGCTCTAATCAGAGAGCTGTTTCTTCAGATAAGCTCTCTTGCCTGAAATATCTTGCCTGCTGTGCCACTTCGTTTGATTGAAAAAGCAGCGATCCTTCTTCCATTTTTGTAGTAAAACCAGAAAACTTCCTTTTTGCCCTTCAACAGTCTCTTAAAATATATTTCAATAATTCAGAAGTTTGTAAACTTATAGCAATAGGACATTTTGTCCTTGCAGAAATATGATCTTAGTATGAATTGGAGAATAAAGCCTATTCTTCCAGACTGGTATTTTTGTAGCTCTAGATATTATAGAAATCTGATCTGACTTTTAAGTCACTATTTTACCTTACAGACGGCAATAAAATTCTAATTGCATTCAGAGTTATGCTATTGTATTTCTTAAGAGAGTATTTTATGCATGCAACAGAATTATGGTCACCGAAACCGAAGCTCTAGGAGTACAGGTTTTTCATAGTTGGGGCTTTAAAATTTTTGTAGGGTATAATCATTTAATCATATAATTAGACTTCATATTGTGAACAAAATAATCGTGCTCATACTTCCATTGCTAAATGGGAAAATGGTTAAATGCAAATTGAAACTACTTAGAAATATCTAAATAGCTGGAGGAGATTTGTCCTGAGAATGAGTTAGACCTGGGGTGATAAATCTTGCTTATTTTTAAATGTTAAACAGGACCCCCAAAGCACAGTTCAGACTAAGCAACTAAGTTACCTTTGTATGCAGTATGGTGAGGTGCTTCTTATACTATAAATTCTTTTTTAACAGGAAAAAAAAGTTTAATGTAAACTAAGCTAAACACAGATAGATGATTTATCTAGCTAATCTTATTCTACAAGTTTCTAGAAAGTTGCTTTAAATATATTATTTTGAATAGTTTATTGCTCGTGGATTGAAATTTGTTTTAAGGGGAACCCTGGGTGGCTCAGCGGTTGAGCGCCTGCTTTCGGCCCAGGGCATGATCCTGAGGTCCCGGATCAAGTCCCACATCAGGCTCTCGGCAGGGAGCCTGCTTCTCCCTCTGCCTGTGTCTCTGCCTCTCTCTCTCTCTCTCTGTGACTATCGTAAAAAAAATATAAAAAATAAAAAATAAATAAAATTTAAATAGTTGTGTCAATCTCATGTAGGGCTGGGAACTGTGGAGAATGGAAGTTGGGTAAAAGTTGAAATTATTTATAGGAGACCTCCTTTAAAATTGCATACGGTCTGACATAATACCTCCTTCTGATGGAAATACTGAGGCACAGGCTATATTTAAAGAAAATACAGATTTGGAACAGTTTCTTAGGAAGTTAAGGTTTTTATAAGAGATTTCATATTTCATGACTTCCAGCTCTTTATGTTGCATCACAAATACACATCCGTATGTATGCTTATACACGGCAAAAAATCAAAAAGAGTATTGGTTAGATGGCTCCGGTGTCCCTTGGAGATACTCCCATCATCGTGTATATGTTTTGGTTTGTTTGTTTTGTTTTGTTTTTAGCATTTTCTTTCTGGAAGTACAAGAGGAGTCATCTTGTGTATTTCCTACCCCACTCCTAGAATTAGTCATTTCTGTAGGTATCTCATGTTTCTTTTATTGGAGAAGGATATTGCAAAACAAAATATGATTGCCAAGCGTATTCACTGCTGCTGAGGTGGTGTTCCTTCTACACCCTCTCCTATGAGACAGTGAGGAGCTACAGATGTGTATACTAACACATGCATATGCATATACCTGTGAATATTTCTACATGTAATCATCTGTGTCCATATTAAGCTAAACATGAATTAATACTGAGGTTTCCAATTGTAATCCGTTACCATATGGAACATTCTAGCCTATGCTCCTTATTTATATATAACCTCCCACTCTGGCAGTAAGAAGTCTAGGTCTCATCAAAAGCTATCCATTTACTTTTTTTAAAATCTAGGTTGATAAAAAAGCAAAAACAAAAAACATTCCAGGGCTGCGTGAGTGGCTCATTTGCTGCACTTGGCACAGAATCTGCTCAAGATTCTCTCCCTTGCCCTTCTTCCTGCTTGCATATTCTCTCTCTCTCTAAAATAATAAATACATGAATAACATCTTAAAAAAAAACCCACTCCATAATTACATAATCATACTTTTTTTTCACACTGAATTTGGAGGATTTCAAAGACATTTTGAGGCTCTATAAAACCTGAATCCTTCATAGACATGTGGGTTTTTTATTCTATATTATTATTCTGACCTCAGATCATGACACTCATTCTTTGTTTTACCCCTAAATATACATTAAGTATCTACTAAGCACAGATGAATGAAAAGAACAATACAGTGTTGTATTATAAGAACTGTATCAGAGGCATGTGCAGATGATGCTATATAAGCCTGGGTGCACACACTGATGCCAAAATAGAAAAGGAATAAAAAGGCTTCCTGAAAAGTGATATCCCGAGAGAGTCTTTTTTTTTTTTAAATTAATTTATTTATTTACTTATGATAGGCACACAGTGAAAGAGAGAGAGAGGCAGAGACACAGGCAGAGGGAGAAGCAGGCTCCATGCACCGGGAGCCCGATGTGGGATTCGATCCCGGGTCTCCAGGATCGCGCCCTGGGCCAAAGGCAGGCGCCAAACCGCGGCGCCACCCAGGGATCCCCCCGAGAGAGTCTTGAATGAGAAGGAGGTCCAGCAGCTGAAGGAGATCTTTCTAGGCAGAGTGCAGCATTGTCCTGGACTCAAAGGGAACATGAAATATAGCAGGTTTTAGAGGGTAGGAACAAGCTAACTGTGGCTAACTTTGAAGATGCATGTTGCAAGAGGTAGGATATGAATCTGAATTGATGCTTGCACGATAGATAGATCATGAATGGCCTAATACACCACGTAAACACATTTTTAGTTCACTGAAGTAAATTAGTATTTTCTGGATAATTTAAACTGGCACATAGTGGGACCAGCATTGCCTTTCTAAATGGTTACTTTGGTGTCAGAATGAAGGAAAGCCTGGCAGCATAAAACCAGGACTGCAGGTAGTAAAGTGATAGTTCAGGAGATGATGAGATGATCATGATGGTGATAAGAATAAAAATAATAGTAAGTAGTATGTAGTCCTTAAATGTGCAAGGCCAAGTTCGAGGTGTTTTATATATTATCAACACATGTAATTCTTACAATAATCCTAGGAAGCCCAAACTGTTATTAATATATGCGTTTTTAATTCTCTTAAGAAATCTATGATAGATTTCTCAGTATTTCCCCCCATTATTTCCATTTACAGATGATGAGACTTATATGGAGCAAGTTTTTGAACCCAGTCATTTCAATACAAAGCCCAAATACAACCGAAATATTATAATGCCACTCATAACCTGAGGAAACCCCGAAGGATACCTTAAATTTAGGGGAAAAATTAACGATGAAATTACTCTAATCTATTTTGTTACTTGTCACCACCACTGCTTTTTAACAGAAGCAGGTAATAGGAGGCCTGTAGTTTGCAGGTTTCCTCTTACTCCTCACGGCCACCTCCTGGATCCTCAGCATCTCGCTTTACTGTAACAGGTGCTATGCCTAACTTCTTGGCTTACAGTTCTGCTTCTCGGGACAGACAGTGGCTTGTCCTAGAGGAAATTGGCATAGCATAGTCACCTCAGCCATGCCTATAATTGGATATGTTCCTTCTGTCACATGTGTACGTTAATCATTTCTCCAGACTCATGACTTGGGATATGTGGTCAATCACATGCTTTGAAATCTCATCTCATTCCAAAGTAGAGAGACTGTGGCATCCTTGCTCTCCCTCCCCTGCAGTTTTCTTCCTCCCCTTCAGGAGACAGATCCCTCTCTTTAATGTAGTAGCCATTTTCTTCTCCCCTTTTTCTATCCACGATTAGCTAATACCATTTCCCAGCTCTACCTAATTGCTGTGTGTGTGTGTGTGTGTGTGTGTGTAACAGTATACAAATCTCTAACCCGTATTAGTTGTGGGAAATACGCTTATCAGTTAGAATGCAGTGCCTTTCTTTTCTTTTATTCATAAAGACTCCATTCATCTCCAGAGTTACCTAGGTCAGTACATTCTCCCAAATTTCTTTAGTGAGGTTTTCATAAGATAGTTAGATAGTTTTGTCATACTCTGCGCTCCATCCTAAGATATACCCAGCCTCCTAATTGTTTTTACTTGTATACATTTAGGTCCACTCTTTGTGCTGTAAAGTTCCATTGATTTTGACAAATGCATAATGTCATATATCCACAATGACAGTGCTACAGAGAATAGTTTGACCATCCTAAAAACAATTCCCTTGTTTTTCACTTTCAATTTACAATAGGCATTTAAGATACATCTATGAATGTTAATTACTTGATAATTATTTTTTGTTGCTAAATAAAAATTTATTTATCCCCTATAAAGATGTATGTAACACAGTTGTTCATTCATCTGTTGCATCTTGGCTCTTTCAGTTTTGGGAAATTGTAAATAAGCTGTTAGAAACATTCATGCGCAGATTTTTGTGCCATTTGATTTGTGTACCCAGGAGTGCAATTACTGAATATTAAGATAAGACTATGTCTAACTTTGTAGGAAACTGCCAAACTGTTTTCCAGGGCAGCTATGCCATTTTTCAATCTCTCTAGCACTGAATGAGAGTTCCTCTTGCTCCATGTCCTCTTGCTCCATTTGAAATGATCAGTGTTTTAGATTTTAGCCATTTTAATTGTTGTGTAGAGATATCTCATTTTTGAAAAATTTGAAAATTTATAATTCCCTGTGACAAATCATATTGATCATCTTTTCATGTACTTATTTGTCATCTTTGTATCTTTTTTTGGTACTCAAGAGAGTTGTTTTAGTTGTTAGTGTTCTTATTACTGAATTCTTAAAATTTTAGATCCAAGTCCTTTATCAGAAATCTGTCTTTCAAAAATTTTTTCTCAATACGTGGCTTGTTTCTGTGGATTTCATATTTGAAGAAATTGATTTTTCAATAAATTCTCAATTTTTTAATTGAGATGTGTGTTTGAAATGCATGGAACTGAGGTCTTATTCTATTCTGATGTATATAGTGTGCCAAAATATAAGCAGTGATACTCATGGCTTGTGCTCTCTTTTTTTTCTCTCTCTCTCTTCCTCTTTCAACTCAACAGTTTTTAACCATGTGTGTAAGTGAATATTTGTGTGTACTTATGCATTTTACCTGTACTGTGAATGAACTGAGTTGCCCTGATAAAAAACAAAACAAAACAAAACCCAACCAATTTCTTGGTCTTTCTCTTGTGGATATTCAAGAAAAACAAACATATTATAACACCATTAAAGTCCAAAATAAGTAATATATCCTCCATTGCATCAAACTGGAATATAAGCACTAACATGGTACCAGTGATTTTTAACCATCTTACTACCCAGTATGGAAACACTTGTGTATCAGTGTTAGTATATCTTTCTGACCCAATGTTTCTGTCTGGAAATTATTATTATTATTTTTTAAAATATTTAATTTATTTATTCATGAAAGACACACAGAGAGAGGCAGAGACACAGGCAGAGGGAGAAGCAGGCTCAATGTAGGAAGCCCGATGTGGGACTCAATACCAGGACCCCAGGATCACTCCCTGAGCCAAAGGCAGATGCTCAAACCCTGAGCCACCCAGGCGTCCCTGGAAATTATTATTGTCTGTTAATTAATTTCAATTATGGCAGTAAAAGAATTATAATCACATTAAGTGCTGGTATTTTGATAATTTTCTAAAAAAGAAAAAGAAATGAGTCCAAGATGTTTTTGTACTTCTTAGATTGCATCATTCCTCATTAAAGTTTACTGAAAGAGCTCGTTTGAGGTAGTTTTGATTGTAAATTCCATATGTCAACTTGTAAAGCTTAGTTGCCAAAATATGAAGAATAGAAACAGGAGGGAATGCTTAACGAAGCACAAAACCAGCTAGTCATTGTTGGAAAATCATTGTTGAGTGAAATAGATGTGGAATTATTTTGGTGGGCTGAGAACTTTAGAAAGTGATCTATAATGGATGAATGTAAATTGGTTATAGATAAGTATATCTAAGGATCTATGTGTATACTTACCATTGTGTAACATTTCTAATAACTTCTGCATAATGGTTTAATGATTGCTGCCATCTAGAATTGGTAAGAATATAAGCTGCTCTACTGGTAGAGCTACCTTCTCTAAAGAGTGACAGGCTCCTTACAAGGCCCCAGACATAATAATTTATATTAGTTTCTCTTTTTTTTAAGATTTTTAAAATTATTCATGAGAGAGACAGAGAGGCAGAGACATAGGCAGAAGGAGAAGCAGGCTCCCTGTAGGAACTCCATGTGCGACTTGATCTCAGGACCCCAGGAACACGCCCTGGGCTGAAGGCAGATGCTCAACCACTAAGCAACCCAGGTGCCTCTATATTAGTTTTTCTGTGAGAAAGAGAGTAATAACAAAGGAATGAAAAGATGCACATTTTCAAGTTCTTATCTGGATTTGCTAAAGTGCATATACAATCTTTGAGAGTAATGTAGAAATCTATATATTACACAGTGGTGTATAAAGGGTATGTTTGCATCTTAACAGTTGCATAATTTTTTTAGACAAGGGATGACTGTTGTACCTTTGGACTTCAAAAAATTATTATTTTAGTAATTATGATTCTGTACTTGATAAGCTTGAAAATTCTTTGTACTTTTCTATTCAAAAAGATAATAATAGCTTTTATTAGTGTAAGATAAAAAAATTCCTATATAAATGAAATATTTTATATCCCTATATCACAAGGATTTATCCTCTAAAAATTTAAGTCATTTAGTTAATATTATAAACCCACATAAATGGAAACTGCAGTATGATGAGGTAGTCCTCACTGTGAGGAACCAAAGCCATTAGAGCAGAATTGAACAGACAGCTAGACAAGACACATAGAAAGGGGACATGATCACCCCTCTTTTAATGGAATCATCCCTCATTAATATTGGAATTAATTGGAGTGATTAAATTAATTTTCTTTAAAGATTTTATTTATTTATTCATGAGAGACACACAGAGATAGAGAGAGAGGCAGAGACACAGGCAGAGGGAGAAGCAGGCTCCCTGCAGGGAGCCCAATGCAGGACTCGATCTCAGGTCTCCAGGATCACGCCCTGGGCCAAAGGCAAGCGCTAAACTGCTGAGCCACCCAGGCATCTCAATTGAATTAATTTTATTCTTCTTCACATATTCTAAAATAATCACAAATTGTAGCCTTATTTTTCTATTCAGTATGTGTTTTAGTGGTTTTAATGCTTCCACCTCTATTTTACCTCTTATTAAACACTACTATTGGGAGTTTATGAGATCTGTGATCACAGTCCTTTGTTGTCACTCAGCATATGATCTTGCCTTACATACCCTATGAGTCTCAGTTTTCTCATGTGAAATCATATGACAAAATTGATTTCAATTTTTCTCATGAAAAACATTCTTATTAGGAGTTATGCACATTAAATGAGATAATCCTAATGAGCAGTTAACACGGTGATCAGCAGGTAGGAAGAAACAAGTAAGGGTCACTCTTACCAGTAGTATTATGAATTGAGATGGTATGTGACTATGTTGTCAGTTTTCACAGAATATCCTCAAATAAGTGAACGTTTCTTCTACTTGAACCCCAAATCCAAACTTAAGCAGCTTTCCAGCAAGTAGGAGTCCTGTCCCATTCTCAAAGGGTGTAAACATCAATTTGAAGAGCGTTGAACTTCGACTTTTCCAGTCTGTCTAATTGTTGAGGTACCTCTGCTGAGTAACCAAGTGAAGAAACTTAATTGCTTAGAATTTTCACTTTCCTCTTACAAAAATGCTTTAAGAAACATTTGTTTTTTTTTATATGTAGAATTATTCCTACATTGTACTGAATTAAAGAAACTGTCACGTTATTTTTATTAAGTCAAGGAGTTATTGAGTGTCTATGATAAATATTTTGTACTCCACATAGTAAAATGCTCAAATAAAGGTATACAGCAAAGAAATTTTTTTTCAATCTATCTATAAAGCCACATAATTTTACAAATTGCAGTAAGTCTCTATCAAAATACTTTTTGGGCTAGTGGCATAGTTTTCTTACTATTGAATCAGAAAAAGACACCTCAGTGTCTGGATGAGGTTACAATATATATTTAAATTATCCCCTTCCATATTTCCTTTTTTTCTGGCAAATATTTTTTGGCACAAGTTTCTGTGAACTCATTAATATCAACTAACTATACACCAAACCTGCACTTTGCTTATGTGTAATTTAAGTGATTTAATTTTTTTAAAGCATAAAAATATTCTGGTTTTTAGTGGTCCTCATTAGTACTTACGTGCAGGCTATGATTTAAAAGGCAAAGGGCAGGGTCAAAACAGTTGCTGAGAATGTGTAAAGCATTGGGGATGTTACAGGCAAGGACATAGCAGAGAACAGCAGAAGGGAACAGTGGTTTTGCTGCGCTCTAGGGCTGCCGTCCAGGTCAGCCGCTATTAGCATCATACATACATACACACGTACACACATACATATGTGTATGTATATGTATGTGTGCATGTGCGTGAAATTTCAGTAAGAACTTGGTTCTTCCTCTAAAATTTTGAAAGGAGAAGCAACCCTTTCTAAGATTTTAAAGTTAGAGTCAAGTTCTTATAGAAATTTTACAACTAATTTTTTTTATTAACTATTATAGCTCTAACTAGTTCTCTGCTGCAACATCTCCTTCTTCCCAAGAAGCTAACGGCCCTGCTAAATCCTCCAATAAACTTAGATAACTTAGCAATAAAGGTCATGGAAGCAAATAAGTGTGTTACAGAAGGAGTGATTAGGCCATACTATTGGAAAAAATATTTAGAATAAAATCCTTGACATACTCATCAGTATAGTAAACGATAAAGTAAATCACTTCTTTTAGATAGCTTAGAATATTTAGATAATTTCAAAAATGCCAATGGTAACTATAACAAACATCATCTATTTTTATAGTTGACTTCTCTTTTGCTCCAGTGTTTGGAGCTTTATATAATAAAAATACTTTTAGTGTACCTCTGAGCATTAATTTAGAACCATTACTGTATGTGTGTGGTTCTTTCCATTGCACGTTATGAGGACATGTTTAAAGTATCTTATTACTTTCCTTCATGTTTAACAGGAACTATTATTATTTTGTGGCCATAATTTAGAAACTCCATGACAAACTAGTTAGTATTAGTCTGGCAGTTGAAAAGTATTAATTGAAGTTATTAAATGTCAGGTTATTCTTTTACAAAACATAAAGCTATCAATATCATAGGTTGTTTTTTTTTATTAGAAACACATACCGCTTAAACTGTCACTTTTGTATTCTACTTTTAATAAGATGGTAATAATTTATTTTCTTTTTATAATAAATATATAATATTAACTTAATACCAACCTATGCCATGGCACCAAGTTAAGTGATTGTGGGAAAATACTGGATTTATTTGAAAGATAATGAAGTGTAGTGGAAAGAACACAGACTGACTGTCAGTAGACATATCTGTAGGCCAGGATCTGCTCAAACTATATAACTGTCGATAAGATATTTGGCATTTTGGGCTCTTAGTTTCCTCAACTATAAAATGAAATTTTAGAAAAATGAATAAATCTCTTTATGTTCTCTACTGCCACCTTTAGTTGGATTTCAAAGACAAAAATATACATAAAAAGAAAGAAATTGATAGACATGTCTGTTATGTTATGAAACAGGGGTGTTAGGTAATTGTTTAATTTATTTTTTATAAGACGGTGTTGCTATTTTTAAAAATCTTACATGTATTTAGGGAAGAATAAAAAAATAGCAGAATGGATGGAAAGCAGAATGGAGCATTTTAGAATATAGAGAGTGGTAAAAGATAAAATAGACTTACGGAAAGGAAATCTAAATATGAGAGTATAATCATAAGGAAAAATGAGAAGACTGAACATAAACTGAAAATAAACATCTTTCAATCCTGTATATTTCTCCTTGAGTGAAAAAAACACCTCTACTGTCCCACTACCATCACTACTACCATGGATCTGCAATTTCCACTTGCTGTTCTTCTCAGGTGTTATTTTAAATTTTGTGTCAAATATAAATATTTATAAAGTTCTTCCTGACAAAATTTCAGAGTAAAATTTAAATTTCAATTATAAACTATATAGCTTTGAGAATGGCATTAAGATGGCTTCATTAGAAATATTTTAAGCAATGACCACCATCAAAGGAAGAAAATAAATAATGTTTACCAGAATACCATGGACTTCATAATGTATAAGGAAAGCTAAAACAGGATGGATGTAGTGTGAGATTTATTCATTCATTTCAACTAATAATTATTTGGCACTTAGAGTGTACAAAATGTCACTTGTTAGAGGTAACGCAGGAAAGCATTATCCCCGTGCTGAATGAATTAGTAATTTCTGCTTCACTAAATCAAATCTTGAGTAGAACCACTTTTGAAGAAATTTGAAAATGGACAAAGAATGAACTTCAGAGTTGAGGCATTGCTTCTGCCTCTAGGTAGGCATGTGTGTTTGCATATGCATGAAAAGGAGAGAGGAAAAAAAGGAGAGAGAAAGAGAGAGAGAGAGAGAGAGAGAGAGAGAGAGAGAGAAACGGGGAAATGGGAGGAGACAGAGAGAGAGAACCTAATCAGACTTGTCTTGGTGTTGCAAGTTGTTATTGTGTAAAATGACATCCTTTGAAGTGTAGAAGTCATAATCCTATTTAATTTCCTCATTGACTGAAGGGCTGCAAAGTGGGACAAAATATGTGTCACATTCAGTCTTTAGTGAGGGAGGAAGAAAGCCATCAAACATTAGCTACCCTCTAGGAATGCTAGTGTTGACCTGTTTCTGACTTTGGTCAGAATTTGAAAAGGAAGAGAAAAGTGAAATCTAAAAAAGAAGGATGCAAAATCATGTTGGATCTCGATATCATTAAAGAACAAACAGCACATTCCAAATATATTCTACCCACATTAAAAACAAATATATGGAGATAGATACCAAATTGATAATCCTGGTTACTTTAGATGGTGGAATTAAATATGTATGGGAGATACGTTTTTGTACACATCTCTAAACTATTTTGACTGTTAATAAAACTGTAATGTTTGCATAAAAGGAATAATGCCCTGGAGAAAAGGACCAGTAATAACATACTCTGGCATTGTTCACCCATAGCTTAATAGTGTACAAAAAACAAAAACAAATGTGTGGTTTGGGTTTTTAGCAATAGTTTTCCTTTTCTGGTTTTCTTGTTTGCTTGGTAGTTTGCTGTTGTTGTTAGGACAGTATTACAAGGGGGTGTGGGCAGTGGAACAAGAAGATGCTTTGAAGCAGTTCTTCGCTGAGCTTTCCACTTTTGGCCAGGGGTAAGTCAACCAACAGACATGACCGTCTTCTGCTTTAAGTCCTAATTACAAGTGCAGGGTTGGGGCAGGCTGTAGGCTGAGAGACAGCACCCTGTGGTTGGTTGGTACCAAAGCACAAAAAATTTTAGTCATTGGCACATTGTTTTTCATAACCATAAGAAATATTTACTTAATGTCTACAGTAGAGCAAGCAATTAACTTAAGGTCCTAGGAAAATAGATTTTAATTTCACGAACACTTGTCTTCAAAGAGCTCCCTGGGCAGAGATACTGTCATAAACAATCCACTGTAATACAGTGTGATAGGACTATTATAAAAGTATGTAAAAGCATAAGTGATGGTACAGGATCTCTCCATGAAATTACTCAAGAAAGGCTACTTACAGTGAAATTTGAGCTGGATCTTTAAAAATGTTTGCTAGGTGGATTGAAGTTTGCAGAAAGGCATTCGTTACTGGCAGAGAACATTACATCTGACAAACCACAGAGGAATTTAAAAAAATGACAATTATGGAAAGCTGAAAATTCAGTTACTTTTCCAAATTATAGGGGGAAAAGCAGGGAGCAGCTGGATATGTGACTGAGGACGAGATGTGGGAATGAGAACTCTTGAGCCCTGAAAAGGCTTGAGTTTTCTCCAATGGGTCATGGAGAACCATGGAAGCACTTGAACCAAGTATATAACAAACTAAAGATCAGACTTTCCCTCTTTGGCATTGTTCATTTTCCATTTTTAAAGATTGAGGCATGTGGTTCTTTCCAAAAAGAGACAAGTATCCTTTAAAAAGGCATTTTATTAATTAAAATAGAGTCAAATTTTATTTTCGTAAATAGTAACAGAAGAGGAAAAATGAACATATAATGAAGAATGAGTCTGGCACGCCCGTGGACTGCCATCAAACGAAGCAGCCATTGTTCCTATAATTTTTACTTCTAGACATATTGTCGGGGGGGAGTCAAAATATTTTATAAGCAATGTAGATAATAAAATGGGTGGCTATTTAAACAACTTAGAGACCAGTGAACAGTTCTTAAGTCATTTTTCCGAAAAGACTATTTAGTGTTACCACTTTATTTATAATTATTTCATGAATGGTATATTCCTTTAGGGGATTAGCTCAGAATTTTACAAATATCATGGCACTCAAATGCTGTACTTTGGGTTTTTGTTTGAATTGAGTTGTGTGTGGTCCTACACACAACTGGGATCATTGGCAGCTAATCCTCCTGTCTCCCAGAGAACAGAATTCCCATTGTTGCAGTTCTTCACTGGAAACAGCTGGGCTACCTTTCCTGGGTTAGTTGGCAGGATGGGCAGCTGCAGTCCCCAAATCACACAAATCACCAGTGAAGCTTATTTTGATTGCTAACTTCTGTTACATCAAGATACTTTTAAAAATCTGTTTTTCTCTATGTTGCAGTAGATTCTTTCCATGCACTGCTTCACCCAGCAAAATGTTTGGGCTATGGGTCCTCCATTTCCACTGTAAAGATTCAAGCCTTTCCCAACTCTGGAAAAAATTACCCTCACATTTGTTGCTACATTTTGAATGGGAGAAAATCCTTTATTTCTTCTTTTTAGCTGTATTCATAGTTCCTCCTACAGTAGTTGTGGCATTTCAACGTATATTTCAACACACCCTGAAAGTATGTACTGTGAGTCTGGAGCAGTTTGGGGCATATGGAAATGTGTGCTTCCTTTGCTATGGAGGAAAATTCTCCACGGATGAACTTTGTTCTGTGAGATGAGAGAATTGCATTTTTAGCTTGAGGTAGGAAGGGATGGGGAGAGAACACGGTCATGATAGGATGTGATCTAAAATTGCTACGCTGGTTCATACACAGCGTTATGCTCTAAGTCAATTCACTGATTGACTTAACGGGGAAACAGTATACTGGTTCACATAGAACACAACCTATATGCTAGCATCATATCCTGTATAACGAAGCTCTGAGCTTGGGAGAGTACAATTAGGAAACACTGTTTTTGTTCTTTTCCTTTCAGTGTCTTCCCACAGAAAAAAAAAAAAAACCCAGAACTTTTTCTCATCTATTAGATCTCACAGGTTTTCAGATACTTTTCATGTATTAATAGGCTTTAACAGTATCAAATAATTTTTATTCATGAAAAATTTCTAATAGCATCTAAACAAAAACTTCTATCTTATATCAAACTTGGAGTAGCTCAGTCCTGACTCCTTCCCATTTCAATGATAGAGGAGGCACACTTTTATTTTTTTTAAAGATTTTATTTATTTATTCATGAGAGACACACAGAGAGAGAGGCAGAGACACAGGCAGAGGGAGAAGCAGGCTCCATGCAGGGAGCCCGACGTGGGACTTGATCCTGGGTCTCCAGGATCACGCCCTGGGCCAAAGGCAGATGCTTAACCACTGAGCCACCCAGGCATCCCAAGATGAAGAAAATATTTTGTATTATATAGTTGGGACCTAAATGCCATCACCATTATCTTTGTAAGAGAGGAAGTGGGAGATTACACACTGAGGAGAAGGCTATATTAAAAATGGAGGCAAAGGGACACCTGGGTGGCTCAGTGGTTGGACGCCTGCCATCGGCCCAGGGCGTGATCCCTGAGTCCCAGGATCGAGTCCTACATCTAGCTCCCTCCAGGGAGCCTGTTTCTCCCTCTGCCTGTGTCTCTGCCTCTCTCTCTCTCTCTCACTCTCTGTGTCTCTCATGAATAAATGAATAGAATCTTTAAAAAAATAAATAAAAAGTAAAATGGAAGCAAATATTGGAGCTACAAGGCCACAGGCCAAAGATGGTTATCATACATCCCTTCTAGTTCCTCATTAGAAGAAATAAGGAATGGGCTCTCCCCTGGAGTCTCCAGAGAGAGTGCATTATTCCTATTTTAGACTTCTGACTTCCAGAACTGTGAGAGAATAAGTTTGTTTCTGAAAAACAAATGTAATAACCAATAGAAAAAACTCAATGGACGGGTTCAAGGGCAGAATGGGTAGACAAGAGAAACGAATCAGTGAACTTGAAAATAGAACAATGGAAATATCTTGACTTGAACAATAGAGAAAAAAATTAACAGAACCTCAGGGACATGTGAGATTACGACCAAATATCTAACATTTGTGTCACTTTTATCACAGAAATAAAGGATACCGTATATCAGGACAATAAAGTATTTAAAAAATAACAGCTGAAATTTCCTAAATTTTGCAAAAATCTTAAAACTACAGATTCAAGAAGCTTCACAAATCCCAAACAGGCTAGGCCAAATGGAATGCCATTAACCAACATGATATAATCAATATTTAGAGAGTACTCCAATCAAGAAGAGGGCAACACACACTTTGTTTTCAAACGTCCAGGTAGTATATATTAAGATATACTGTATCCTGGGCCATGAAACAAACTTCAAAAGGTAGTCATAAGATAAACTTTAAAAGAAAATAAGTCATACAGAGTGTGTTATCTGACCACCATGTAATCAATCAATTTTTAGATTGTCTCAAGGTATATTTAATATTTTGAGCATAAATTTGTCCAAACTCATCTAATGTACAACACCAAGAATGAACCCTAAGGTATATTATGGACTTTGGGAGACAGTGATGTATCAGTGTAGGCTTATTTATGATAAAATGATCATCATTCTGGTGGTGGAGGTTATGCCAGATTGTGGGCATGAGATATGTGAGAAACCTCGGTACCTTCCTTTCAATTTTGTTGTAAACCTGAAACTGCACCCTCAAAAAATCTTTAAAGAATATATTGAACAGAATAAAAATAAAAATCTGTACGATATGGCTAAAATAGTGCTAACAATAGAAGAAGAGAAAAAGTCCCTAACAATTTTACCTCCCAAGAAACTAGAAACTAGAAAAGGAGCAAAATAAACCCAATGCAAGCAGAAGGAAGGAAATAATGAGGAACAGAAATGAATGAAATTGACCCCCCAGCCCTCAATAGAGAAAATCAATAAATCAAAGAGCTGGTTCTTTGAAAAGATTGCTTCAATGGACAAAACACTGCCAACATGAACATAGGAAAAAGGGAGAAGTCATCATTACTCACCTCTGGAATGAAATAGGGGTATCATTGCAGACACACTACAGATAACAAAGGATAAGTGTATACTCTGAACAACTCTACACACATTAATTGGATAACTCAGATGAAATGAACCAACTCCTCAAAAAGTATAAACTACCACAACTCATCTAATATGAAATGGGTGCTTTCAATAGCCCTATAATTATTGATAAAATTGAAATTTGCATGTAAAAATCACCTGTAAAATAAATCTTCAAACCCAAGTAGTTTCATGAGAGAATTCTACTTAATATTTTAAAAATATACCACTCTGCTCAAAACCCTCCTTGATGTCCCATTTCACTCAGAGTGAAAGCCAAAGTTTTTCTATGACTGCCAGGGTGTACATGATAAGGTTCCAAATTACTCTGTGCACTCACTCTCCATCACTCCACTCTTTGTTCCCACACATCTGATCATACATCTAATCAAATGGATCTCTTCGTTCCACAAACATGAGTGCACCAGGCCCACTGCCCCTACGGCGGTGATGTACTACGCTGCAAGCTCTGGGTGGTATCTATATGAGTCAGCTCGGGCTGTCATAACAAAATATCACAGATAGGGTGGCTTAAGAAACAGAAATTTACTTCTCACAGTTTGGAGGCCGGGAAGTCCACAATCAAGGTGCCAGCTGACTTGGTTCCTGGTGGGAGCTCACTCAACTCATAACTGCATATAATTTCCTCTCAAAGGCCTCACTTCCAAATACCATTACTTTGGGATCTAGGGCTTCAACATATAAATTTGTGGGGTCACAAAATTTCAGTCTATAATAATACCCATATAATTTATCTCCTTACTTTTAGGTCTTGAATCAAATGTCACCTTTTCAGGCCTTACCATATAACTCTGTAATATCCATTTTAATATTTTCCTCCTATGCTAAACCTTTTCTTTTATACTTGTCACATCATATATATAGAATTGACTTATTTTTCTTTTGTCTGACTCCTTCACTACAGCATAAACTCCAGGTACTAAGATATTTTTAGTGTGTTTTTACTTTTTTCAACACTATCCTTATTGCCTAGTAGAGCCCCTAGCACGTATTAGGCACTCAATAAAAAATGTTCAATAAATGAACACCATTAATAATCGTATTTCTGATTTATCATTTCATCAGCCTAATTGTGAAAGTTTAGAAGAATAGCATGAAGTTGAAAGTAGTTGAACTTAGATTTAATTATTTTTAAATCTGAGGTTAATTGTTCACAGTGAGTCTGCCTGTTTGTTTTGTTTCGTTTTTAGAGAAGGAGAGAGAGAAAAAGAGGGGGGCAGAGGGAAAAGAAGAGAGAATATTGTTTTTCCTTTTTTTAAAAAAGATTTATTATTTGAGAGTGTGTGAGTGAGGGGAGGGACAGACAGAGAGAGAGTCTCACTGCTGGGCTCTATCCCAGGACCCTGAGATCATGACATAAGCTGAAGCTGAGTCCAATGCTTAACCAGCTGAGCCATCCAGGTGCCCCAAGAGGGAGTCTTAAGCAGGTTCCAGGCCCAGCACAGAGTCCCACACCAGGTTCAATCCTAGATGCTGCAATCATGGCCTGAGCCGAAACCAAGAGTTGGAGGCTTAACCAACTGAGCCACCCAGGTGCCCCAGCTGAATTTAGATTTTAAAAATTAGGGCAGCCCAGGTGGCTCAGCAGTTTATTGCCACCTTCAGTCCAGGGCCTGGTCCTGGAGACCCGGGATCGAGTCTCATGTTGGGCTCCCTGCAGGGAGCCTGCTTCTCCCTCTGCCTGTGTCTCTGCCTCTCTCTCTGTGTGTCTCTCATGAATAAATAAATAAAATCTTTAAAAAATATATAATGTTTCTGAAAACTTTCCCTGTGAAATTTTAAAATGTGTGAGAGCCTATTTCTACCATACTCTATTGCTTTGACTAGTTTTCTCTCTCAGTTTTTTCCTCTTTATCACTTTAGAGTTTCATTTCCATCTTGTAATACATTTAATTTTTCTTATTTTATTTAATTACCATTTCTACTGTTTTATAGAGTCCTTATAAATTATTTAGTCATCTTAGCACTCGTTAACATTTTAAATCTTTGATTAAGAAATAGACTAGAAATCCAGTTTTAATTAAATATTCAATAATATAATTTATGAATATTGTGTTCTCATTAAATTCAAAGTAGGTGAATTATGTTTGACATTTTAAAAACTGTAGAATAAATAGATTTTAGAACATTCATAAGTATATCAGATTCTTATATCACCTACCTCTCATTTGCCAGAGCCAACACACACAAAAAAAACATAATATTCATTTCCTTGCTGAAAAAATAATTTTAATTTAAGTTGATCACTGGAAATGTATACCTGGGCACAGGAAGATCTCTCTATATAATATGTAATTAAACTTACATAAAACATAACTATAATTTTGCTAGACCTGTGTAAATGAAGCCTAGATTAAAATCAATTGAAATAATTGTAGGATGTGTTTATGTTGGGAACAATGAAATCTACCAGTTTAGTGGATTCTTGTATCCTGATTATTCATACATTTACATTCTCTTTAAGCCATGTTTGTGGAGTTTATAGCTGTCAAAATTATCTATAATTTTCTTACTTAGATTCACGTAGTAAAACAATTTGAAAGCTGCCAATTGTGTGCATTATTAAACAGCATGCATGTCAAACTCTGATTTTTTATTTTCCTGATTATTTCTACTTTGAGAATTCCATTATAACAGTCCATCAGCAGTCGTTTGGGGGTTTATTTTAAACTGCATATGGTACCAGCTATAATTAGTATTTGGAAAGGATCATAAAATAGTTCCACAGGGCTTTTTTTCCTTTTTATGAATTTTCTGAATATATTTTACCGATAGCCAAAGAGGCAAATCAATTTTATTGGATTTACCTTTATGTTATTGAGTATTTAGTGTTCACACTCTGAGAGTACAATAACATATAATTGTTGCATATTGTAATATTATTGTTTCCCTATTTGGAATGATGTACTTACATTATATATATATATATATCACAGCATATAACAGATAAATGTTAACCCCTATTAATTACAAATGTGAATACTGTATAAAGGCTCTGCAGTCTGGTTTCATGGAATCAGAATGCCAAATTTTGTTCACTTGCATTTACAGGGGGCTATTTTTACTCCTATTTCTTGGGTAAACCGTAGGATTTAGGCCTGAGGCAAGCAGCATACATTTCATGTTTTTGACCACAGAGATTAATTTAGGAAAGGGAATATGACTAAAGTGAAAAACGGTATTTTCTTCAATACATGGGGGTGGGGGGGTCGGGGGGAGATGTTCTCTTTTTATTGGATATGAATGAGGAGGAATGCAGGTGCACTCCTAGAGTTGCTTGCAGTTATTTTGTGCTCATGTGGTCACACTGAGAGGGGCACCCACACAGAGCTAAAAGATCAGAGGCAAGCCTTGGGCAGATTTTTTAAGTCCTTGTCATGTTGAACTCAAAGCCATCCCTGGACTATTCAAATGCATAAGATAATCACATTCCTTTATTTGACACCTCTGTTGGTATCATTGTATATTTGCAACCAAAAGATTTATAAGATTATATGCACTGGATTGTACACACTGGATTCACTGGTTCTCAATCCTGGCAGTTCATTAAAATCACCTAGGAGATTTTTAAACAATGGTGATGCTCAATTCCCACTCAATCATATTAAACCGGAATTCCTGGGTTGTGTCATGGGCATGAGTGTTTTTTTCTTTTTTTTAAGATTTTATTTATTTATTCAACAGAGACACAAAGAGACACAACAGAGACAGGCAGAGGGAGAAGCAGGCTCCCTGCGGGGGTCCTGGGATCATGACCCGAGCCAAAGGCAAATGCTCACCAGTGAGCCACCCAGGTGCCCTTGTTTTGTTTTGTTTTGCTTTTGTAAGAGCTCCTCAGGTAAATGTAACGTAACAAGGTTTCAGAACCACTGATTTGGATGGAAACTACGGGTCACTTAATCCAGGAAAAGAGAGTAATTGGAACTCAGACATTACTATGAGCGAGAACTGAGAAGGGATAAAGGAAATGCGAGTCTCACTTTAACAGAAGAGGAGATTAAGATACATCCATTAGGCTTTGTCCCTGGTCACATAACAAGCGTGTAGTCCTCGTGGAGGTGACGGCTCCTAGGACTCCTAGGACGGCTCGGAGGGCCGCACGTGAAGGATGGTCCAGGACGCCGCCCTGCGCTTTCCACCGCGGAGCGTCGGGGATTCCCAGCGCCTCCGCCTTCCGTCTGCTGTGACGCCTTCACCTAAGAGGACCTGTAGATTTTGATGAACTTGTTCATGACGTCTGCGACTACCATCAGGGACAGAGGTCCTCACCGCCCCACGGAGTCCGCGGGCCAGGCGGCAGGTGTGGACGCAGTCCCGGGTGGTGCCTCCGCTCAGCCGCCCGCCCTGCTTCGGCCCGGGAGACCCGAGGGCGACGGGGCCTGGACCCGGGGCTCGGCGGCTGCGCGAGGACAGCGCCCTGGGGTGGGGGGGCCGGGAGGGGGCAGGTAGGGGGAGGGAGGGGGCAGAAGGGGTGGGGGGAGGAGGAAGGGGAGGAGGAAGGGGAAGGGGGGAGGGAAGGGCACAGGAGGGGCGGGGGAGGGGGAGGGGCAGGAAGAGGCAGGAGGGCCGGGCGGGGGGGAGGCAGGGGCGGGGGGAGAGCTCGAGCTCCCAGGCCAAGAACCGCCTCCTTAGGGAGGGAGCCGAGACCCTGGGCGGGGAGCGTGCAGGCCTGAGCTCGCGCTCCGGACCTGTGAGCTACCTGGTGGGCGGGCTGCTCTGTGGAGGCCCGCGGCAGGCCTCGCCCAGACTCCGTTTCTGTTCCGGTAATAATGCTTTGCTTACTTTATCTATCACCTATCTGTCTATTTATAACAGCACGAGAGTGTGCGTGCGGGGGGGGGGGGGGCACCAGCAGGAGGAGCGGGAGCGGGAGCAGGAGGGGCGAGCACCAGCAGGAGGAGTGGGAGCAGAAGGGGCGGGAGCAGGAAGGGGAGCACCAGCAAGAGGAGCGGGAGTGGGGAGGGGGAGCATCAGCAAGAGGAGCGGGAGCGGGGAGGGGGAGCACCAGCAGGAGGAGCGGGAGCGGGGAGGAGGAGCACCAGCAGGAGGAGCGGGGTGGCGGGCAGGAGGGAGGAGCACCAGCAGGAGGAGCGGGGTGGGCGCGGGGCCGTGGCAGGAGCCCTGAGGCTGAGAGCAGCTGAGGTCCGCGGCTGCCCGCCCAGGGGAGCAGGACGGGCCCCCAGAGCGGCGCCCACTGACCCAGGTGCCTCGGCTGCGCGGGGCAGCCACATGCTTAAGGTACTTGGGGGAGCGCTGGGGTCACATGATCGCTGCAAGATTCCTTTGGAGCACATATTTTATATGGAGGAGAGACACTGAGCTCGGTGTTTTTCTATGGATGCTTCTATATTGAAAAATACAGAAAATATAGAAAAGGCAACTAAAAACAAAGCTTAATGGTCGTATGCTTTTGCACAGAAAAGTACTTACAATTTTGAAAGGCTTTTACTCTAGGATTTTTCACTGATAATTACTCATCAAATACTTTTAGTGTTTTCAGGTTCTTTTTTTTTTACATGTTTCCAAATATATAACCATTAACTTTTCACAAATCAGTCAGATTCTTAATAATTTAAATGATCTTATGATACGTTTTTTACTTCGAATAGTAATTGTTGAGTTTGAGGGATTTAAAAAAAGTATTATATTTATGATGATTATTATAAATCAGTTTCATGAAGTTGTAATTTATGGTTTGGAATACATCCCAAATGTGTTTCATGAGGTGTTGGCTTTGTGATGCATCACTAAGAAAGTGACATTTTTTTAAAGAGTGTTTTTTAAAGACTTATTTATTTCTGATAGAGAGAGAGAGAGAGAGAGAGAGAGAGAGAGGCAGAGATGCAGGAGGAGGGAGAAGCAGGCACCATGCCGGGAGCCTGACGTGGGACTCAATCCCGTGACCCCGGGATCGCGACCTGGGCCGAAGGCAGGTGCCAAACCTCTTAGCCACCCAGGGGTCCCCAGAAAGTGACATTTTTTATTTAGCTTTATATTATTTATTTCTGAGAGAAATAAGTGCACACTTTATACAAAAATCACAAAATGTGGCATTTTGGTGGAAAATATAAGAGGATATGAATTCTGAGAATTAACATAAAAAGTAGTTTATCACATCACTGTCCACATTCCAAAAATAGATGGAGGGCACAGTGAAATGAGTCCTCTCCAACATATTGCTTCCATTTACATATAGCAGTTCTTCAATCCGACAAAAACGAACACTTTGATAGGAACTAACTCAGAAATAAAGTCATAGTATTTCAGTATCAGATTTTTAAAACCAATTTTCTGAAAACCCAAAGGAGATTATATGGAGACACCAGGGGAGAATTATCTTCATATCAGAGCCCGTGCACTTAGAGGCAGACTTTTTGATAAGGCCCTCTTTCTACCTTTGAGAAGTCAACCTTCCCTAGCAAGACTTGAGGAAGTGGGAATCCTTGCTGGAATACCAGTCTTATGTGTGTCTCCCTTACAAAACTTAAAAACACGTTTGCACCTAACTAAAGGATTTGTTGCACTTTGGAAGATTCTAGGCAGTGCTTTTCAATAGAGGAGAAAAATATTTTGATGAAATGCATATAACTAGGATCTACATGTTTAGCACATTAAAGATTTAAAAAAAAATTTATTCATGATAGACGTAGAGAGAGAGGGAGAGAGAGGGAGAAGCAGGCTCCATGCGGGAGCCCAACGCTGGACTCGATTCCGGGTCCCCAGGATCGCGCCGTGGGCCAAAGGCAGGTGCTAAACCGCTGAGCCACCCAAGGATCCCCTATTTAGCACATTAAAAAGAAAAATAAAAGCCAATATCAACCATTGCATCTGATTAAATTCTTGATCCGTCATCATCCACCGCGCCTTCTAGAGGTCACTGCGGCCCCTGCATCTGGGCGGCCTAACAGGAGGTAGAGCGCCACCGTTTCAGTTAAGTCCGAGGCGGCAACACTGAACACAACAAATTTGTTCTGTCTTAAAGCAAAATTTGAGGGTTTAGTATTTGGGAGTACTAGTTCAAGAAAGGTCATGTTTACAGCGTCCTATTCACTGGTGGTTATGTGCTGTGTGGAATAGTCCATATACATTGAGGCCAAGATTTCCATTTTTTCCTGCAAGTAAAGATATGAGTGAGAAGTCCATTTTCATTATATAAATTCTCTATTTTTTTTCCAATATGCACACTCACATAAAAAACATGTGTTAGACTTCTCCCCTGCTGCCAGCTGAATAAATTTTAGCCACTCACTCACTATACCCGAGTGGAGAATAAGCAGTGAAAGAAAAGCTTATGTTAGAAAATGTAAGTTTTTTTTATTAGCTTTGTGATTTGTCACCAACAACTGTCACTTTTTTGTAAATTAAGAGGATTTTTGCCCTGAGACCAGCATAACTTTTTTTTCATATAATTAATTTATATTGTCACTGACTGTAAACTGGAGAAATTATTTTCCTATTCTTTGATGAAAGAATGTAATAATGGAGATATTTTAGTGTGCAAATACATTAGACGGGCAACTCGAGTTTCCTACATTTCAGCCTCGGAGGGCGATATCCCCTTTGGCTCCCTTCATGTAAATGTCCTGTCTCAAAATTTTGTACCAGCAGATTGGAATTAGATATACCTAATCTAACGTCTTTATTGTTGTTCCATGAAAAGTGTACTTCAATGATAACTTTTTAATATTTAAATATCTGTGCTCTTTTCTTAATACTAATTATATTTCCTGGAAAATACTTTTGCTATTTCGTTACTAGAAAAGCAAAATATCAGAATAGGTAAAAAAAAAAAAAATCTCCATATAAGTTTTCTTAATAGTCAAATAAATTAATTGTCTTGATAATTTTGAACTTCAGTCTTTCTTTCATTCCTCTTTTATTTTTTCATTCCTCCTTTTTTTAATGTCTGGAAAATATCTGCTATTTTAAGGATTATTCTAAGGCATTGTTTTCTCTCTAAGAAAGAGAAAGGCAGAGGGAGAAGCAGGCCCCATGTGGGGAGCCCGACGTGGGACTGGATCCCGGGAACCCTGGGTCACGCCCTGGGCGGAAGGCAGGTGCCCAATCGCTGAGCGCCCCCCACCCCGCGCCCCCGGCGTCCCTAAAGTGTGTGTTTTTCTGCGTAGGTAAAGGCACCAACACATTTCTTAGGCCCACGATGTGTTTCTCATGGACTTCTGTTACAGCAAACCTCATTCTTGTGCTTTTCATGTCTTTCGACCCAAACCTGGAGAGTAGGAAAATATTTAACTATTTCTTTACAGATCCTAGCAAGCAAAATAGAAAGTGTTGTTCAAATAATTAACAAATGGAGCTCAAGCAAGTGGAAACAATTCATCAAGGCAGCTCTTCACCAAACAGGAGGCATGTTGAAGTCCCAGGAATCCACTGATGGAGAAGCCTGAAACTGCACTTGTAGCTCCTCAATGAAGCTGTCAGGAAGCGCGTATTTGGCACTAACAAAGAGAACAGTTCGTGTTAAAATGCAAAATGTGTTTATTTTACCATTTGCCGCGATGTTTGGTGTAAGTAAGGCTTCGGGGAGCATAAGCTGCCCCCTTGGAATGTGCCCTCGGGCTTAGCTGCAGGAGCACGGGCTTCCCGCAGCCCCCAGTGCCTCGTGCCCCTCTGGGAGAGAAGCCCTTGGGGGCGCAGAATCTTTGGGGGGCACAGACGTCCTTCTCTCGGGTAGCGAGGCCCCAGCTGCTCACAACGCCTGCTCCCGGAGTTTCAGTAGAGCACTAAACCGGTGAGTTCCGAACCCTAAACTGGAGTTAACTGGTCATGTTTTAATTAACAGCCCTGAAGACAGAGCTAAATGTTTAGAAAATGTGTCAAAGGCACTAAATAGAAAATGTTACACGTGTCAGTGTTTTAATATACATTTTGCATTTACGTATGTATACATCAGAATACTGAACATGATTTACGGTAATAAATACGTATATATAACATATCATATGTTATTTATTTGTGTGCTAAATAAATTGGCTCTCATAATCGCAGACATGTTCTTCCTGGCTTTTTTTTTAATTATTAATTTTTTTTCATCCTTCTTCATGACATTCTGTAATATATCAAGATGATGTGATTTAGTTCATTTTATTTTTTTTTTTCTAGATGGATTCCTACTGTGCTTTCTCAGCAGCTTCCTTCTGCTTCATTTCCCAAACAATTCTGCAGAATTGGTATGTAGGCAATAAAGTCAATTGGTCTTGAAATGGTTCTAGTACAGTTCTTTTTTTTTTTTCCTTTTCCCTAGGATAGAAGATTGATGATGACTACTAAACCTTCCAGGCAAAAGTAAAGACAGGCTTTAGGAAACAAATATCCTATTTCAAGTGCAGTGATCCTTAAAATTCATGAATGGATACTATATGTGTGTGTATGTGCGTGTGTTTGTGTATACACACATACACATATGCGTATGTCATATGATCACTTTTTCAGAAATCTTCCAAAGAATAATAATAACAAAAAGCAAAATAAAAAAAGGAAAAAGATAGCTGAGCAATTTTTAACTGGCTGAGCTGGAACATTATTATTGGAATATTATCAACCACATATACTATGTTTCTATTATACCAGTATAGTGTAATTTAATCTCTCCCAAATAATGGAAACTTATATTTTAAAGATATATATTTTGAGGGTATGAGGAATGTTTCCAACATAAAAATAGGAGTCATTATGCATGATTTAAAAAAATAAAACTATGAGTATGTTTTTGGATATGGCTTCATGAACAAATAATCGCATCCTATGTTACTGAATATTGTCTTTATTCAAGTATATGTAATATTTGCATTTATTTTTCTCTTTTGTGTCTGATACTTCATTGCTAGAAGTCTGTGCCTTTTTATTCTTTGCCTCATAATTCAGATTCCTAGCACATAATATTGAATTTTATGGCTAAAACTAAAGTAAATCATGCACAGCTGTTTCTATTTTAGGTGTTCTAAATGCTTATTCTGGCAGTGGTACTATTGTATAACTCAGTGTTATACAATGTTAGTGAACTGTTGGGTTTCCACAATTCTGGACTAATTATGCAGACTTGTAACCATTTTCAATTTTTAGTCACTTTCTTGAATGTTCTGTGAATGTGGTTGAAAATTTGCAGATGGTATTACTCAAATCTTGGTTCAAAAACCACAGTGGTATTAATGGTAATATACTCTAAAAGCATTTTAGGTCAAAGGTCAACCAACTACAGGCCATGAGCCAAATCCAGCATAGCCTGTTTTGATATAGTTTCCAAGCCAAGAAAGGTTTTTAATGTTTGTAAATGTTTATTGAAGAAGAGGAAAAATAATATGACAGAGACTGTAAGTGGCTTACAAAGCCTAAAATATTTAGTATCTTGCTCTTTACAGTAAAAATCAGATAACCAGTTTTTGGGTTATCTCACCATACTCATTCACACTTTTATAGTACCTTGTTCATAGTGGCAATTCAACAATATCTATTGAATATGAATGATATTAATTTTAGCTTTTTGTTAATTTTTATTTTATAAGATTCTAGCATGCAATAAGTAACATTAGTATAAAAGGGTAATTAATAAATATTAAATATTTGTTAATGCCTATAATAAATAAAAAATAAATAATGCCCTGAGCCACCCAGGCATCCCTCTAAGAAGGCTTTGTGAATAAATTACTTAAGTTCTTCAATGGGATCAAGCAAGTTACTAGTTTTATTATGACATAACTAATATATTTTTGATATTCAAGAAATATTCACTTACTTAAAAAGCTGCAAATAGAAATTCAGAAAAAAATTACAGAGTAAAGAGTATCAAAAGTTGCATGTTTGACTTTAGTGACTTCTAGCTTAAAGAATAGACACATAATGGGGTGCATGCCTGGCTCAGTTGATTGAGCGTCCATCTCTTGGTTTCAGTTTGAGTCTTGATTTGGGGGTGGTGATCTTGGGGGGTAGGGTTCTGGATCCTGCCTATGAGGCTCCATGCTCAGCTGCTCAGTGGGGAGTCTGCCTTCCTGTCCCTCTGATCCTCCCCACTGCTCACACACTCTGTCTCGCCCTCAAATAAAATCTGTAAAGAATAGAAGCGTAAGATACAACCAATTACTGTATTGAAAGATGTTTATTAATAAGGGTCAGGAGAAGTTTGAGAACTTAATTTTATAAAATTCCTTACATACTTTCAGGAAATTTCCTTTTTTATATTTCTGTAACTGAATTTCCTTTATAAGCTGACTCCAATATCTCTTAGCCAAAGTCATCTACATTTTAATTACCATATTAATTTAATTTCTATTAAAGGCAGCAGCATGAGTTTTTAACTAATTATTAAACAAAACACAAATGCAAAAATCAGAAATTACTCAGATTTCAGTTAAAACTGTTGAAGAGGGGGTGATTTCTTTTTATTTTTTTTTAAGATTTTATTTATTTGAGAGAGACAGATAACTAATGAGCAGGAATGGAGGGATGTGCAGAGGGAGGGGGAGAAGCCGACTTCCCACTGAGCTTGATCCCAGAACCCTGGGGATCATGATCTGACCTGAAGGCAGGTACTTAACTGACTGAGCCACCCAGGTGCACCCCCTGCCCCTTTTTAAAGATTTTATTTGTTTATTCATGAGCGACACAGAGAGAGGCAGAGAGACAAGCAGAGGGAGAAGCAGGCTCCCCATGGGAGCCTGATGTGGGACTGGATCCCGGGACCCCGGTCATGACCTGAGCCAAAGGCAGATGCTCAACTACTGAGCTACCCAGGTGCCCCCTTCCCCTCCTTTTTTTTTTTTTTAAAGAAGTGATTTCTTTTTTTAACTAAAGTAAATGACACACCAATTTGAACAGGCTAAATATAATAAAACAGTTTTTATTTAGGTCCTTCCTACATATTTATTACCTCCTGACATTATTTCCTTTAATATACACAAAAATCATAGGAAGCAAGTGCTGTCACTGGGCTCTTTTTACAGTTTAAAAGTTGGAAGACCTTATTCAAGGCCATACACTAACACGTCTGAATTCAAGTTTGAATCCCTAATACCAGACACTAGATTGTATATGTTGAATAATTATGCACCACTTTCCAATTTACCATGGTATCATCCTGGCACATAGAACACAATCTGCAGTTCCAGGCTCTATTTGGAGGTCCAAGAAATGTCCAAGAGAGAGGGAGAGGGAGAGAGAGACAGAGAGAGAGATTTAAGAGAGGAAACCATAATTAATTATAAACATTTTTTATATTTATAAAAGTTAAAACACTTCTGTATTGATTATACAGTTTTAAATAATCATAAAATTTTATACATTTTATACATTTCTTAGACAAACAATATATGGTAAGTGATCTAAGGTCAACCATCCTCATATCCTTAAACTCAGCAGAATGCAGGTGGCTGCTTGCCACCACGTGGCAGGGACATTGCTGGATTTTTCTCACTATGATTATTTTCAGACTTGGGTGCACCCTGGAATCACCTGAGGTGCTTTACAATTACTAGTGCCTGAGTTCCACACCCAGAAGCTTCTATTTAGTTAGTTTTGGGTGAGGCCTGAGTAACCCCTGGGATTTTTGGAAACTCCTCAGGTAACGTATTCGGAACCATGAGAACAACTTTGCTTAAACTACCTGCCACTGAGGAGGGTCCCCGCTTCTTTCTGTCCTTGCAGAGCAGTTGGTACCTAGAGGTTTGATCTGCCCTATGAAGTGAGGGCAGAGGCCAAGGATTGATGTGTGACCTTTGCGTTTCTTAGGAGTATTTCTCGAACTGTGTGTCCCTGAGCCCCATGAGCGTCACTTGGAAACCGGTGAGACGCACAAGTTCTGCTTGCCTTTCAGCCGGGAGTAAACTGTGCTGCAGGTTCATCTCATAATTCATGATTTTAAAGGAATATATATAGTTTATGTGTTCACAGCACCTGCCAGTTCTTACAGACTCAACTTCATGGTAAGATTTGACCCATTTGCTTGATTCACCTGTCCTGTTAGCATAGGGGTCAGATAGGACACACATGTTTGTGTGTGTTTGTACGTGTGTGTGTTAAGGTATAATGTCTTTCAAGTCTGCTTTGGGCTTGCTGCTATAAATATTTGAAGTATTACGCTTTTATTTTATAGCTGTGAGTGCTGGATTTATACGCAACAAGCAGGCATCTGGTATGATCTGAGTATTTAATCTATAGAGAAATGCATAGATTCAAATCCACCTATAAGCATGTCTATAAATACGGTAAGTGTGTCTCTAATTTATATATGCTTATTTTTATATGTGAATAGATAATATAATGTATGTTATACAAACATATTACATATTGTATTTATTTTTATTGGCAGTGAACAGCATGTGAGAAACTTTATATGGATATGTACGCTCATTCAGTTGGATTTTTAGAGGCAGGATATTTTAAGAGCGTGGGCCTGGAGTTCTCCAGATCCTTGTTCATACGCAGCATTGCTCATACTCATTAACTGTGATTTCAGCAATTACTTGAGTGCTTCAGTTTTGGCTGTTTTTATTTCAAGTTCATTTCTTCAGGTATGAGACAGAAATGATCGTATCTATTTCACAGGTCTATCAGGAAGCTAATATGTAGGATGATGTATATACAGCCCTACATTCAGTGGGTCTTAGGCAGCACTGAACAAACAGTAGCTATTTCCCTTCCTATTATATGTACAAATATTCATTTATAAAACAACAAACATTTTTTAAAGAATATGTGCTTTCAACATATTTTGGAAGTTATAAGAAAATAATCTTACATTGCTTTTCTAGTATATTGATATTTCCAACATTTACATTAAAAGTGTTGTGGTGGAAGGTTTCCAGGCTTACAGCACTGCTATGAGATCTAATAAAAGGATCTATATAGTGGGCTATTGTTCATGGTAAATGCAGTAAAACCTTGATAAAATATGACCTGCTACAGCATGAAATTTAGCATAATCCTATTGATTGGTACTTGTTACTAAAAGAACCAGAAGGTTCTTGTTACACTGCTTTATCTATATCTCAGTTGCTTGGCAAAGACCCAAAGAACCATGTTCTAATGAAGTCCATCTTGGAGAGAATAATGGAACAAAAAACAATTCTTCACTTTTATAGAACTCTTAAAGTATTTATGTTAAATAAAGTATAGGCATTGAAAGAGGCATCACATATTTAGGAGGCAAAAGAAATCCAGATTACTCTAAAGACAGAAATTTGGAAGTTTTGGTCTTGAAAGAATTGAGAATGTAACACATCTGATAAGAACTGAATTATTGAAGTTGATTGCGGTTAAAGTAGTCTCTTGTTTCTCAAGACTGTATTTTGTCTATAAAAGGATATAGAAGTTATCTCAATGATTTTATAATTTAAATAAAATGCAAAGATTCTAATAATATAAATCTCTAATTTGTGAATATCTCAAATTATTTCAAAAATTCTTTTGTATATATTGCAAAGTTATAGAATGTAAACTATTGGAGATTAGATGCTCTGTTTTCTATGATTTACATTCAGATGCTAGCTTAGTGCTTGTCAGAAAGTAGATATTCAGTAAATGGTTTTTGACTAAGTAGAGAGATTAGCATTGTTCATGCTTTGATCCATGACTATGTCTATCATCAACTGCTACTCATGTTGCTTTTATTTGAGGAGTTACTAATTCCTGGTCCTGGTGTTTTCTTCCATTTGGGGGAATTTCCAATGGGATAACCTTCCTGACCTCTCCCACCCTCATTTGTGCCTCACTTGTGTCTTTGAGAGTAGGAACTGGAATTGCTTTGCTCGCCCATTCTTATCACATTTTGGAATCTACCTCTTAGTGTAGAGCAGGGGCTCAGGTCTGCTACCGGCCATATGGTAAACTTGGAAGTAAAAGCCTGCAGGGTAGGACTTGTGCTTCTGCAGCTCTGCCTTTGACTCTATGGATGAATCTGTCTAATAACAGAGTGTAGATGAGGAAAGCAACACCTAAGCATTGGGATGCTGCACACATAAGCCAAGATGTGTATCTGTTTCTTCAGTAATAAAGCTGGTATTTTTATTTTTTCTTATCTGTTCCTCTTTCTTACTTGTTTCAAAACCTATGCAGGGAGAAGCGGATGTTGCGGATTGACTTTCTTGAACCATAACAGCCTTATACATATATAAATTATATTTTGGAAATGTTAGTGACACAAAGGGCTATTATATGGAGGATGGAGGGTAGAAGGCATGCAGGAATTACCACTCACCTGGCCAGACCTCACGTCAGCATACCTGGGAAAACTTGCCACTATGAAGACTAGTGTTTCACACTTGAGAACTCTTAAAGGATGTGGAAATATCAGGGTGCCAGCAGATACTAGTGATGTGATATTCATATAGTGGCTGAACACATCCCAGGATACCCCTAATTACCTATAAATATTCACCAGATTCTTCTTAATAACTGAGAAGTAAATAAAAATATTTCTCTTAAAGATTTTTAAAATTGGTTTATTTATTTGAGAGAGAGAGAGAGAGAGAGAGAGAGAGAGAACACCAGCTGGGGAGGGAGGCAGAGGGAAAGGGAGAAGCAGAGTCCCTGCTGAGTGGGGAGCCTGATGTGGGCTCCATCCCAGGACCCTGAGATCCTGACCTGAGCTGAAGGCAGATGCTTAACTGACTGAGCCACCCAGGTGCACCAGAGGACAATGATATTGCAATCCCTAGTTCCATGGCTGCTGTTCTGGTTTTGTTTCCTGAGTACCATCACACAATGTACTCTCATACAGTATGATAGGAGCCTATTTTTCCATTTTCTCCAAAGTGGCACATTTTTCTCAGCCACAGATCTTTCTAAACTTGCTCCTATATTGGCAAAAATATTTTTTCTTCCGCATGTAACTGCCATTTGTATACCACTATCACATTAAAATCTGAAATTAAAAAAGAATCCCATGTAGAACATTTTCCTTTGCATTTCATTTTTGGTTAGAAGTTCAACTATTTTTTAAAAAAGATTTTATTTATTTATTCATGAGACACACAGAGAGGCAGAGACACAGGCAGAGGGAGAAGCAGGTTCCCTGTGGGGAACCTGACGTGGGACTCGATCCCGGGACCCCGGGGTAACGACCTGAGCTGAAGGCAGATCCTCAACTGCTGAGCCACCCAGGTGCCCCAGAAGCTCAACTTTTTATCTCACATAAATAAATAACTTTTGTAGCCCTCTATATTTATGTGACTAGCAGCTTACTCTTCACATCTTCAGAGAACATGAAATAGGGTAGACACAATATCATACCTTTCTGGTTGTTGCCTAAGAAGTGGGTTTTATTATTCAAAGCAAGTGGAGCTCAGTTGTAAAAATTGAATATTTGGTATGGGATTTGTCACCAGAAAATGAAAGTGTGTGTGTGTGTCTCTCTGTAGCTGTATATAATAATTATAATAAATATAATAATAAATAATAAAAAATAAACTGTAATACTATATTATAATAATATATAACTATGTGATATATACTATATAACTCTTTTATATTTTTAATATATAAAGTTAAAATTGTCCCTGTAGTTAGAGCCTCCTAAATCACAAGCAAGTCTCTTGGCCTTTCTCCTGTCTTCCTCCACCCTGTATGCCTTTATTTCTTTGTGCTTCTGTATCTCTCCTGATCCACTCCTCTCTACTTCTGCTTAGATTAAATCCCTTAAAACACAGTTGCCTCTTTTAAAGTTAAATGTCTTTCAGACCCCTGCATGCCACCAACAATTGTAGAATGAATGAATGAATTGGTTAATTAAGGAAAGCATAGTGGTGAAGTGCAGAGGAGTTAAATTGAAATCCTAGCTCAATCAGTTTAGAGCTGAATGACTAGAGTTATAGTTTTATTCTCTCTGATATCAGTTTCCTCTTCTATACTTTGAGCATAATGAATTTTCTTTTTTTAAAGTTGTGAGGATGAGAAGTAAGGTGATTTTAGTGTTTGGGATGCGTAAGTGTGCAACAAAATATAGCTAGATTGTTAATAAAAGTTTGTACATTATTCATAATTAATAATAATATTAATCATTGATATTAATCATTGATTCATTATTGATAATTTGTAGTTATTATTAATAATTGATATATTATCAAAGGTAAGTCCACATAGAAAAAAGAACTCCAGTGAGTCCTACAGTATTTTAAAGGTTTGGGAGGAGGAGGGAATGAGATACCATTGTCATGTGGATGGCTTTGTCCAGGCACATGCTTGGGACTCTCCTTAGTTCAACTTTCTTGCATTTTGGGTGGGAACCAGTAACCAGAAAAAAGGCGTGTGTGGGGCCAGAGGCAATGACCTTCCCAATAGGGCACTGACCTTCATAATAGATATTCCTGACGTAAAGTCCCATTTGGACCCTGGCAACCAATTTATAGGGTATGATATACTTTTTTCAGGTATGGCTTTCCACTGTTTCCTGCAGTGACCATGTAAAGAGCCTCAGAGCATTGGGAGTCTGCTGTCGTGGCAGAGGAGGAGGTAGGCTGTTCCACATTTTAGGTCCATTTGGGACATAGCAGGTTTTCATGGTCTTATTCTGAAAGCGACCAAGACAAACGGATAAGAAGCTTCTGTGCAGAAATTCCTTCTGAGTTTCAAACAAATGATTTACAAAAAAATTTTGAAAACAAACCCTTTACAATTGCAAATGACCTATATTTCAAAAGTTCCAAGTGGCTCAGCCTATAATTCATGTCTACTTCAGAGTTTCTGTTCATCTTTATTTCATGAAACATAATCATTTCTCCATGGACAGCTCTGAGTTGAGATGACTGGGAGCACTGTTACCTACGTATGTTCTCCCATCTGTTCTCCCCGCTCGTCTTTTCCCTCAATGCGCACCTCACCATTATTGCCACAGTTCTCACATCACCGTTGAAGAGCCAGCGTTTGAAAAACATAATGCCTTTATTAAAGACCGATCTGTATTTGGCTGTAGAGAAAAACAAACCTAAGAAAAACTTTACTGAAACCTGAATACTGACCCACAATGGGGCTGGCGCTTGAGTCCTGTAACTGGGCACCACCTCTGAGAAGTTAAGATCGTGGGGTCCTTTCACCTCGCATCAGGCCTTGGGGGAGACACTGAAATAGAGTAAGTCCATCTCCACCTCCGTCCCCTTTTCTTCATGATGGATAATAGTAGTGTCTTTCTTAAAACATTTTAAGTTTCTGAGATGAAAGATAATAACGGTAAAGAAGAAAGGTATTGCTTTGTGATTAAAATGAAAACATAAATTTTTACTGAGTAGTGAATGGCTTTATCTCTGGCAGGACTGTAATAGAATGTTTTAGAATGTCTTGGGATTTAGTCTGATATAATAATCTCAGAATCTGAATAGGGATCAAGGACTGTCTTAATTTCAAACCTATTGAAGTTTTCTTAGCACATTCATGGTATGATAAGATAAGAAGTTACAGCCACTTAGGCCTGTTTGAAGTCTATGGAATGTGACTTATTTATAATGTATATAAACAAGTTACATAGCCTCACAACAAAGAACCAATTAACTTAAGCAACAATTCAAATACTAAGTACTGATAAAATAATCAGTCTCTTCCTGAATGCAGCATTTAATTTTTAAAGCTACTTCATAAAATTACCTCTCTTATGAAGTATTTCTATTAATCATTTTTTAATATTGAACTGTTTCACATAAATGTTGAATAAAATAATTGATACCATCTTTTACCAAGCAGCTAAACTGAGCACAAGATAATGTTTTTCATATTTGCCTCAGAAACTTTTTACCCAAATTTCTATTTTGAAAATTTTAAAGCTACAAAGAAATTGAAAAAATATGCAGTGATTAACCCTTATACCTTCCCCTGGATTCACTAATTTTAACATTTCACACCTTTGCTTTATTTCATAATACACATGTACATACATACACACATGCTCGTAATTAGGTCTATATGTACTTTAAGTTAATTTTTGTGGTGGCATTAGGAAAGGGACACAGTTCCATATGGATATTTACTTACTTTAATACCGTTTGTTGGAGAAAAAAATTGTTCACCCAATTGAATTACCTTTACACTTTCATCAAAAACAAACTGACCACATAGGTGTTGGTTCATTTCTGGATTTTCTATTTAGTTTCATTTCTTTATTATTATTTTTTAATATTGATGCCACACTGTCTTGAGTACTCTAGTTTTAGAGTAAATCTTCAAATGAAATACCGATAGTCCTCTATTCTTTTTCCAAGTTGTTTTGTTGCTCTACATCCTTTTTTTCCCCATATAGGTTTTAATTATTATTTTTTTTAATTTATGATAGTCACACAGAGAGAGAGAGAGAGAGAGAGAGAGAGGCAGAGACACAGGCAGAGGGAGAAGCAGGCTCCATGCACCGGGAGCCCGATGTGGGATTCGATCCCGGGTCTCCAGGATTGTGCCCTGGGCCAAAGGCAGGCACCAAAACGCTGCGCCACCCAGGGATCCCAGCCCATATAGGTTTTAGATTTATTTTGTCAGTTTCTTTAAACATACTTACAGAAGCTATGTTTGGAATCATGCAGAATCTATTAAGTCAATTTAGAAAGAATTTATACCCAAATAGTATTTAGTCTTCCAATCCTTGAACAATTATGCAAATCTTCAGATATTTAAGCCATCTTTAATTTTCCCTGAAGGGTTTTGTAGTTTTCACAGCATAGATTAGACATCTTTTGTTGTATTTATTGTTGTTTTTCATGGATTTAAATTATAATTGTTTTTAAATTTCATTTTCTAATTGTTCATTCTCATATTCTCTTGACAACATGTTAAATTCATTTATTATTTTTAGTAGCTTTTTGTTGATCACTTAGATTTTACTATGTAAATAATCATATCTTAAAAAATACAGCTTTAATTATTTTTTCCTGATCTTTGTGCTATATATATATATATATTTTTTTTCCTCTTGCTTTATTGCACCTACTAGGCCTTATTGCAGCTGCTAGGAATCCAGAAAAATGTTAAATATATGTGAGGGGAGTGGAATCTTTACCTTGTTTCAGATATTAGACAAAAAGCAGTCAATTATTCACCATGAGTTATAGTAGATGTAGGTCTTTTATAAAGATGCCTTTTATCAAGTTAAGAAAATCCCCTTCTATTCTTATATTTTAAAGGACTGTATCATAAATAGGTGTTTAAGTCTCTCAATATTTTTTGGAATCAACCTACTTGGTCAAGATATATAGATTTCTAGATTCATTTTACTGATACATTTTTACAAAGTTGGTTTTACTCAAAAGGGGTGTGTGTGTGTGTGTGGTTGAGTAGTAATTTTTCAGGTGGACAGAGCTTCTATTATTTTTATATTTGAATTTTTTACTGCATTATGATCAGATTATCTTGTTTTTATTAGTTTTACTTCACAGAATTTTTTGAGTTTTCTAACATATGGCCATTTAAAAAAATATTTCATGTAAAGTGGACAATAAAGTCTATCTTTCATAATTACAAGTTTTTTTTTTATTGGTTGTGCCATTTAGGACTTCTCTATACTTACTCAACTATTAGCTACTTGACCTGAATTGGACTGAAAATGATGTGTTAAATATTTTCAGTGTGCTTCTATTACTTCCTGTATTTCCTATGGTTTCTGCTTTACAAAAGTATTGGGTAAGTTATTTGAGGCCTAGATCCTCTTCATTCTGAATCCTAACCTCAGCATTTGAAACCTTTGTTTTTATGCTTAATGCTTTGTGGTGTGAATTGCTTAATCTATTATGATTTTTATCCATGTTTTTGTTTTATTATTGTTTACAATGAATGAGTTAAGTCTACTCGTATTGACTAGTACAACTCAAGCTTATCATATTACTTCTGTAATTTTGGCTTTTAAATAATTTACATTATTTCTTTCTGTGTGTTTCCCTTGCTCCTTTTAGTGTATATTCTTCTTTAAGTCAAATGATGAGAAGTCAGGGCTGAATGAAACAGAACCCCATCCATTATCCTAAAGGGAGCCGCCCCTTTTGCAAAGGAGATAGTGGCCAGCAAATAGTAATGACAACATGGCTGAAGTAAATACTTCCTATGTGCAGAGTGATGTGGGTAAATACAGGGGTCAAAACAAATTCTAATTCAGGATGTTGAAACACATATTTATTATCAATCATTAAGCTTTGTATTCCAGGGGCAAATTTTCTAAAGGTGTTAGGGAGGAAAGGATGCTTATGCCCCTTCCTCATTTTCTGTTCTTGGCACAGTTTGAAACCTAAATCTTCCTCTTAGTACTTGACTGTCTGCTCTATCACTTCTCTGGACAGCAATAGATTGGACTTATTGTGCATCTATTAAGGAATTTTTAACAGAATACATTACTGGAATGTATTTTCTTTCTTGTTGCCTCTCGATGTTCAAGATTATAGGAATTTGTTTTATTAACTGAAATATCCATAGTATTTAGAACATTGCTGGCTTGGACATATTTCCTGGTGAATGAAGAGGAATTTTAAATTTTTTATACTGTGTTCAGTCCTATGCTAGTAAATGTAAGGGAAACGAGAAACAAAAGATCTGATTCAACTCTTCAGACATCTTGTAGAGGACAAAAGAGGCAATGATAAAAAGACAATTGTATTAAGAGTTAAATTAGGTGGTATATAGTCTATTAGTGTCATACAAGTTTAAGGAAAAGAAACAGAGTCAGGAAAGTCATGGAGGAGATTGGTCTTAACCTTGACCTTACTGGATAGATAGATTTGCTTATTCAGAGAACGGAAAAAGAACATACACCAACTGAAAGGAAAAAATCAGCAAATTCTTTCAGATGAAAAAAGCACGGATTATTTTTGTGATATGGTAAGTCTCAAAGTGAGTAAAACAAAATGCAATGTAAAAATCACCCATTTGACAGCTTTTCTCAATCTGATGGGAAACTGCATTTACCCAGATGTAAGGACAAACAAAATTTATAATATATTTTGTAATAATAGATGAATTGATACACTGTTATGACTATCTTGTACTATAAATAGGGTCTTATACTTCATAGTCTAAAGTTTCATATTTAATCCTTTTTTTAAGGTTTTATTTATTTATTCATGAGAGACACAGAGAGAGAGAGGCAAAGACACAGCCAGAAGGAGAAGCAGGCTCCATGCAGGGAGCCCTGAGGATCACTCCTTGAGCCAAAAAGCAGAAGCTCAACCGCTGAGCCACCCAGGTTTCCCTATCCTTTTGCTTTTATTTTTGACTTATCCATTCTTCTAGTGATAAACACAGATGTTGCCCCCAAACTTTCTGTTAATGCAAACAGTAGCTCAGCAACCATTTTTGTACCAACTGCTATATGGATCTTGTACTAATTTTCCAGAATATGCATTCAAATGTAAGATCACTGAGTCATAGGTCATAACTCTAATTTAATTTCACCAAGAGCTTCTGGAAATAGAGTACTTTCCAGATTGACTCTAAGATTTAAAATCCTACCCGTAGTGCACTATTCTCCTCCTGTTTAATCATTGTAACAGTTGTATTATTTACCTTTTTAAATTTTGTTTTCTAATGGATATAAATTTGTATCTCCTTGTTCTAAGTAAAAATTTTTGGAGAGATACATAATGTTTACTATAAAAAACTTTATCACATTAAACTATTAATTTTTTATTTACTACACACCTGCATTACTTTTCCTTAATCACTTTTGCTTGTTTGGATAAAAATATATAATGTAAATGTTTTAGTTATGAAGGCACTGTAGTAAAATTGAAAATATATCAGTAAAGACAAAGCAATTTAATTGAGCTAAGAAAAAGGCAATTTGATATATCATTTTTTGTATAAGCAGTGACATCTAGAGCTGCCATTAGAATTCCCTAATATGTGACTAAGTTAAAGGTTATCATCTGTTGCAGATTTAATGAATTGCAATAGAATTACAGCAGATGACCCTTGTAGGTTCTTTAAACTTGATCGATCACAATGTAATTGTCAAGGCTGAATAGCAATTAATTTTCATTAAACTAGGAGGTAATTAATACTTGTTGGGGAAATGGCTATTAAGTTGTGATTTAAGAGATTCAATAGTTTCTCACAATTAAAAACCTCTGTTTAATTCACTGATTTCATATAGGCAAGGGAGCTATAAAGCTATCGATCTCTATCCAAGTTGATATAATGACATACAACTAAGAATAAAAATAAGTTTGCATGTTCATGTGTTGTGAGCATTTGTGTATGTCATTGGTAACTAAAATGTGGCCTATATAAAAAATATTTTATAGTTAAAAGAAAAATGAGTTGATACAAATCTTAGATTTGTTTCAATTGCAAGTTAATATATATTTACCACTTTTTAATTTTTAATTTTATTATTTATTTATTTAATTTTTAAAAAAGATTTTATTTATTTATTCATGAGACACACACAGAGAGAGGCAGAGATAGAGGCAGAAGGAGAAGCAGGCTAAAGCAGTGGCTTTCAAATTATAGTGAGTGTAAAATACAGAAAAGCTTGTTAAAATGAAACTTGGTGGGCTTCTGCCCTAAGATAATGAGTGTAGGTCAGGATTTAGGACTATATTTTGAATGAGAGTAGTGCCAGGTGATTCTATGGATGTGTTTCTGAATGCATCATTACCCTAGGTTAATTCATTTATAAATTTATTTTAAATTTATTTATTTTGTGTAAATAAACATAGTATTTAAATGTGTTCCGTATAAAATAAGCAAAATAATCTTTTTGTGGTTTGTAAAAATCTTTAAATGCAAAGGGAGTTCATTATTTAATAAATCCCAAATTGTAAATATACCTTAGTTTCATTATATTCTCTTCAAGAGGCCATAAATTGCTTCCTTGTTTCTTCTCTTTGTTATTTAGTGGGCTAGAGGGACAGGATTCTTTACATTTCATTAGTGAAAGTGAAAGGGTTTGAAGGTTGAGAGGAAAAGTGAGTGAACTTTTTGCCCATCATTTTCCTTTTCCAATATTATGCCTACATTACATATTTTAACTTTATATTTGTAAAATATCTTTATGATTTCTACATGATGCCCACTTTAAAAATGAATGAACAGAACATAGATATTTGGTAATTGACTTAATTAAAATTTTCATGAGTCACAGGTTTACTTTTGTACAGCAAAGGGGACCATCAACGTAATGGAGTATCGGCCTATAGAATAGGTGAAAATATTTGCAATCACAGGTTAGGTGAGAGGTTAATATCCAAAATATACAGGGTACTCATACAACTCAATAGTAAAACAAACAAACAAATTTAACTGAGAAATGAGCAAAGGACCTGAATAAACATTTTTTTCTCCCAAAGAAGACTTAACAAATGGCCAACAGATATTGGGAAAAAGTGTTCAACATCACTACCCATCAGGCAAATGCAAATCACAACCTCAAGGAGATACCACCTCACACCTGGAAATTATTAACCCTAAAAAAAAAATCCTATTTGTAACAACATGGATGAACATGGAGGTGTTATGCTAACTGAAATAAACAAGATAGAGAAAGACCAGTACTTCATGGCATCACTTTTATGTGAGATCTAAAAAGAAAAGTCAGCACAGAAACATAGTCAAACACAGTCCTGGGTGGTTGCCCAGGACTGAGGGTGTGGGAAATAGGGAGAGGATGGTAAAAGGATACACATATTTTCAGTTATAAGATAAATAAGGTCTGAATGATGTAGGAAACAAAGGCAAAAGAAAAATTAAATTTCCTTACTACTTACAGCCTATTGTCAATTTCTTAAAACAGGCAGAGTGACCTTCCTCTAGGAACTCAGCTGCATTGTTGTCACTTTGCTAATGGCAAAGGCAAGCTTAGCCTCCCCCCAACCCCCAGGATCCTGTAAGTCTACTTTAACATATAAAAATTCCTTTGGAAATTTCCTTTATCTCTAAACCCCCCAAGGTATGTGTTTGCAATCATCCTCCAAGTGTATGACCCACCGATATACATCTGAAGGGTCTCATGTCTAAGGTTTATTAGACAGTAATAAATGACCTTTTCCTAACAATAGCTAGCCCCCTCAAGGGCTTGGGAACCTTGTTTCCAAAATTCTTTAGAGACTTATGCTATTCCTAACCTCTCCTAACTTGAAGGTATATAATCACCACCCCTGGTGACCTCATTGCAGCTGTTTCTGCCCATGGGTCCTGTCCCAGTGCTTTCAAAAAAACAACCTTTTTGCACAAAATACCTCTCAAGAATTCATTCTTGGCCATTGGCTCTGAACTCTAACATCTTTTGGATCTAATGTGTAATATGGTGATACAGTTGATTATATTGTATTATATAATTGACATATTGTAAGACAGTAGAATTCTCCAACAAAAGGGGGGTTTCCTAAAATTTCCAATATGTTTTTGTTTTTTGTATTTTTTCTGGATGCTGGTTGACTGTGAATTTAGAAAAACTATAATGAATACACTTGTATGTTAATCTGATCTGTGATAACAAGGTATCTTTGATATCTGAAACATTTATCTATGAAGTTTGTTTACAGAGTTCTTTCAACTTAAAAAATATCCTACATCAATAAAAACTATGAAACAAGGTTGAAAGATACCATTGTGAACCAATATCAAATGAAAAGTTTGCTCAAAGTGTAAGCTAAAAACTCTATTTTATCTGATATGTAAATTGTGTCGTTACATTTGTAATAATTAGAACCTGTCATTTCAACTTATGTGTATGTTAAAAGGAGCACTTGATAACATTTTAAATCAAAGTTATAAGTATTTTAGATACCTATTTATTTTCACTTGTGATGAGCATTCAGTATTGTATGAAAATGTTGAATCACTATATTATACACCTGAAACTGATATTACACTCTATGTTAACTGAAATTCAAATGGAAACTTTTTAAAAAATCCGGTTTTTTATGATTAAGAGATGCGATATGATTAAGTGATGTGATCATATATATAATAAGGCTATATAAAATATGGAGAATGAATATAAAGAGGAACTTAAACCCTCTATCACTGAGGCTAATGAATGTCTTGGGTTTGTGATTAAACTCTCTTTGCTGGTGAGTGATCTCTAGCAATGAGTATGCATTTCTCATTTATTAAATGAAAGGAAGCACTTTGTCATTAAAGTAACAAATTTATTTAATGTAGTAAATAATTTAATAAAATTTATTTAACATATAAACTGTCATTAAAGGGAAATTATATAATATACTTACTTATTCGCATACCTTTCTCTTCTTCCTTATCTCAGCACCCTCTTCCTGCCAGTTCTCTGGCTATTAATGACTTATGGGTAAAAAAGTGGCTTTATTTAACTATTTTGTATTACTAGTGCTTAAGTATTATCTGATTCCTGCTAGACATCCAGTAACTGTTAGTTTAAATAAATCAGGAATACTTTCAAAATAGATACAAAACATAGTTTTGGGAACTATTTTCTATATTGACTTTCAATTAAACCTTGGAATATAACTCTAAAATGTAGATTGTTGAAGGTGTTTTATGTTGTGAGGAGAGTTAATGAGTTCCAGGTACACAGCTTTCTGGTTATATAACTTGATGGTGAAATAGAAGTTAGCATACCTAGACAAATGAGATGATAGAATGTTCACAGACGGTATTTTTTTTTTAGACATTAATTCTCTAAATTGGAGTTTTTTTTAAAGATTTTATTTATTTATTTATTCATGAGAGACACAGAGGGAGAGGCAGAGGCAGAGGCAGAGACAGAGGCAGAGGGAGAAGCAGGCTCCCTGCAGGGAGCCCGATGTGGGACCGCAGGATCACATCCTGAGCTGAAGGCAGATGCTCAACCACTGAGCCACCCAGGGGTCCCTAACTTGGAGTTAAAAAGAATCCTGACAACAAGCTGTGCAAAGTTAAAGTTGGTGATGAAAACATAAAGTGCATTTTATTGGCCATACTGTTTTTGATAATCCATATGCTTTCAATATGAGAAAGTGAAAACAAAAGTAAATGTTTTTGAAGAAAAGTAAAGAAGGCAGTGAAAATGAATACAAGTGTTTTTGAGTAGAATCAAAATTATATTTATAAAAGGGCTTCACATTAACCTCTTACAGTAAGAGAATTTTGCCTAAGGCCATAGAGTACAACAAAATGAACATTGTAGAAATAATTTCTATCATAGTTCAAAGCATGATGGAACACCCAAATTTATACTCATGGATTGGGGGATTGGATTAAAGTAGATATGCAAAAAGCTGGTAAGATGCATCTTGCCTCAGAGCCATTTATATTTTCAGAAAAAGGAGCTGGCCAAAGTCAAGTAGACCACACAAGGGGCACCAAAGATTCAAACACTGAGCCCTCGGAATTGGGCAAAAATGTAAAGTGCACTCAAGGTCCATTGAAGGATATGCAGTAATCTAAGGCTCATTAACTCCAAGAAAAATTGCTGTGGAAACGTACAGATTGTGGTAAGGAATTGACCACAATTGACCAGCAAGGCAGAGGCAATTGCCTTACATTTGTCTCCAGTCTATATCGGAGACTATAGGAGAAATTGAGAGGGCCTAATCCTATTGCTGGGGGCACCAAAGAATGTAGGTCTAAGAAGCCAGAGCCAAAGATACAAAGATGTAAGAAAGAGTTCCCTGTTGTCCCATTTGGCTATAAGAGAACACATAGTTTCTGTGGATTAACTTATTTTATCTACATTTTTCCTGATGGGCTTGCTAAGATAAGGTTTTTGAAACATTCCTAGGTAATTAGGTGAATTTTGACTTATTGCATAGTGTAATTTAGTATTGTCAGGTTGAGCTGTGATTTTTATGATGAAACTGCTGATGTTGTTAGTGGAATATACTGATTCATAATAGCAAAATTATGTTCTAGCTATTAAAGGAAGATAATTGACTTCTTAAAGAATGTAATAAGTTGTAAAATAAAGCTTTGGTTTTATGGAAGAAAACTTTTAAAATATGCAATGGAGAGAAAAATACATAGCTTTATCATTTTTCCTTCTGTTCCTTGCCTACTGCAAGAATCAGAAGAAATCAAAATGAGAAAGTACAATTATTTTATATTGGAAAAAAATTAATAGATAAGACTAAGGTGTAAAAGAGACATAAATCAAAGAAGGGGATGGGAAGGAGGAAAAAGAACCTTTGCTATGACTGGAAAGAATGGATGTTTAAATTAAAAAATTCTTCGTGGTAGATTTAAGAAATGTAGAAGAATAAAGAGATGGAAAAAACCTGAATTATATGGATTTCTGCTGTAAGCTGTTAGTTGTATCTCTATTGATATTCATCAAGAGACTAGTTGAAATTTAAAATACTTTTTTAATGCTATTAATTTGCTCTTGTTGCTAGAGTAAAATAAATGTAAACACTTTTTCACTTGGACTCACTTTATCAATCTGTTAACATTTGTAGTTCATTCTACTTACAAAGGCAATAGGTCATTTATCCATATTACATAATTATTTGTCAAGATATTTTTATATTTGGAAGGTCAAGGCAAGACTTCTGTTTCGCAACTCTTAAAACTGAATTAGTGGCAGTTCAGAAATGTCCTTGTTGTCTCTGATTTTTCTATTCTTAAAAATGCTTAGATTTGAAAGAACAAAGAATTTCACAAATCTGAGAAAACTCAGTAACTTAGGTCAGTTATGGACAACTTGATCAATTTGCCTGTCATTAAAAATAAATCAGTTTTGGTTTTAGCTCTATCATGTAAAAAGCTTGAAAAGTATCACTTTCATTGTTAGAATAGGAAAAAGCTAAACAAACTAAACATGAAAGACTTTTTTTTAGACCTGTCAGAGAACTAAGTTTGCAGGGCAAACTGCCACCCTCAAAACTGGAGAGATAACTGAACAGAGGGAACTTAACCAGGTTCTGATTATTTTGATCACTGAATTTCAAGTTAGGTCAATGGAAAATTTCCAAAATGAAATGCAAAGAAAAAAAAAAAAAGAATGAAACACAAAAACAGAACACCAAGGAACTGGGTGGCAATTTTCAAATGTGTAACATGGATAATAAGAATATTAGTAGAAGAAATAAAAAAGCAGAAGAAATATTTTCAAAAATAATAGCAGATAGTTATCAAACTTAGTGACAGATACCAAACTCTGAATCCTGAAATCTAAGAGAGCACAAAGCAGGATAAATAGCAAAATAAATCTATATCTTAAGTAGATTGTATCCAAACTACAGAAAACCAAAACTGAAGAGAAAAATCTTAAAGTCTGAGGAATGTCATACCTTACTGATAGTAGAAAAAGAATGAGAATTACAATGAACTTTTCCCCCCAGAAATCATACAATCAAGAAAAGTGTGGAATATTTCCCCTTTAACTCAGTTTTGAAAGAAAAAAAAAAAACCACCAGCCCAGAATTCTATACCCAGCAGCAGTATCCTTTTAACAAGTAAAGGAGAAGAAAACTTTCTCAGACAAACAAAAACTGAGGGGATTTCTCCCCAGCATGAAATAAACATGAAAAGTAATACTTGAAGGCAAAGTAAAATGTTATAGATAAGATCTACATCATGATAGGAATAATTTCAAAGAAGTCATAAAGAAGGTAAAATAAAATACTTTTTTATTAATTAATGTAAAAGATAACAGTTGAAAGTAATACATATTATAGTATTACAGAATATGGATAAATGAGGATAATAAGGGAGAAGAGGAAGAAATTAGGAATACTTTGTTAAAAGGTGCATGTACTACACTTGAAGTGGCATGATGTTTGTTGAAAGAGGACTTCGATTAGGTAAAAATATTGATTACCTTTTCTAGGGAAAGGATTGAATTTTTTTAAAAAGAAGTAAAATTGTAATGTTAAGAGGAGAGGTAAAATGGAAACCCATAAATTGATCAATTGAAATAAAAACAAAAAAGCAAACAAGAAAAAAATAAAGCTAAAACATAGAAATGAATAGAAAATAGTTGCAAACATGACAAATATTAATCCAACTGTATCAGTACTTTTCATCTGGATGGTTAATATGTCAATTTATTGACAGATTTGTCAGAGTGAATTTTAAAGAAGCAAGTAAGTTCCAACTACTAACTTTCTATAAGAAACCCACTTTAAATAAAGCCTCAGATAAAAGAATGGAGAAAGATATATCATAAAACACTAGTCAAAAGGAAGCTGGAGTCGTTACATTAATTTCATACAAAACCAACTTTATATCAAATAAAAACAACCAGATGAATGTCACTCCACATTTCTTAGAATGACTAAAATCCAAAAAGCTGACAATACAAATGTTGGAGAAGATGTAGAACAATAGGAATTCTCATTGCTGGTGTGAATGCAAAATGACATAGTCACTTTGACATAGTCACTTTGACAATGACATAGTCACAGTCTGGCAATTTCTTATATACCTAAATGTGCTTTTAATCTAGCAACTACATTCCTTGGAATGTTTACCCAATACCCCTGGAATAATTACCCAATTCATTGTTTGCCCAAATGGATTGAAAACTCACATCCATATAAAAACTAGTACATGAATGTTTATGGCAGCATTAATCATCATCACCAAAAAAAAAAAAAAAAAAAAAAACCAAAAAAACCCCAAAACAAAACAACAACAACAACAACAACAAAATCCTTGGGGATCCCTGGGTGGCTCAGTGGTTGGGTGTCTGCCTTTGACCCAGGGTGTGATCCTGGGGTCCCAGGATCAAGTCCCACATTGGGCTCCCCGCATGGAGCCTGCTTCTCTCTCTGCCTGTGTCTCTCATGAATAAATAAATAAAATTTTTAAAAAAACTTGAAGTAACTAAGAAGTCCTTCAACAGGTTAATATATAAAGAAAGTGTTCAAAAACAAATGAACATAGAGAAAGATATATAGAGGGGGAGAGGCAAATCACCTAACAGACTCTTAGCTAAAAAGAAAAGACTGAGGGTTGTTGGAGGGGAGGTGGGTGGGAGGATGGGCTAGATGGGTGATGGAGATTAAGGAGGGCACTGATTGTGAGAGCACTGAGTATTGTATATAAGTGATAAATCACTAAATTCTACACCTGAGATTAATATTACACTGTATGTGAACTAACGAGAATTTAAATGAAACTTGAAGCTGAAAAAAAGTGTTCAGTTGGCCCTTGAACTGTAGAAGCTTAAATTCTGTGGGTCTCCTTAGGTGTAGATTTGTTTTAAGACAGTAGAGTACTGTAGGTGTATTTTCCTTATAAGTTTCTTAATAACATTTTCTTTCCTCTAGCTTATTTTGTTGTAAGAACGCAGTATATAATACATGTCACATAAAAAAATATGTATTAATTGAATGTTTATGTTATTGGTAAGGCTTTTGGTCAATAGTAGGCTATTAGTAGTTAAGTTTTTGGAGAGTCAAAAGTTACACATGAATTTTGGACTTTGTAAGGGTTGGCACCCCTGACTTGGATGTAGTTCAAGGGTCAGCAGGATATCCAAACTATGAAATATTATTCAGATGTGATGTTACACTCTTTATATAGAATCGAGTACCTAATTCTGTGCCTATAGCTATTCTTTTATTTGTTGCTGTATCAAACACATTTTCCTCTCTACATATTCCTCTGCTGTCCTCAGACTATTTCATAAATTGTCATACATACAGTGCACCCATATTAAGAATATGTATAAATTTTTAAAAGTGACAGATTGTGTGGCCTGCATGAACAGAGCAATCATGTGACTGTTTTTAGGATGAAGATGGTACAAAAAACATAATGGTAAAGATTGCAATTGAGTTCAACAAAACATGAAGGCAAGAGTCACACAGCTGATGAGAGGTAGTTCTATGCTATTTGTCTGATCTGATTTAGATTTACTATAATTAGAGATGCCTGGGGGGCTCAGTTGTCGAGCATCTGCCTTCAGCTCAGGTCGTGGTCCTGGGGTCCCGGGATTGAGTCCATTGGGCTCCCCATAGGGAGCCTGCTTCTCCCTCTGCCTATGTCTCTGCCTCTCTCTGTGTCTTTCATTTTATTTAAAATGTTAAAAAATAGGGGATCCCTGGGTGGCGCAGTAGTTTGGCGCCTGCCTTTGGCCCAGGGTGCAATCCTGGAGACCCGAGATCGAATCCCACGTTGGGCTCCCGGTGCATGGAGCCTGCTTCTCCCTCTGCCTGTGTCTCTGCCTCTCTCTCTCTCTGTGTGTGACTATCATAAATAAATAAAGAAAAAAATATTTAAAAAATGTTAAAAAATAAATTTACTATAATTACAGTCTTGTGTGAAATAATGACAGTACTGAGCTAACATTAGGCTTAGTTTCTTTTATAGTTAATTTTTGATCACTTCTTGTGAGCATTTAATGAAATATTTGTTTTTACTTCATGCATGACCATGTTATTTTAAAGTGTTCAAATTTATTATTCCATGTACTTTGTGCTTATTTTACTGATATATTTGTCTACATATGTTGTTTATGTTCTACAAAGAAGTCTATTCAAATTTAGCTTATTTTGTTACTTTTGACCACTTATTGATAAATGTATTATTTCTTTCTGTACTACCTCATAATTTGTTTTCTCTTTGCTGACCATATATACTGTAGGTAATGCCAATAATTGTTTACAATACTACAGATAAGAGGAGAATTCAATTGTCAGCATGCGTTTTTTAGCATTTATTATATATATATATATGCATTAACAGTATTTGCTTTTATGCATTTGATGTTATAGTTTTGCTTAGGAATATTAGAAAAGATCACATACCTAGAAATTATTTTTTAAAGATTTTTAAAATTTATTTATTAATGAGAGAGAGAGGGGCAGAGACACAGGCAGAGGGAGAAGCAGGCTCCATGCAGGGAGCCCGACGTGGGACTTGATTCCAGATCCTGGGATCACGCCCTGAGCCGAAGGCAGACGCTCAACTGCTGAGCCACGCAGGCATCGCTAGAAACTATTTCTTGCATAAGAAGTATAGCGTGTAATGTATCAGCACAAGAAAAATGTTTCACATTAAAAAAAAAAACCCTCAAAATTGCCTTCAATAGTTGGGTGATGAAATAATCTCCCCCCACATCACATTAGTTAAAAAAATAAGATTCACTCATATTTGAAATGTTCTATATGTAGGCACATATAATATGTTCATTGGTACCAACAATGTACTTATTTATTTAAATTTATTGTAACAGTTTTAAATTTCTCTTTGTATAACTCTGTTGTATAGATGTGATGTGTATAGATGTGATGCAGTAATCTATCCTGAGTACTTTTTTTAAAAATCCAATATAATCACAGTCCTATTTGCCTAAGTTCAGTTGATTTAAATGCTCATAAGCCTTTAAAAAAGAGGATGAAAACAATCATTAGCCTCCTATTGAAACAGATAATTGACACACCTTGGAATCAGGTTAATGTGAAGATGACAGTACACACATGATTCCTCTACCTGCAGGTTCCTGTGTTAGACACACAGGTAGCCCTAGGAAATACAGGTAAGATGCTCCGTTGATACCATTAGCTTTGTAAATTTGCCTTTCCAGACTTTTAGATAAATCACAACAGCACATTTTCTATCAGTGCATACATTTTGACTCTAAATGTTTGTGGTTTCCAAATAAAAGTTAGAGGATGAAAGTTGACAGTTTCATGCCAAGTATTATATGGTATCCATTATTTGTACAGTAGTATATCATTGTAATCAAAAGGAGCTGTGCATACGGTTTTGGCCAAAGAAATTTTCTATTAAAATAAATTGTTTTTATTTTTGCAAGATGCCCTACTGCCATAACTCATATTTTACACTAGAATAGCACCATAAGGCTATAGTGTTTATTTTCTAACTGGAATATTTGCTAACTACTGTAGTTCTTTTATATTTTTCCCATTAATTTCACATATCGTATTTCTAGTTATTTTCCTAAATATAACTTTATCTGTAAAAACTAAATCATATCACACATTAAAGGACAACTTTCCTTTTTTAGAACTTTTTATGTGAGTTCAGGACATTCTATAGATAATCTAAGGTACTTTCATTTTTCTGGATCTTCAAATTAGTAGTTTTCTTTGTGAAACTTTCCACTGTACCAGTGATATCACATCATAACACTTAGGAATCAAAAGTTATAAAACTGTAAGGCAGTATACAATAATCAATTTAAATCACATATAACATGTTTCCTTAAAGATCTGTAATTTCATTTTGACTTAATTACCATTTTCTTTGAATTAATTCATTCTTTATAACTTTGTTCTTACTAATGAAATAAAACAATATGTTCACATATTTAAACCATCATTCTTAGCTATTTTTTAATTATGTATTGGGGGATCAGCAAACCTCTCTGTAAGGACTAGATAGCAAATATTTTAGATTTTTGCATGCTCTAAAATCTCTTGCAATTACTAAACTCATTTTAGCACATAAGCAGACTTGGACAGTGAACAAATGAATGTGGCTGTGTTCCAGTCAAACATTATTTATGGACATTGAAATTTAAATTTCATGTAATTTTTAGATGTCATGAAATACTTTTTCATCTTTTTCAGTCATTTTAAAATATGAAAAACATTTTTAGCTCATAGCCTGTACAAAAACAAACAAGGCTGGATTTGAGCTGTAGTTTGTCAATTCTTATTATATATTAATAATAAGTAATCTTGGGCAGTCCGGGTGGCTCAGCAGTATAGCGCCGCCTTCAGTCCAGGTCATGATCCTGGAGTCCCGGGATCGAGTCCTGCTTCGGGCTCCCTGCATGGAGCCTGCTTCTCCCTCTGCCTGTGTCCCTGCCTCTTTCTCTCTCTGTGTCTCTCATGAATAAATAAATAATATCTTCAAAAAAATAAGTAATCTGAAACTAGACTTTTAAGAAATAAAATCAAAATTTTGATTTAATAATTACAAAGATTTTTGTGTTACTGAATTTTAGCTATGAGTAACTTTTGAAAGTAGGTAGTAGTTTCTATAAGATAAAACATTATTACAGATTCTTTTCAAGAGATTTGAGAGAAATAACATTACAGCAGGAAGAACACAGTCATTAGAACAAGCCACTCAGTTTATTTTTATTTATTTTGTTAAGATTTTTATCTCTTTAAGTAATCTCTACACCCAGTCTGGGGCTTGAACCTACAACCCCTGAGATTAAGAGTTGCATGCTCAGGGCTCCTGGGGAGCTCAGTCTCTTAAGTGCCCAAACTCTTGGTTTCAGCTCAGGTCAAGATCTCAGGGTTGTGAGATGGAACCCCCATCTTGGACTCTGTGCAGCATGGAGTCTGCTTGATATACTCTCTCTCTCCCTCTGCCCTTCACCTTGCTTACTCTCTCTCTAAAATAATCAAATAAATAAAATCTTTAAAAAAAATTGCATGCTCTTCTGACTGAGCCAGCAAGGTGCCCTCAAGTCACTCAGTTTACATATAAACGTGGTTTCTTACTAGATTTGAAAGTTAAGCTACCTCTCTGATCCTGTTTTGTCATCTAAAATATGAAGGCAATATTTCCAAAGTGTAAAATAATTGTGAAAATTGAAAAAAATGTATGTAGTGTCATTCAATAGTTCATAGCTACTTTATAGTAAAAATCCGGTAGAAGGCAAATTTTTATAGACTCATTTTATGGAAAATTACTGATCTATAGTTAGCTGATGAGATAATTTTGATTTATCAACTTTTGTTTCATTTTTTGAGTGTTCTTACTTTATAAAAAAATTTATAGTAATATACCTATAATTAGTAACATATCTGTACCATGATAATCATTTAGATATTATAATATTTTACCTTATAAATTGAATGAATTCATATATCAATTATATACCTAAAAAGTTTATAGTTACTCCTATGTTTATTTACTTATTACTCAATATTAAAGATTACAACTCATTATAATTGGAACCTTCCATGAAATATAGTGATGATAAGGTACATCTCTTTGTGATAACTCACAAGGTAGCAACGCTGAAATGAGACCCATTTGGTTAAAAACATCAAACTTCAGAAATATATATTAAAGTTCTCATTAATTCTGGGTATATACTTTAATATCATAGTTTTGGTTATCTTCCAATATTTGTTTGTAAAATATGTTTCTAATTCAATAGCATTTACATTACTTAGTTATAAGTTTTTCAAGGAAGTGAAATAAAGTCATCATGGGATATTCTACTCACTAGTTAACCTGAGTTCAGTCTGAAGAATAAAAGAAGTGCAATTTTGGACTAAATTACTATTTTCATCTCTAAATCTCTATAGAATCTGGTAGTACCAATGTCTCTATTCCAGTATTCATCAAAACATATGTTTTAGCAATGGATTTATCTGATCCAGGGATTTGTTCATCTTCAAAATGTTGCCTTTTAATTGAGCTAAATTTTCATCATGGAGTTATTACATCAGAGTTACATAGAAGAATATCTTCACATTTTTCTTTTTTTTAAGACTTTATTTATTCATGACACACACACACACACACACAGAGGGAGGCAGAGACACAGGAAGAGGGAGAAGCAGGCTCCATGCAGGGAGCCCAAAGTGGGACTCGATCCTGGGTCCCCAGGATCATGCCCTGGGCTAAAGGCAGTGCTAAACCACTGAGCCACTTGGGCTGCCCATCTTCACATTTTTCTAGAGAGCAATGCAATTTATAAATATTTGTTAATTGTTTAGCCTATAAATGTCAACAAAAATGCTCCAGTATCCAACACAAGCCTAGAACAACAGAAAAGAATTCAGACAACTGTCCACTTTGGATTTTGTTTACTTTGGATACTATATCCTGTTTTTAAAAATAAAAAAAAAACATCAAAACAATTTACTGGGCAATCAAGTATTTTTTTTCTCCAAACAACTTTTAATGAGTTAAGTGTAAATGAATCAGAACCATATGGAGACTTTTTTCTTACAACACATACTGCTTTAATGGGAAGAGTGTTTATGAGAATGCATTTTGGTTTTTAAAAATTTGAAAAATATTTTGAGAAATAGTTTAACAATTCCAAATGTGGTTTGTTCATCTGTTCCTGGTACAATGCACATCAAAAGAAAGTCTTGGAAACAATAATAACTTTAGGGCATGGTTAATCAGGGTGATATCTCTAAATCTGATGTTTATCAAGGCCTCCTCAGCTAGAATAGGGCAGTGTGCAAGGCAGAGAAATAATTGGTTCTGGCAGTTTGAAAAAATAAAATGAAAATAATTTGTGATCGTCACGTAACTTTCATTATTATCAAGTCAGAACTCAGTTCCTTTCCATTAATCCAATTCATAATTAGCTTGTTTCTTGGAGCCCTTGAGGGGGCCAATAAATAGCTCCTCTCTACCTCACCTAATTTCTGAAACAATTAAAATTAAAAAAAGCAAGAGGTGGAAAACTAAGCTGGCACTAATATTGCTAGGAAAATACATCTGGAGATTAGAGAGAAAGGGATTTTCCACACTCCACTTTCCATTGGGGCCCTGAAACAAACTCACTAGAAGGAACTTTTAATCTGCTGAGAGGGAAAATTAATCTCTGCCTCCGAGTGGTCAGGTGAAAAGGGAAGGCACAGAGACCAGATATATTTTGCGCAGAACTATGTATAGTTATTTTCCACTAAAAGGAAACTAGGTCAGGTGTATCAGGTTGCTAAAGTTGTGGTCCGAAAGGTACTGCAGACTGAGTGGCTTAAACAAACATCATTTTTTTCTATGGTTCTAGAGATTCAAAGTCCAAGGTCCAAGTGTTGATAGAATTGGTTCTTTTAGGGACCCTGAGAGAAGGATCTGTATAGTCTTCTCTGGCACGTAGCTGGTGCTTTTTCTCCTTGTGTCTTCACAGTGTCTTCTCTCTTTACATGTCTGTATTCAAATTTCTTCTTTTTGTAAAGACAACAGTCAATATTGGGTTAATCTTACTTTCTTTTAACTTAATCACCTCTGTAAAGAGCCTGGATGGTCACAGTCCAAGGTACTGGGGGTTAGGACTTCAGTATATGGACTTGGGGGTCGGGGGCACAATCCATCCCATAACAAGCTGTACCCCTTAATCAGGGTCTCATTTCACCTATTATCAGAATGCCCTCAGCAGCAATCGGGGCTGTCTCTAACTCAACCAGGTGCATTTCCTTTAGGAACTCAGAGCTTATGTTTAAATTCAAATCTCTTTTGAGTCTTATTTTTAGAGTCACAGATTTGATAGCAGGTACAAGATTATCACACCACTGGCCTTACCCCCTCCAAGTTTAGAGAACAAGCCAGTCCTGCTCTGAAAGCAGTTAGACCAAGCATATAATTAATTATGTTCTCTTTTCAGAAGGGTTACCAAGCATGATCTCTGAGGGAAGAAGTGCAGATACAGAATATATCCTTGTGTTTAGTCTCATCAAGATGTGTGGCTGTTTATGAGAGAGTTGTCCAAAATCCACACAGAACCTAGGTTGAGTTGAGAAAAACCTGGCACCGTTCATTTATCATATCTGGTGAAAATATCCATTTATGGAAAATATTCGTAAATCTTCAACTCTCAGGGAATAGCATTTGGTGTTTTCTTATGCAGTTTAGCAATTTGCATTTACAGGCAGGTCTTTGGTTTCTTTCTCTACTTCCAAAATTTTCAAATATCTTAATTACTGTTTCTCCTTTGTCGTGAAAAATTTAAATCTAGATCCTCTTTTATGCTCTGAAGTGGGTATTGAATCCAGTTGTCTTGCAAATTTAAGAGCAGCAAAGAATGTTTCTCTTAATAACACCTAAAAGACCTTTACAAATAGGCCCTTTCCCCCACTCATTGAAATCTTGCCTCAGCTGCCTCGCTCCTGGTCTTTCAGATGCCTTGGCCTGCTGCTGGCACACATGTGCTAAAAGTATTGTTCAGGGTCAAGGTGTGCTACTCTGCACTCTGAGCTTGCCTGCACCTGCTAAAATCATGTGTAAGTGTTAAACAAGATGATTTAAAAAATTGTTTTTTCTTCATGAACCATACCCCTTTAGGAATGGTTTTACTTGGAAATAAGTACCCTAATAAAGCCTTCCTTTGTGCTAAAGAAAACTCCTTTCATTAGAAATTTTAAATTGCTTTATCATAACTGCTTTAAGCTCATCTGTTGGATAGTATCAGAAAATCTATTTCAAGAGTTCTTTGAATGATTGTGATTTATGGCTTGAAACTGGTTTGCAATAACTCTAAGTATTACGGACCACAGGATGTAGATTTAGTTACATCAACCATGTTAGAAAAACTCTTCTAAAATAACTAAAAGGAGGTTTCTGGGAAGAAGTGTTTTGGGACACATCTGTTGCTGCTGTCTCTATACCCCTAAGTCCAATCTATCTGCTCCTCTAGAGGAGCTGGACCTGGCAGGTACTTGAGTGGGAATAAAGCCTTTATCATTCTTTGGGTCCTGATAGGCAGGTCAGGACTTTAGACACAGCACTGTGCAGCCCTGAAGTGGAATCAGAATGTAATAGGTTCATGGATGCTCATGGGAAAGGTCTACATAAATCCCCTGTGAGTAAGAGTGGTCTTCCTGGTACCCTAGAAGCGAAAGAGGACCTCAATGGCAGGCCATTCCATCTCTACTTTTGAGAATTAGGAAAGGATAATGATACAAGGAGCCAAAGGTTTCTTGGTGCCTCTGCAGGAGACCGTTGGCATCCCTGCTGCTATGCCATTTCTCCTTTGGAACAAAGACTTCTGTATCTTCCAACACTGAAGGTAATGGAACTCCAAAAACAGACTCAACAAGCAGAGAAAAGAAACTCTAAGGGAGCTTATTTAGCCGTAAGAAATGACTATCAATAGATAACACAGATCACCTTCTAAATCAGCGAGTTGCATTACAGAATTATAGCTGTGAAGGAATCCTGGCATCAGTTTACCCTCAAAACAATTCCTTGTTCTTCTAATACTCTTCTCTGTATTTCTGGGACTGATCACAAGAGGCCATTTCCAGGAGAATTAATTACTAAAATATTTACAAATATGTATTGCTCTCTAGAAAAATTGTGAAGATATAGTTTTGTTCCATATACCACTCTAGTTTAATCATTTTATATTGAAAACACAGCTCGGTTAACTGCAGCATATGAGATGACCAAAATCAGGCTCTGAATCAGATAAGCACATTGATTAAACATGTGCTTCAATGAATATTGGAATAAAAGCATCAGTGTGATTAGATTTTATAAAGATTTGGAGATGGGCACTGTGGAGGCCGAGAAAATTAGGGCCATTCCACCTCAAGTTCAACGTTAGCACAACTCCAGCCATCCCAGGCCTCCCCCTCTTCTGGAAATCCCCTAGACCAGCCCATAAAAACCCAGCTGAGACCCACCTCGGGGTCCAAGTGCCTGCTCCGCTGTGTCGGGTATACTTGGACCCAAGCCCGAGCTTGTAAATAAACCCTCTTGTGTTTGTATTGGTGTCGGCTCCTTGGTGGTTTCTCGGATTCGCAGTCTTGGGCACAACAGGCACCTAGCAATTTAATACAAAAGTATAATTACTTTATCTTTGAGACTTGTTTCAGGTTCACTAGTGAATGGAGTATGTTTTTAAGAACTTTATTTAGCTCCCTTAAGTAACTCCTTACTTAGGAATGTACATTTTTTAATTAAAAATGTGCGCCTTTAAGGCAACATGATACATTTGTTATATTGTGTCCTGGCTCACAGTTTTAGAACTTTTCAGTTTCAGACATTATTGTGACATCAACACTGAATAACTATCAAACTCAATTAAATATAAATATATAAAAAGATATATTTTAATCCTTCATATGTAGACTTTATAGATATTTACGAAAAATAATGATGCATCTGATTATAAATAAAACCTGAATTTATACAATATTGATTACATTTGAAGATTAGAGCCCATATTCTCTAATGAAATTTAAATATTAGAAATAATTGATCAGAAATATTAATTTTGTGGAAATTATAAATATATTCCTAGGTAGCTGTTGGATTTAAAATGAAAATTTATCAAAATGTTAAGGTAATTAGTGGTGTTGCGGTATTTCTACATTCTTCCTATTTCTATTTTTTTATGACCTAGGCTGTTTATAAGCAGTAGTAAGTTTAAAATATTTTATACTCTTATTTGTTTTTTGCTGACCTCTGGACAATCAACTGCAGTGTGTCCCAGTGAGAGTAAGTCATTTCCTCTAAATAGGAGAAGAGAAATGCGGGATGGGAGGAGGTAAGAGCTGGGTGAGGTAGAAGAAAAGGACATTCGTATTCTTTTTTAAAGATTTTATTTATTTATTCATGAGGGACACACAGAGAGAGAGAGGGAGGCAGAGGGAGGAGCAGGCCCCATGCGGGGAGCCCGATGTGGGACTCGACCCTGGGTCCCCAGGATCACGCCCTGGGCCGAAGGCAGATGCTCAACTGCTGAGCCACAGGGGCTGCCCAAGACATTCATACTTTTTATGAAAACATTAGTTTGGATTTTTGGCCTCTTGTTTAATCGATCTGTGAAATAGGGAGTTAGCAGATTTCTCAAATGAAAACTTATTGACTATTCAGCAACATAGGGCAAGTTATTTCTTTCAACCCTAAAGTTCTACTTTGTGTTTCTGTAATTGTCTGCACTGGCATGTACATTTGTGAGTGGGCTGCCTGGAGATTGGATGGATTGTACTCTCAACAGTTAGCTACCTCTTTTGGGTGATTGATATTTAAGACGTGAAATCATTCCTACATAGTAATAATAAAAGACTTGACCTTTCATTAAGAAGAGTGTAATTTTGGGGCCCCTGGGTGGCTCAGTCAGCTAAATGTCTCCCTTTGGCCCAGGTCCTGATCTTGGAGTCCTGGGTCCGGCCCCACCCCAGGCTCCCTGCTTAGCGGGAAGTCGGTGTCTCCCTCTCCCTCTGCCCCTCCCCACTGCTTGTGCTCTCTCGGTGTCTTTCTCTCTCTCAAATAAATAAATAAAATGTTAAAATAAAATAAAGATGATTATAATTTTGACTTTGCATCCAGAATTTTATTAAAATAATTTTTGAGAGTTTAAATTTCCCGAGTAACTAAAGAAAAGTCATATTACAGGAAAACCTATAGTTCATTTCTCTTTAAAGCTAAATGTAGCAGCAATTTGATTCACTCTGTTCTAACTAATTTGACTTACTTTAAAAATTATCTGCTGAGCAGGTATTCTAGATCAATTTTCAGCAGTGACATTTCACAGTTATTAAAGTATTATTACTTTATAGAAAGTGCTAAATCTGGAAAAATCGCTCATTATTTGAGTAGAAACCTTAGCCTTTATTGTCATTATTACTTTCCAAACGGATTAGATAATTTTTACCTGAAATAGGCAAAGAAGACAAAAAGGGAAAGCCAGGTGTCTATCTTATTTGTATTTGTATATGTTCTCTAGAAAATGTGCACTAGTGATTATATCAATTTATCGTTTTATTTTTATATAGTTTCATTCTCTTTAAATACATAGATTTCATATTTTTAAATTCTCATCACAATATTATTTAATCATTAATCATTTCACATCCATTTTATTTTTTGATGGGAAATTGTAAAACAAACAAAAAACCCTGAAAAGAAGTTAATGTTTCAATGTTTCTGAAGGTTCTTCTCAGCATAAAGGCTTAGATAAAGTATAAAATGATTATACTGAGTTCAAGGACAGCTTTCAAATTTGGTTGAATGTTTCTTGGCAGTAATATTTTAAAGTTTCAAATCCAAATTCCTAAAAATATGCATGTCTACAATATATATTGCTGTTTTCATGACAGGGTTGGATAAGGTTGGATTATTTTGGATGTTTCTTTTCTGCTAAGAATTCCTTTTTAATTTGGAACAATGTAAGTTAGACATCAGTAAATTTTTATTTAGAGTTAAGCTCTTATGGCTATAATTGATGAGGAAAAGTGTATTTATTTTGTTTGGGCATAGTTTTCTTAAGATCTGTTAACAAGTCTGGCAATCCATTAAAAACAGAACTAAAATTGATGTAGACACATCCTGTGGTGTTATTTAGGTGAATCTATAGACTGACTTACTAAAAACACGTGGATAAAACCTAAAGATGCTGAAAAACATTCTTATAATAATCAGATTGAAATCTTTGAGATAATGCTGGCAGGCTCTTTTACTATTAAACACATGAGCTTGTCATAATGCAATACATTTGGTATTTTATTAAGGGAAAACACTAAATAAATATAGAGAACAAAATACAGTTGCACAATCTTTTAGGTAAGAAAAGGTACAACACCAGAACATGAAATTATCTGTGTGTATCCCATGGCTATTTAGCATGTTTTCGATAGCAAGTGACTACAAAGTCAATGTTGTGCCCTTCAGCTTACAAGCATTTCAGTGCCTAAGTTAAATCGGAATCATGTACTTAACGTTTGCCTTACGGTGTTACTTCTGCCTAGCAGCTCATCACCAGCACGCACGCAGTGCCTCATCTCTCACCTCCCACTGGCTTGGTGTGACTGACACTGGCAAAGAGAGTATGTTTTCAGTGCGGCCCGGAGCCTAGTAGTCAGAGTATTAAGAATTTTGAAGGAACTCAACTATACCCAAGCTTCTAAACAATAAAACATGGAAAGATGTTACCGGTTGGATGTTTCTGAGGAATATGATGTATATTCATCATGCAAAATTCCCGTGTTTTATACCTTTCTCCATCCCCATCTTTGATTCCTCTCACTTTTTATTCCCTATGTAGCATGTAAATCTTAGAAAAAAGAAAACCAAAACATTAAGTATGGTAAGTAGTAAAAGTACACCAGAAGGAAGACTCATCTCTGTTTTTTAAATCTTGTTAACTATTCATCAAAATCTACTAAGCAAAAAAGTACCATAAATGTATAGCTTTCTGACTTTTTATTACTGGATATGTCCATGTAACCAGCATCTCAATGCAGAGATTTGTTTCATCTATTTTTGTACTTCAGACAAATGGGATCATACCATTTGCTTTGTTTTGTGCACCATCTTTTATTCAATAATGCATTGTGAGCTTCATCATTACATATAGATACAGATGATTCATCCTTATTGCTATAATGTATTCTTTGTACATTTGTAAAGCTGCTAGATTCAATATCAATATATAAAATAGAAAATGAAAGGAATAAACAATATACTTCATGATGGCCTCAAAAACAATTCATTTAGGAATAAGTCTAACAAAATATGTAAAAAAACCTCTATGCAAGAAACTATGAAATATTATTAAGAGAATTTAAAGAAGACCTAAAATCTCCTATGAAAACCTACGTTAATAAGTTGGAAGACTGAATATTATATAGAGGTTACTCCTTTCTAAAATATTCTATAGATACAATATAATTCTAGTAAAGAGCTCAGCAGGATATTTTTACACAAATGAACAAGCAAGTTCTAAAGTAAGTACGGAAACTTAAAAGGCGATGGGTCACAGAAGAATTTTTAAGAAGACATGGAAAACAAAAACAAAAACAAAAACACACCAACAAAGCACTTAAAAGGAAGAGAAGACAATTTAAAGGAGATAATAAGTCTTTGAGAAACTTTTAAGATCACAGTTGAAAATTCTGTTTGGTAACAACAGGCAGAGGTCAGGAGGTCTTAAGTGAGACTTTTGCTAATGACTTGGATTTCAGAGTCTTCAGGGCCTTTTTCTGTGTCACTGGTCACACTGTTTCTACTCTGTTCAAACTCGCTTAGGTATTTGCAGTCCACTTCCACTCTATCTGCTCTAAACTCCAGTTCATCCTTTCTGTTGCCATCAGGTATGTCTTCTTTTCCTTCAGAACAAATTATGTCACTGCTTCATAAATCATGCACTGTTACCTGTTGTATTGAAAATTACATTCACATTACCACATTGTTAAACTTCTGGCATCGAGACCTTTTCTGTCTTTTCAACCTTCTTTCCCACTAATCTTGTATTTGTGCTCCGTATTCAGTAGCCAAATATAATCACTCCATCTTGCCAAACACAGCTTGAATTAAACAATCTCCATGACCTTTTTCATGCTGTTATCTTTTCTGGAAATGTCTTCTTTCTCCTTTTCTGTAGGTGTAATCCACCCCACCTACAGCATCACTTCCTTAGCAAACCCATGAATACCTGTGAAGATACATCCCTAATCATAATAAATGGTCATCCCTTCTATCCTTTGAAACCCATCAACTTTCATTTTTGCAGCATTTTAAACTTTATATTGGGCTATACAAAAAGTAGTTCCTTGATTCCACCTAAAAAGCCCCATTTTATGATTGAATAAACAAAAATTCAAAGGCCCTTGGTAATTGCATGATCACAAAGCTATTGGTTAGTAGGGCTTGGACCTCACAGTGATCTGGCTCCAAATGCCTAGCTTTTCTTTTAGTCCTCTCTTGTAACACCTGTATTCACTGGATAATGCAGACCTATTCATGAGCCATCACTGGTGGTTGGTGATCTAAAACTTGAGTGGCTCTACTCACATAGATTAGTAATATTTTGGTGACCTAGTATACCATTGTAGTCACTGATTTCTCCACATGGTGGGTAAATATATATTATGCTAATATGCATTCATCTATACTCTAGACTTCGAATATAAAAACTACTTTAGTAAGGCAAAATTTTTCAGTTTATGAACACACAACTATTTTCTCCAAAGCATACCCACTCCTGCCTGACCTTTCGCCTTATGCTGGTACCTCTCTTCCCCCAACTAGTCAGGGCCAAACTTGACTATTTTCCAGTCTCAGATACATATTGATTGGTAATCAACCACCTCTTTCGTCTTCCTGGGTCACCTCTGAGAGCAGGGGAAGTTTTTCCATCTTTCTTCTTCCCAAAGAACACTATATCTGCATTTCTAGATATGTTACTTTCCCCTTCCCAGCCCCATCCAACAAGGAAAACTCACCTTTAAAATTATCGCTAATCCTAAAGTCCTAAAAAGAATTATTTTGTAACTCTGAGCTTTGATTCCTTCGTATGGAAAAAAGTCTTAGAAAGAAAGAAAGAAAGAAAGAAAGAAAGAAAGAAAGAAAGCTCTCTATAACATTTTAAAATAATCTCACAGGCATTAGGATCAAATAATAAAAATAATAAAAAAATTCTAAGCAAAATATAAGTCTTGGAGTTATTTTAAAATACTTCCCAACTAAATAATAACAAAACCAGAGCTGGGGGGAAAAGATATATTAAGTTGCTCCAAAGACTTCCTACTTTAATGCAAATGGCACTTTCTATCAACCCTAAGCAGGATTATGTTGGTATACTTCCTACAGTTATATGGGAAACAGGAGTTTTACTATAAATTTAAAAAAGTTTAGAAGAGGTAAATTGGGCAACTGAATGCCTTTGGAGTAAGCCTTGTTGAAGAGGATGAGTTCATCTCTGTATATAATTCTTTCCTTGTCTTCTAACTATGCTCAATAGTTGAATGAGATGTTTCTCAAATTCATTCAGTTTCTCTGTAGAATTGATAATGATGGTGGTGCCAATGGCAATTTATCTCCCTAAAATACCTAGACATAGAAATAGCAACTTTAAATTATGAAGTATTTATAAAATACCTGAAAATGATTTGCAGTTCCTTAGTGGTCACCTGATTATTCAAAATTCCAAAATATTTTCAATCTATGATTATCACTCATGCAACATTTTTTAATTTTTGCTTTTTCTGGCATAAATCAGGAAGTTCCATCAAGGAGATTCATTTACATGATGACAAGAAACTAAGAAAAAAGTCCTGATTAAAGATTAAAATGGTCATGCAAATTTGCATAGATGTGATTTCAGATAATTTTCTCCACCTCTATCATGTGAATATCAAATGTATTTAATGCAACAAACAATATCATTTATGCTTTGTGATGTTTAGAAATAGCTGTATCACTTTTAAACAGGGGTCAGACTGGAATATTTTCATTCAATATAAGTTATGGAAAAGCAAATACTGAGCTGTTTCCCTGAGATTTCATTATATATGTATGTGAATTTCCTGGCCTAAAACAAATCCTTATCTAGTGTCTAGTCTTGATTTGTAATAACACACTCTAATAAGAGAAACCAGTCCTTCTTGAATGAATTTCCAATTCAGAGGAAGGAAATCTACGAGATGAGCCTGATGGGTATTGATCAGTCCATCTATCAGTTGACCAATCTACTTGCCTATATAGAACACACACACACACACACACACACACACACACACATAATGTATGACAAAAGGACACAGATTCTATCTTAAAGAATTCCCAATGGCCAAAACTGAAATGATTTTAGCAACAAAATAGTTTTTTAAAACAATGTTTAAATTAATGTCTGTGTGTCCATACTGATATAAATAAATGATTGAATAAATAAATAAAAATATACCATGTGGAAGAATTCCAAATAATTTATAATTTTTTTAAGAGTAAAGGTAGATACTCTGCCTTTGAGTTGCTGGATCACACACCTTATTCCTTAAGTGTGGCCTGCACACAATGACTTCCTTCCAAAGAGTACAATATGGAAATAGAGGAAAAAGGGTAATTTCCAGAACAGAAACCTAAAAAATGCTACCTCATCCAGGTGATCAAGGTCAAAGTCAGTGATAAGTCATGTTGATATTGTGTACCCTTAATATGGTTTGATGAGGATGGTGGTTTACCCCTGTAGTCTTCCTCTACAAACCCATAACCCTGGTCTAATCAGGAGAAGAACATTAGACAAATCCCGGTTGAGTTTCATTCTACAAAATAAGTAACCAATATCCCTCAAAAATATCAAAGTCATCAAAATCAGGGAAAGTCTGAGAAAAATGTGACAGCTGAAAGGAGTCTATGAAGACATGATAACTAAACCTGATATGCTATTATTGATCAGAGATCCTGAAACAGGAAAAAGGCATTGGGTTAAAAACTAAGAGATCTGAATAGAGTAATGAACTTTAACTGATAATAATGTATTAATTTCAGCTCATTAATCATAACAGATGTTCTATTTAAGATATAAATTTAAGATGTAAATTAAGATGTAAATAACAGACTGCACATGGCATACAAAGGAACTCTCCGCATTATCTTTATAATTTTTTTCTGTAAATCTAAAACTATTCTAAAAGGAAAAGTTTATTAAAAATAGAAGAAAGAGGGACACCTGCGTGGCTCAGTGGTTGAGCATCTGCCATCAGCCCAGGGCATGATCCTGGGGTCCTGGGATCGAGTCCATCACTGGCCTCCTTGCAGGGAGCCTGCTTCTCCCTCTGCCTGTGTCTCTGTGTCTCTCATGAATAAATAAATAAAATCTTAAGAAAAAAATAGAAAAGAAAAATAGAAAAGAAAAAAAAGTCCACTGTATTAGATCAGATTCTACTTACATACATACATGGAACCAATTACTATATAGTCCAGAATTTATTTGAAAAGAAATTAGTGCCTTATACTTTCACACTAGAAATAGTTAAGCATAAGGAATGAGTTGGTATATTTGAATCTCAGCACAGCGTTTTGGTGGTGCTTAGGGGTTAACAGTAGAGTTTAATCTGGATGGAGCAGGAATGCTCTCCAGATGCTCACTTTCATTTCCACCTTGCATTTTAAAAAACAACAACAACAAAAAACTCTATGGTATAGGCAAATGGAGGGGCTAACTACATAGGTCAGAGGGTTATTATTACTTTACCTAGAGATAATCTTTAGTGATTAGTGCCTCATGGCTTTTACTATGTAATGAAAGCGGCTGTTAAACACTAAAGTCACTAAGCAATACATTGTTTCAAGACACTCTTAGTTCTTGTGCTTTCTGCTTCTCAGGCATATGTGTGTGTATATATATATATATTTGTATTTGTATTTATATATACACACATACACGTATATATATATATGCATACATGTGCTATAAACAGTTAATTTGCTTATGTGTCCATTAATTTAATTTTACATTTTAGAGACAAGATTATGAAGAATTCTTCTACCATTTTAAAGATTGAAGAAATTTCCATTGTTTTATGTCTCTTTTAAAGGACTCCATTTGAGCCAGTCATTTGCCATTAAACAAAATGATGCTAAAACAGAAGTCTCTCCTAAATCAATTCCTCTAGTAGCCCCAACTCTAGTGAAAACATCAAAGTATCTAAATGAGGCGAGAGGCCTGGATTTCCAGTGACGTGGAGAGAGAAAATAGTCTTTCCACCTTTAAGCATAACATATGCTGTAAGTTGAAGGAAAAAAGGTCTCAAGAGGTATCCCTACACAGTGTCCTATAATTAAACTCAGATGTAGTTTTGACCCTTGCACTCTTACTTCTCTCAAGATACTTGAAAGGAGAGTGGATTAAAGACGTCTAAAGGTTTAACCTGTGTTGTTGCTTTGGAGCATATGCCTTTTTTTTTTACCCAGAGGTGCTTGTATCAAGACAATCTTTTCTGAGAAAGTTGTTTCCTTAGACATCTCAGGTCATCGATAGCATCCCAAGTGTTGGCAACTTTGTTTTGTGAATATGTGAATACTAACAAACTGTGAATACAAATATGTAAGGTAACACTGACCAGAAACTGATGTGTGGAATTGCAAAGATGGTTTAAATGGTATGGACTATTTTAGTCAAATCTATTTTTTTCTAGTTCCAGATTTGTTATAAACCCTCAGTGTTTTTGAAAGATGTACATAATAAATTCAAAGGAAGAATGTTTAAAATATGTGTGTTCAACAGCCCATCCAGATCCTTTTTTCATGCATATGGTCACATGGTATCAAAGTGCATAGATTGCTGCTGTCTTTGGCCTAAACTTCTGAATCCTCACTTGTGTGTGTCTGTGAACTCTCACCTGAGTATATGGGCATATGCAAACACTTTTAAGGTTTGAATCAAAGGAAGCAGATGCTTTTTTATGCAAAGTCCTGATTTTCACGTTATGGATCACTAGGATTGACACTAACAGGAGTCATGTGTCTAATTCTTTGCCGCAGCATGAGCGAAAAATATATTCCACAATAGTAAATTATCTTAACTTCTCTCAGGAAATACGAGTGGCTTCACCGTGTGAGAGTGGTTGTGTGAGTCAAAAGCATAAAAATGCCAGCCATAAATAAAGGTGAAAAACCCTCATCCCCACTGGGATAAAATAACATTACATTCCTGAGATACTGACTAGGGACAGACAATTTCTTTAGAGATTTGTTTGGTCCAAGAGTGGAGAGAAAAATAACTTTTAATAATTTATTATTGCATCGCCCCAAATCACAACCTTGAACAAAAAGGGAGAAAATCTACTTTCAAATCAATTTGCATTGACAAGTGAGGAGCTAAAACTTTGACAGGAAAAGTTATCTTTCGTAAGGTTTATATCTCTGACGACAAATGCATATTATATTTTAGAAGTGATATATTTATCTTATACATATGTATTTGCTCATATATTTAGAGTTAAGACAAAGAAACCAAAAGTCTTTTAAAAAGATTGTTCTTCAACCCAGTACAAATGGTGAACACCATCAGGTTGAGGTGTAGATCTCATTGTATTTATCTAGGTACCACCATTTATTTATTTATTTATTTATTTATTTATTTATTTATTTATGAGAGAGCTCGTGCACATGAGCACGTGTAGGGGGAGAGGCGGAGCGGGGAGAGGAAGAGAGAAAGAATGCCAGCTGACTCTGTGCTGAGTGCCGAGCCCTCTGCCAGGCTCCGTCTCACCACCATGAGACCATGACCTGAGTCGAAACCAAGAGTTGGATGCTTAGTTGACTGGGCCACCCAGATGCCCCCCAACTATTACTTTTTTCAGTGGGACTTGAAGAATTATAATGCTTAGTTATTGATATGTATTTCTACTCATTTAAACTAAAAGAGGGTATTACTTTTTATAACAGTAAGAATTTAAAATTTCACTTTACAATTAGTCATATTTGAGCTAAAGATTATTAACATAAGATTTGCTCCTAACTCTGCCTGTGGAAATGAAGAATAATTGAAAACATAATAAATAAGGGCTGGCCGATTGTTTGGTTGTTTTTACAGCAGGAAAATTACAGTTCTAGCACTCAAATAAACTTCCAACTGCTGCTGGCTATGAATAGACCACTTTTGCATGACTGCTGTTTTCTTATCTGTCAAACACATTTAATCACACTCACCTTGTTCTACTGTATGTTGTCTGGCTTAACAAATTAATGGCTCTAAAGTGCTTTGAAAATATAAATCTCTATATAAATAATAAAACATTATTACAGCCTGGGGATAAATCCAAGAGAGGTTAAAGAGTAATGACTTGTCCTCTAGGATTGCAAAGATTTCAAAGAGTGAATTTTTTTAAGATTTTATTTATTTATTCATGAGAGACACACACACACACAGAGGCAGAGACACAGGCAGAGGGAGAGACAGGCTCCTCACATGGAGCCCAATTCTGGGCTCGATCCCAGGACCTGGGATCATGATCTCAGCTGAAGGCAGATGGTCAACCGCTGAGCCACCCAGGTGGCTCCAGAGTGAAGTTTTTTAACTGACTATCTTTCATTGATATAATATCTTCTCTGGGCTGCCTTAAAACAGTTATGTTGGATAATTTAAGACTACATAGTAGTAATGATTGAAACTTGATGTTAAAAAACTGTCCTTTTCTATATATTTCAATAATATATAATTAAGGCAACAGGACACTGTCCAGTTACTTTTACTAGTTATATGCTGATTCACATAGTAATTTGTATATGGGAACTAAGACATGCTTGAGGATATGGGGGAAATGGACAAAAACAAGAAAATGGCTAAAAACTTAGTTTCTGACCTCAGGAACTCTCAACCTTATAAGGGGACTAAATGTAAGCAAATTACCTTAGTATATCTTCAGATGTGCTAAATAATCTTTAGGATATAAGAAAGACATTATTTTGGAGTTACGAAGGAGATGAGATACTTTCTGACACTGATGTGCTAAAGGAAGATGAGGGTATAGGAGAGTACAGGATCTAGGATGTTTTCATTAATGACCCAGCACTAGATCTAAGCCTTGAAGCAGGTTAAACTTCGGAAATGCATAGACATTCCACTAGGAGGAATAGCAGGAGCAAAGATAGGTAAGCAGAAAAACACCACACATATTAAGAAAGTAAATGGCTTGGGAGTTTGGGATGTGTCAAACTGGGTAGTAGGAGATAAAGCTCCAAAGATAGGTTGGCGCCAAGTTGTGTAGGCTCTTGAATGACAGGTTAAAATGTGTGGGCTTTATTTAGTGGGAGATTGTAAACTATTTCTTAAAGTCAAATAAACATTTTATAAGAGTTGTTTTAAATAGTCAGAAAGGAAGACATTTTATTCAAGATTAGGTTATATATAATTCATTTAGAAATGTTTTCCCCGCCTGTGGTTAGAATAATAAATAGACAGTCAATTTGATACTAGGTTTCTGACAACACAATGATGATTTTTAGACTAAGGCTACATTAGTATGAAAAGGCAAATGATTAAACTATTTTCTCAGAGTTTAATGGAAAATTATTTTTAACTGAATTATTATTTAAAATTTAAAATTTTTTAATTAAAATTATTTTTAACTCATTACTATGTTTATAAGACAACAGATTTGTGCAAATTTTAGTCAAAATTATGGCTACTACAGGTATCTCTATGGATCTTAAATTTTAGATAATTTCCGAACTTGAGAAATGTTAGCATTTATTTTCATTCAGGAGGTAATAGAATTTAAAAAGCAAGGAGCTCATTTCCATGATTTGTTTTGTATTCTTAAACCAGTCATAGTAGTAACAACTTTCTCTTTGGGAAATTCCTTTGGAAACAGTATTGAAATGAGTTGGGAGGCACTTTAGAAAGGATTTGGCCCAGATTTTTTCTTTGTAAAAGAAAAAAAATAAGAGCCAGAGACATAAAATGACATGTCCAAAGCCACACAGAAAAAAATCCTGTCTTTTTGTCTAATTCAATGGTTCTTCAACTATAACATGATGTTTTCAAAGGATATTTTAGACAATATTTGAAGTATCTGCTTTGTGTTAGGCTAAATTAAACACAATATTTTCCTTAATTATTGATTGTTTTGAAAACTGTATTAATAATGTTACAAATATCAATTTGCACTTTTGTGATTTCTATCATACACTTTCTCTAAAATAAAGCAGCAGTTACTTGTGCAATTCCCAAGAAGTTATTCTAAAAATGTATTTTTATTTATTAAGTTAAATTTATACTAATGAATTGCTCATTTTCTAAATTCATAACAAATCACACAATGAGTATACACATACAATAAACCACGTTTAAAACTTTGTCTTGACTAGTTAATTTTAATATTCCATTTGAATTAGGGATTTCATCAAAGGAAAGCTAATGAGGAAGTCTTTTATTGTTAACTAAAATGATTACAGTCTGACTTAGGATTTCAGAAACCAAGAATGTTTTATAAAATAGAAAGGTGGAGTTGGCTATGAAACTGTTCTATGATCTGTGGTTCTGTAATATATAGTGATACTTTCCCTATTGATTTTATATTTAGTTGTGATTGATTCATTTTTATAGATTATTCATTGATTTAAATATTTATTTATTTATTTATTTATTTATTTATTTATTTATTTATAAGATTTTATTTATTTACTCACGAAAGACACACACAGAGAGAGAGAGAGAGAGAGACAGAGACACAGGCAGAGGGAGAAGCAGGCTCCATGCAGGGAGCCCGACATGGGACTCGATCCTGGGTCTCCAGGGTCACGCCCTGGGCTGAAGGCGGCGCTAAACCACTGGGCCACCCGGGTTGCTCTGATTCAAATTTTTAATTGGTTTCCTAGGATAGCATTTCATGGCCTTAAATGTATAATTCTACTTGCTATTCAATAGTTCTCCATCTTTTTGGAGCATTTTAACTGCTTTCTGTGATTCTAAAGTCCAATAAAGATATATTAAATGTTGAAAAATACGTTTCATTTTCTTACCCCCACTAAACAGAAAGAGACCATGACTAAGCTATCATGATTATTGAATTTACTACATAAATTCTGATATAGAAATTTGGGAGGGGAGAAGATTACATATACAGAATATTTTCTGAATGTTACATATAGCTTTGCGTTTTTCTCCCTCATGGGTGTGCTTTCTCCTCCTCCTCTATCTCTTCTTTGTAATATTTGTTTGTTGTTGTAACATATTACTGTTCCTGTTTCTCTAAGTGAATAGAGTATTTAAGGCACTGAAAATAATAAAGGATACAGTCAGGATTGACTATATAATTTGTAGGACTCGGTGAAAAATGAAAATACAGGGCACTTTATTAAAACATTGTTACGGATTTTAAGATGTGACAGTGGAGTGGATCCCTGGGTGGCTCAGTGGTTTAGCATCTGCCTTCGGCCCAGGGCGTGACCCTGAGACCCGGGATCAAGTCCTATGTCGGACTCCCTGTGTGGGGCCTGCTGCTCCCTCTGCCTGTGTCTCTGCCTCTCTCTCTTTCTCATGAATGAATGAATAAATAAATAAATAAATCTTAAAAAAAAAAAAAAAAGATGTGACAGCGGAACATTAAAACAAGCACGGGGCCTTTCTAAGCATGTGGCCCTCGATGACTTCACAGTCACATGCGTTATGAAGCCGGCCCTGGCTACAACTTGCAAAGGGAGAAACATAAATTTCCTGCTTCATCCTTTTCTTCTGAATTTCTGATAACTTCTTAATTGCCAAACTTTATCACGGAAACCTAAGTAGTGTGGGTTGCTTCATTTCTATGCTTAAGGTATGTGTAGGAGCTACTGATCAGAATAATCCGTGTTTGTACTGGTTTCTCTTGCTTCTGTAATAAATGACCACAAACTTGGTGATTTAAGACAACACAACTGTGTTATCTTACTATTCTAGTAATCAGAAATTTGAAATGAATTTTCCTGGGAATCAAGCTGTCAATAGGGCTTTAGGGAAGATCTATCTCTTTGCCTTTTCTAGCTTCTAGAGGTTGCCTGCATTCATTGCCTCCTGAGCCCTTCCTCCATCAACCAACCAGCTTCATAGCATCTTCAAATCTACATTAATCTCCTCACTCTGACACTCTGTTTTCATGATCACATATCATTCTCTACCCCTTTCAAGAACCCTGTGATTACATTGGGCCACCTAGATAATACAGGCTAATATACTCCTCTCCCCATTCTTAACAGTTATTTCTGCAAAGTCCTTTTTTGTCATATAAAGTAACATATACACAGGTCCAAAAGATCAGAGTAAGCATGTCCTTGGTGGAGGGGGAGCTATTAGTCTATCACAGCATTTCTTCCTGTACACATACTTCCTGATAACTATAGCAATTTTACAGCCAATGTATATTCATCACAAAATCTCCTGACTTAAAAATCATCTAAATAATTATTTTGCCCTGTGCTTCTAGTCATTTGGATGCTAACAGTTGTACCAAAATTTAGTTTAAAATAAGAAAGACATTTGTTTTCTTTAGGCAGGAGTATCATTTTACCATCAAATGCCATCTTTAAAATGTATGAAATAACTTTTGACTTTTACCTAGGAAAAATATAAAAGCTAATGTTTATGAATTATATGTTTTTTTCAGCACTATATGAACAATCACTCTCATTGCAGACATACACAGACATACTTCCATATGTAAGTTCACATTTTGTTACCTTTGCAAACAATATCAAATTTTTCTTACCAACTTCATTTATTCATAATTGCTTTGTTTTTATAGATTCAAATTTCCTAATCCTTCAGTGAATTGTAAAACTCAGTGCTTCTCACAAATAAAAGGTTAGTGAATATTTAAAAGATTTGAGCTTGGCTGTGTGTTTAGTGTTTATTGCACACATACACTAATAATAGGAATTATAGGGAATAGAGTGTATACATTAAAAGTTTCTGGACAAAACTATGCAGATACCCAAGCAGCAGACATAAATTCAATAAAACAAGATATGCATCAACTCATGAGCAGGGTGGTCTGTGGGTTTGTTGTTCAGAAGGGCTCCTAGGAAAACTTGTGTTCTGAGGAAATCATTAATGGAACCAGAGGATTTGGCTGAGTATATGAAAGGAAGTGGTCTTCATAGTAACTAAATGGTGTAGGCAAGAGCTTCAGGACTGTAAAAAGAGGATTAATGGATGGAAAACAGACATTCATGCTCAGCTAGCCAGTGTGGCTACAACATAGAGATTCCTTTTTAATGGCAAACAGAAGGGTCCAAAAACCTGCATTTAAGCAATTGTGTTTAATCTTCAAGGTAATGTGCTTATTTAATATAAATCTATTGATTTTTCCATATTCACACTATGAATTGGCTATGAAGATTTGAATAGGAAATTGCATTATGGAACCCAATAGGTAACTAGGGTGACGAGATTCAAAACAAGTTTTGGGGGTGAAAAAAGAGCAGTCTAGGAGATTAGACTGTTGCAGTATTGCCAGGATAGCATAAACCAAAGCTTGGATTAGTGCTGGAGATAAGAGAGAAATAGGCAAATCCTGTTAATATTATACACACACACACACTGAAACACAGCTGCATGAGGTACATTTCATGGGTGGTGGTGCATTGGAAATCATAGAATATCTAAACACATGTGAAGATAGTAGTAAAGCTAGTTAGCTGTTACTCAATATTTGGAACATGCCAGACAGTGTCCTTGGGGTTTTTCATTACTTTAATCGCCACAGTAACAGTTTGATATCACATAATCCCCTTTTAGATATGAGGAAGTTATAATGGCATTTAAGTGATTTGCTAAAGTGACCAGTAAATAGATGCTAGAATTTAACTCCTGATTTTTGAACTCCCGGAACTAACACTCTCCAGCTTACCAAACCAAAGACACTGGCATTTGGCCTAAAGTACATTCACTTTGTATCCCCAAACCTCAGTTGATGTTAGAATTATTGAATCTTGGCATTAAAAAAATCATAACTCTCATTTAACCCCAAATCCCATTCAGTGTAGGAATTGCCATGCAACCACCATAGAAAATGGCCTCTTCTGCTTGAGCACTTTCAGTAATGGAGGCTTTATCAATTCTAACTTAATTTTTGTATGGTCCAATGGCTAGAAATTTTGTCCTTATTCCGAGTTGAAATCTGCCCTATAACCTTCACTTCCCTGCTGTGACTCTTCCTTCTGGAATTACACAGAGAAAAGATTCATATTTCTCTTCCGTGCTTGAATAGAGCCATTACAAGTCTATTCCAAGTGAAGCATCCACATTTGTCTAAATCGTTGAACGAAGTGCTCATATCCTTCACCATCTCGGTGCATCCTTTTTATTTTATTTTTTTCATCTCGATGTATTCTTTAGGCTGCTCAGCACAGCGTGGATAAATTAGTGTTACTCATCCGTTTAAGACAATATGCCATCATTTCTTTTACATTTTTCCTGGGCCAGGAGATGATCTATAAAGCATTTTGATCAACTCACCAGCTTTCTCTACATTAGCACTAATCAACAAAACTGCTGTACTTTACTCAATACCTTACACTTTCCACAATTAAAAGACACCTAACTTGTAATAAAATGAGACCTTAATTCCAGCTGCAATAGGAACACCTGTGAGGCTGCAACTCTGGAAATCTGAGAATCGTGCAGGCACTTAATCATTGTTTACACTTCACATCTTTAGTGCTTAGCTGTGAAGGCCCAGCCAGTGACCTGCTGACGGCTTTTCCAGTAAAACAGTGGAGACAAAAACCAGGGCAAATCAGAGATGCTTAACAAGAGCCTTCTCCAGCTGTCAGTGAGGCACGCAGCACTGAAGATGCCCGGTAGGAGGCTCTCCTATCACTGACTTTTGACTAGTTGAGTGTTTGGTTAAACATTTTGAAAAGTGATAGGTGAGCGGGTCTTTAGTTGAAGTTATGGGTCAGATTCCAGGCTTGCAGTAGCACACAGCAGACAGAGAAAAATAAATTATGGGGCTTTCAAGTATATATAGACATAAAATACCTCATGATATGATGGAAAGCTTAGCGCTATTTTATAAGTTAACCCAAGTAAGAAATATTGTTAAAGGAAAGTTTAAACTAAAATTTGTTGTCAGTGAAATACTGGCAAAAGAAAATGAGGGCGAGGTATGTACCAAAGGCATATCACAGATAAAGAAGGAAGTGAATTTGAGGGAAACATATTCCCTCCTTACATTATCTTAATGCTTTAGAGGATGATGACTTACTTAACTTTGTCATCCCAGCCTCTTATTCATGATTTGTGAAGGTTATTCAAAAGAAAGTAAAACATTTAAGAAAAAGAACACATTTATCTAAAATTCAGTTTTAGGATGAAATTTTATAGGGAAGATCTGCTTGTCATATATATACATTTCTTATTTAGAAGCAGTTTTTATCCTATAGCTGTGACTTCTCGGTCCTACTTATGTCTATTAATTGGAAATGAACATGTATATATGGAGATGTGTTTCTTTGATATATATTTTTAAACATATGGAGTGGAGTAATATTTATTTTCATGGATTTATGCCTTACATATGTAATGCATTTTAATGTATTGACTATATAATCTAGATACCATATTTATCTGTATTATTAAGTGAAATGACTAATAATTTCTTAATGCATTATTTATTATTAATATGTTCATGGCATATTTTAGGTATTACTAAAATCACAAAGAGATATCATTGTTAACTAGAAATTTGTATTTTTCTGTATTCTATCTACATTTTCCATATTTTATATTTCCAATTCTATATTGAACTTTGCTACATACATTATTTATAATCAAGTAGACACATTAATAATATATCTTATATTAATATAATTTAAATACTTAAATGTTTTCACAAATACCACCTAATTTGATCCTCTCCCTAACATCTGACCTTCAGATGGCTTATGGTTATCATTCTTCCTAATTCAGATTTGAAGATAGTGAATTATATGGTGGCTCAAATGATTAGTAAGTGGTAGAGAAAGTTTCAAAATTCAATTTGTCTGACTTTCTACCATAATTTTTTCTACTTTATATTGCACACTTACTTGCCGAAGAACAAAAAACAGAAAGCAACTTTCATGTGTTCAATCATATGTAAAATGTAGTCTTGAATTTGCAATTGGTAAGTTTTAGTCAATAAAGCTGTAAAATCTTAAGACTGAACTCCTATCTTTCCACATATCTAAGAATCTATGCATTAGCTGTTTTCTCTGATATTTTTTAAAGATTTTATTTATTTATTTGAGAGAGAGAGAGGCAGAGGGAGCAGAAGCTGGTAGGGGGACAGAGGGAAAAGCAGGCTCCCCCTGAGCAGGGAGCCCAGTGCAGGCTCCATCCCAGGCCCCTGGGATCATGACCTGAGCCAAAGGCAGATGCTTTTATCTGACTGAGCCACCAAGGTGCCCCTTTCTCTGACATTTTCATCCGAATGTATTTTGTGTAATCTTGTGAGAAAACCAGAGAATGAGAGATCAGGAGCTTTTCCAGGAGAGTCATTATTTTGAAACAAAAGAATTTGCTTTTGTATTTTAACAAAAATATATATTTTTATCCTGATTATTCATAGACCTGGAGGGAAAATAGCCTGGTTGTTTGTTTTTTGGCTAATCTTGTGACTCAAGGGAAATAAATGATCCAGAAACTGTAACATACTCCATGTATTTGGCTCTTTGAAGTGTGCTTAGTACTCCATTTTGGATTCTGGATTTGTACGTCTCCAGTCTCCATCTGATTTGGTTAGCATGCAGGTTCCCTTCAGCCAGCTGACCTGGTGCAAACACACGATGGATTAATTCCATAATAAATTATGACGGCAATAAAGCTTTCTAGACCAGTTTGCCTCTTAAGTAACAATCTTTTATGTTGTCTTATAAAAGTGAACTTATGTTTTATTTGTAAGTCATTCTGGGCATAATAAACTGTTTGAATTTGGGGCACTTAGTTTTGGATCTGAGCACATTCTTTCTTGGTACATTGTTTTATGATGGTTCTGGAGCTACTTATTAGCCAAAGCACCTGAAAGTTCCTGGAAGATACTAATGTATAGTCTAAATAACGTCACACTTAAAGGTGCATGAAAATACAGACTTTGTATAACTCTGAACTCCAGCTGTTTGTCATCAATTTCTGTATTTATTTATTTTATGTCTAAAGAAAGTACACCGTTTGCCATCAAAGTTGGATATACTGTGTTTGAATAGCTTTCTTAATTTGTCCAGATTGGTGGACCTTTTCACCTTACATTGAATCAGTACATTTAAAAGAAATATTTTTTTAATTACTAAGAAAGAAGCTAAGGTGTATTTTTTCCTGGGGAACTCATAGTAGAAATAGCATATTCTTTTTCTTCACTGTACAGATATATTTATCAACATTCGGTACACAGTTTATAAAAGAACAAAAATCTTCTCTAGAGCATAAGAGCAATGATCAGGAATGAGGCTTTTATTGTTCCAGGGTTTCTGTTTGCTTGTTGTGGCTTTGTATGTCTCTTAGGAGTTGGTCAAGTACCTCAGTATTCATGGCAGTAAGCTCTTTTACTGATGTTCACAGTATAGCAGGAATTGCCTTGTCAATCTCAGCAGAGGGAGTTACTAAGAAAGGTAAATTTTGTCAAGTAGTTCAAACCTGTTTATATTCAAGGAACATAGTGATCATAATGTTGGCTTGTTCACTTTTAATAGTCTTAAATTGTTAGCTATTAAATATAAGTAAATGTGCATCAGAAAAAGTGTTCCAGATAAAATTTATATATTTATGTGGACATGTTCTTAAAATTTAGAATATACATGCCAGCCTTTGAACAGAATACTGAGTCTACTATTGTCATGTCCGTTAAAACATGATACTTGTGTACAATTAACGGTTTCTTCTCCCCATGAAATATCCTATTCTTAATGAAAGATTACCACTTTTACTCCTAAATGCAGTGTGGGAAGATGACCATAAAAAGGAGAATGAGATACAGTCATGTGGCAGATTTTAAAATTCATACCTACCACGTTTGATTTAGTTTCTCTAGTGTACTTCTGTTTGAGACATGGAGATACATGCAAAACAAAGGAAACATTTTCCGGGTGCATAGTAATGTTTTTCATTGAAAATAGGGAGAAATGAAAGCTAGCCCTCCTGTTCTTAAGGAATATACAGTCTACTTTTTTATGGGTTCAGTCTGGCCAGCCTCACATGGTTCTTGTGAAGATCAAATGAAAGTGTATATCAAAATGCCTCAAAATCTGTGAAGCGCCATGAAAATGAGAAGAATAATGATATGACAGTATTACAAAAGTCAGATAAATTCAGTTAATTTCATTTAGATTTTTAATAGCCATTCAATTTATTACAGTGCAGAAGTATACTAGTGATGAAGCAAGCTAACGGTGCATCCACCTTACATCACCTCTAAGGTCAAGGAGAGCGACTATGGCTGGTAAAGGAAATCATGTTAGTTAGGGATGTTCCACAGAGAGCAAGCCTTTACGGGGCAAACTTTGTGGCTTTTAAGCTTTCACACTTGATTCTCATGGATTACTCTTCCTAAACTCTCACAATAGATACTAGTTTCCCAAGGCTTCCTAAATTACCACAGACTGGGATTCTGGAATTCTCCCAAATTCTGGAGGCTGGCAGTCCAAAACATGGTTTTGGCAGGTTTTGCACCCTTTGAAGGCCCTAGCAAAGAATCTTTCCTTGCCATTTCTAGCTTCCTGTGCTTAGTAGCAATTTTGGACAGTGGTAGGTATGACTTGTGATTTTCTAACTCATATCTCTGCCCTCATCTTCACCTGTCTTTCTTTTGGGTATCTGGTTTGCTTGTGTCCAAACTGCTCTCTTTTTTATGAGAATACGACTTGATGGATTTAGTGCACATTCAGATTCATATCACCTCCTCTTAATTTGATTACATTTGCAAAAAAACTTGTTCCAAATAAGATCACACTCACAGGTACTATGGTTTAGGACTTTAACATATCTTTTTGGGAGACACAGTTCAACCCATAAGTGAGTCATAGGTCCCAAATTTGAATGTATGTTTTTAGATGGAAGCATCAATGTAGTCAATTTGAAGAATCTGATCCTAGAATTGCACTTGGAATACATCTAGTATGGATGATAAATTTAATTTTATACTTAATTTAATTTCAATTAAAATAGTCACATATGGCCAGTGGTTACCATACAGGACATAGTTCTATCAGTTTTGCATAAAATTACAGGAATATAACCATTTAAACATGGTCTACTGTTTAAATCTCCAGATGTGTTCAGTGCATTAATGCTTGCAAATTGACGAAAAGAGAGAGAGAGAGAGAAAGAGCAAGAGTTCGAGAAAAGAAAAAGAAAATTAGAAAAAGCAATTTATCTATTCGCATCTGTGTTAAACTTCTTTCTTGAACTAACAATGTCTTAAATTAAATGGAATAGGAGGAGAAATTATGAATAATTTTACTATATGAAAATCATTAAAGAAGAAAATTTGTTCTGGCACAATTGCTATGTACTTTATAGCTCATTTAACTAACTGCTCATTATCCCATGAAATGGAAAAGCATCTTGGCGCTCAATTCCATCTGGTTAACTAAAGGTCACTGAAGACGCCTTAGAAAGCCAACTGAAACTGATTATTTCTTAACAGATAAATGCTTACGCCTAAAATTCTAGTCATATAAAAAGCATCAATTGCCACCATTTTTGTCAAATTCAACAGAGAAATATCTAAAAGAAAATTAGTCCTTTGAATGAAAATTGCTCCTCTAAGCCGCAGTGGAATTATTTTATTAGTCCTATTTTTTGATATACAGTAAAGAATATAAAAAATTAGAAATTTATTGTTTTTAATTCTTGCCAGACCACAGTCTCCTTAAAGACAAAGAGTGCATCATATTCATTTTTTAGTAAATATGTATTTGCAATTTAATTGGGACTTTATGCATTGAAGGAAAATATGACTAAATAAGAATAATGGTTATAATTTTCTTTGGTTTCACATATCACAACACAGTAATAACTGTTTTGTATATTTGTCTATAAAACTTTTAAATGTTTATTCCTCCATAGTTCTACATTTTATAAAACCTCCTTACTTTAGGAGTTGGCAGGCGGAGTATTACTGCAGGTCTTTCTTTGTGTCGTATTTGCTTCTTGGAATGACTTCTTTAAACTGCTTCACAGATAGTCCTCATACTTCTTCATTTTTTTGGCTTCGCAAGATGTAGGGCAAAATGGTCAGATGACTCATATTTGAGGCCATGAATCTAAATGTTTATGCAGATTGGAAAATATCTTTTCTATGTAAATAAAAAGTGAGAGGTTATTTAAAACTAGAAAGAGGAAAGGTAATAGGCACTCAATTCTCTTATGTAATTTAACACTTTTATTCATAAATTTATACCTACTTTAGGATGGGCCTAAATCCTTCCAATTTAAGATTTCTTATGAAACAGCGGTTCTTCAGAGAGAACTCAGTAGGTCAGCTTTCAGCAACAGAAGGAAAAGCAAAGTATCTAATTACTGAAAATTCCAAGGATTGAAAATGTCTTATGCCAAGTCTAAAATATTTAAATTTTTCTCAAATTAATTTATAGCTGAGAAAATATGGCTTTCTAGTTCTTAAAAATAAACTAAAAGGCTTACAAAGCCTACTTGATTTAAAACAACATTTTGATCAGTTAAGTGTAAATGAATCAGAAACATGTGAGTAAGTATCTTTGAAGTACTTATAGACATAAATAGAAGAGAAGACCAAAGAATTGGCCAAAATGTACTTTGGGCTAACTGTGCAGTAATCATTGAAAATTACTTGAATTATTCACCATCAATGAATAGGTCTGACTTATCCCTACGGAATTACTTTGAAAGTAGTGACAATGTCTGTGGAAATTAATAGAATCCACTGCAAGAAATTCTTAGTTCTTCTGCCTGCAGAGCTTTCAAATGGCCATCAACATTTAATCGTAAACGAGTATAACGGTTATTGGGAAGGAAGTTATATTACTTTCTCTTAGTTATTTGGGACATTTATTTTAGTAATCATTGAATTTTGACTATGAAAATGTTGCTGAATAACATTTGAAATATAGAAAATTAGGTCAACAGGATTGAGGGTGCATGCTGATACTTCTTAAATATAGAATAAATAATTATGATTTTGGAAGTAAAGGAAACTTGTGACTTTCTACTGTTAAGTATTTTGTACAATTGGGTAGAGTTAACACTGCATTTTATTAATCTATAGTATATTTATATTATAGAAAATAATTATTTTTATTTTCTTGAGTCTATCTACATTTAGATGTTTGATGAATCCCGCACAGCATAGAATTATAGAGAGAAAATTGCTTAAATATTAAAAACATTAGTATTTGTTAATTACTTGAACATATTTCATCTGACACTGGAAAAAAAGACAGTTTTTGGATTAGTCTGCTTTATAAGCCATGTAAATTAGTATGAGTAGTACTTTTCACCAAGCATTTGAATGTGAAAAGAGGCATCCAAAGTCAACACAGAACAGTCTGGGTGAATAACCATTATTTTCCTTAATCTATGTAGGATGCAAGTATCCAGGCATTTTTAGAACATTAATTGGAAGGAGTAATAATAATAATAATAATAATAATGCACCACTGGTCACCTGCTTTGGCCAGACACTATTTGTATATATTATCCTTTCTTTTCGGCAGTAATTAAATTTTCTAACGTCTTACTTCATTAAACCAATCTAATATTCCTTTGTACTATAAAGATGGAATGACAGCAAATTGTAATCATTGCTAGTGTATTTCCTGTGTAATCTGGCACTAGTTCTCATGTGTCTATCTTCACACAGCTGTTCTTTGATTCAGGTGTCCTGAATCATGGAGTTTTTGTGAAGTTTATTTTTCTGAATTATAAAATTTAGAAAAGAACCATTGGCAAATTATTAAAAAAAAGAAATGTGAATTCATAAACATCAGAAACACAATGGTGTTTTACTTAAGAATGTTCAAAGTCATGTCTCTATACCTCTAAACTATAATCTCAACATGTTGGAAAAACAGTAATTCCATAGACGTTTTCAGATCAATTATTCTCTTTCAGTGGAATGGCTTATCTATGCGGTTGATGGATTCTTGGAATTGTGCTAAATTAACATTTTGGGATGAAATGATTGATCCCCACCCATCTACCCATCTTCCACAGGTGACTGAAAGTCAGTGATCCAGTAGTATTGTCTTTTTAAATTCTGATTTTTTTCATCTTCTACTGACTCAACAGCTATTGTATTTTTATACAATCTTTCAAATATATGTGTGAATTGATTCTGTTGGCAGGGTAATGTATCAATCATTTGAATCTTTCCCTTGATAAATGAAAGAAATAAGAAAACAAAAACAAAATAAAAGTTCATATATTTTAGTAACTTTAGAATCAAATAAGTGCACATCTGATAATGAACTGGTATCCAAAATAAGAACTTTTAAAACTCAGTAATAAAAAACATAAAATAACCCAATTAAAAAATGGGCTAAAGACCTAAACAGACATTTCACCAAGGAAGATATACAAATGGCGAGAAAGCATATGAAAAGATGACCCATACTGATATGGGTCATATATCATTAGAGAAATAGAAGTTCAAACAATGAGATACAAGTACACATTTATAGAATGGCCAAAGTTCAGAACATAAGATTAAATGCTACTGAGGATTTAGATCAACAATAACTCTCATTCATTGCTGACAGTTAATACAAAATGATACAGAGCAGCCCAGGTGGCTCAGCGGTTTAGCGTCTGCTCTCGGCCCAGGGTGTGATCCTGGGTCCCGGGATAGAGTCCCACATCGGGCTCCTGGTGCATGGAGCCTGCTTCTCCCTCTGCCTGTGTCTTTGCCTCTCTCTCTCTCCATCTCTAATAAATAAATAAATAAAATCTTTTAAAAAATGGTACAGCTGCTTTGGAAGACAGACGGGTAATTTCTTACAAAGCTAAACATACTCTTAACATATGATCCAGCAATCCCATTACTTGGTATATAGCCAAAGGAATTGAAAACTTATGTCCACACAAAAACCCACGTGTGAATGTTTACTGCAGCTTTCTTGATAACCGGCAAACTATGAAGCAAACAAAATGTCCTTCAGTAGGTGAATGGATTAATAAGCTGATACATCCAGACTGAGGAATATTATGCAGTGCTAAAGAGAAATGAACTTCGGAGGAATCTTAAATAGATATAACTAAGTAAAGAAGCCAGTCTGAAAAGCCTGCATATTGTATAATTCCAACTATGTGACGTTGGAAAAGGCAAAACTATGGAGAAAATAAAAATATTAGTGATAGTGGTCACCAGAGGTGTCCTGGAGCTGAGGAGTGAAGAGATGAATCAACAGTGCCCAGATCATTTTTAAGGAAGTTAAATATTCTATGATATTATAATAGTGGGTATACGTCATTATGCATTTGTCCAAATCCACAGGATGCACAAACTGTGGACTTTGCGTGATATATTAGTATAGTTTGATCCTTGGTAAGAATGCATGTGTGGGGTAGGGAGTATAAGGGAAATCTCTGCACCTTCCCCTCAATCTTCATGTGAACATAAAACTGCCCTAAATAAATAAAATCTTCATAAAAAATAAATTTAAAATCACATAATGTTATGTTGGGCCAGTTAGAAGCTTAACGACTGACTAATGAAAATGAAGTATTATGATCTTCTGTATCTTTGCTCTTCCATGGATTTTAAGAATGTAGGACATGTTTCAGTGGCTGTGATCTAAGTTATTATGTTGGGCTTGTTGAATAAAGATAAGATAAAACTATATCCTTTTTTCTTTAGTGAACTTTTACAACCATCAGAATTTTAGCATACTTTTTAGAATACTATCACGCATGTGACATGGTGTTAACTAACACCATGAGGATGTGAACCTCAAGAAGAGGTGTGTTGAAATGACACAATCCCAGAAATCGCTGCTTAGATTTCTTCTATTCTATGATGTATACATAAACTATTTTCAATAAATATGTATGTACATAAATAAAAATTACTCAGTTTCACGAAATAGTCATGCTGTTGATTTACTTTATATTGTTACTACTAATAATAATAATTATGCATTCATTTAACAATTTACAGAGCTTACCATATTTAATGCCTACATATATTCTCTCATCTCAGGGATGAGAGTATAATTTCCATATTGTTGCAAGAAAAATAAAAGTTCTAAGAGTTGAAAGAATATGCCGAGTCAGGTCTCTGCTACCAAAGAACAAATAAAATACTTATTTTAAATGATTTATTTAGTAGGGTACTTTATTCAGCTTTTTATAAGACATGGGTGTGAGAATATGTGTTAGTCAGAGGAAAGTTTGCTTGATTTTGATGAGCCTGTTTCTTAAGTTTGCTAATTAATGACTACTTGTAATATGAAAGGTTATTATTTATGTCCTTTGTAATTTTGCTTAGATAGCAAAGATTCTGTATTTTACTAGAATAATTTTGGGCAATTTATGTTGATTTCATTATTTTCTTGATTGTTCTCTAAAAGGCAAATGTTCCTCATTTTTGAAATGGCTAAATTTCTTTTTGATCCTGTTAATTTTTATGTTTCTTCTTAGATGTTTTATTGTCACTTGATTAAAGATGTCACCAAACACTACTTCTCAAGTACTTGTGATTTTATCTTCATCAGGAGTCCAAATAGCTGACAACTTTTTAATTGTGTCCTCCACAAATTAGGTCCTAAATAATGAAAAAGTAATGTAAAAATTTCACAATATTTTATGACTTAAACAGGGAAATCACAATTATTTCATCTTTATAGAAAGAGATACTAGAGATAATTAGATTTGTTTGATATATTACCCTTGTAAGAGCTACATGGAAAGAATTTTCAAATCTGAAGATAGTCTGCTCTGGGTAAATTTGTATAGGTAAAATATTATCATGTATATTTTAGAAGTTGTATGTCTTAGAAATGTCTAGAGATACATAAATACCTATGCTGGCCATTATGTGTTTTTATCTTCAGAGAACATATTGACTAAAACCCATGTCTAAGAAATCTGTTCTTTTCCTGTATTTATGAGTCCTGCCAGTGTTTTCTTTGATGATATTAGAAACAGTAGTGCAGTGTTCTCAGTTATAATATCAATTATTATATAAAATGCTTACTTGTCCACAACCTGAATGCTTTAATTTGAATGCAGTATCTTCTAGGTCATTGGCCTTCACCTGGGGCTGCACATCAGATTTACCATGAAGTTTTATAAAAGTACAGATGTCTAGAGTTGCTTTAGTTTTGCTGAATCACCTTCTGATATATTTGGTATTAAAAAAAAGTGTTTCAGAACTATCATGTATCTCAGTGTATTTTCCTCCATCAAAATCATACTCATCCATTTTCATAAATCAAATATAAGGTGTAGTGATGTCTTTGAAATTACACCTGATGATTATCTTTAGACATAGTTTATTTTTTTTTTGAAAACTTCATATAATCTTTGTTATCTATGCTACAAAAACAATAACACTTTTTTTGTTAGTTGCATTTTTCGTGTTATCCCTCGTCAGACTTTTCATTATTGGAAAATTAGTGGTAATAAATTGATTATAGCCATTCAAGTTTTTGTCATCTGCAGATAGTTTTAGTTTTATTCTGACAGTTAACTGAAAGTTCTTATTTGCAACATGACCGAATTTCTCCCCCCCCACACAAAAACAAACAAGTAAAGAAAGAAAGAGAAAGACGACAGTCTCAGAGCCTCATGGAAAAGGACTATACAAGGTCCTTTACTGACACTTCAACTTCAAAGAATAGAGTTTTGGACACAGACTTCACTGAGACTCTGGGGATACAGGTTTCTGAGCTTGTATCTCTTAGACAACTTTCAGACTCCAGAAGTGAACCTAGTCAGGATTCCCATGACCCTTTTCATCTAGAAGCAGTTTCATGAAAGCAAGCTGTTGAACCAAGACACATAAGGACAAGAGCTAAATACATAATATTGAATTAACTTGAGCAGAATTTTATTGTGGTTATTTGTTCGGAATAATGTTGATGTTTTAACGTTTTATTTTCTGGTTGGGAAGACAACTTTTCTCTCTCTTCTGACATTTTTCTTACCAATTCATAAACTCTGCTTTCATGGAATGAAATAAAACATTTTAAGCTAATATCAGATTTTTTAAAAAAGATTTTATTTATTTATTCATGAGAGACAGAGAGAGAGAGAGAGAGAGGCAGAGACACAGGCAGAGGGAGAAGCAGACTCCTCGCAGGAACCCGATGCGAGACTCAATCCCAGAACTCCAGGATCACCCCTGGGCCAAAGGCAGATGCTCAACCACTGAGCCACCCAGGGATCCCTAATATCAGATTCTGAATTGATTTCCCCAGGATTCAGAAAATCTTACTAACTCATTTTTCATGGCAGTATAGTCATCTGCATAGGTTAATAAGAATCCGTCTTCCTTTACATCAGGACGTTTTTCAGCAAATTGATGAGAGCTTTACTTTTCGGAACAATGAATGCTCCTTCAAAAATGTGTGGCATGTTACTTTAATGGAACAGAATTGACTCACGAAGTCAATTCCTACACAGTCCTCTCAGGAAACTGGTCTACCATCAGCATTACTGGGTTCCAGTTATATAGTTAATAGGTTCCTTTCTGGTAGTCCAGGCATCTAAGTAAATTTGAAGAACATTGTGAAGAGAGGAATTTGCTCAAATGTATAGGCACTGCAGGTAAAATCTAATTGGAGAAACTGTGGGCTTATTTTCCTAACCTCTGCATAATAATTAACAGAGGCTTTTCAAAGTCTAATCTGAAATTTTTCATTATAATTTATCTAGACAATATTAATCTTGTGACCTTAGTAATTGTCCAGTAGTGTATATATCTAGTTTGCAAAGCAAAGTGCAGGAGAGCTATAAGGTAAATTAATGTTCCTGCAGCATGTCCATAAATAATCAGACCAAATGTAATGAGCAAGCCAAATATATTGTGCAATTAAGAACAATCTATACATCAACGTAATGCACTACCATACTGGAAGTGTCAGCATTGGGAGTTTTATTTAAGGTGGGAGTCTACTGGGATTTGATGTTGATTCCTTTGGATTATCCTTCCCTTCCCTTACCTAGGGGTTTGGATATTGGAAAGTAAACCAATGAGTTACTGAGAAAGTTGTTTGTTTGTTTTGCTTTTTAGTGGCTCTTAAGTTTATGTACAGGACTGTCTATCACAGCATTATCTAGAATTTAAAAAAACTGGGAACAACCATGGAGGGGAAATGGTTAAATACATTTCCATGATGGAATCTTTCAGCCATTAAAATATGTTCAGGGATCCCTGGGTGGCGCAGAGGTTTGGCGCCTGCCTTTGGCCCAGGGCGCGATCCTGGAGACCCGGGATCGAATCCCACGTCGGGCTCCCGGTGCATGGAGCCTGCTTCTCCCTCTGCCTGTGTCTCCGCCTCTCTCTCTCTCTGTTACTATCTCTCTGTGACTATGACTATCATAAATAAATAAAAATTAAAAAATAAAAATAAAATAAAAAAATTAAAAAAAACATGTTCAAAGAATTTAGTGACAAGTTACAAACTATAAATTGTGCATGATCCCAATTGTGTAAAAATATGTATATACAAGCAAACCCATTGTCCCACCACAAACTTCATCTTGCTTGATCAACTTTTTTTTAAGATTTTATCTATTTATTCATGAGACACACACACACACACACACACACACACACACACACAGAGAGATAAAGACAGGGCAGAGACAGAGACAGAGACAGACTCAGGCAGAGGGAGAAGCAGGCTCCCTGCAGGGAGTCAGATGCGGGACTTAATCCTGGGACTCCAGGATCACGCCCTGAGCCAAAGGCAGATGCTCAATGGCTGAGCCACCCAGGCATCCTGCTTGATCAACTTCTAATACTGCTAACAATCTTCTTCCTTACTAATACTTGTGCTCCCTTGACCTGATTTCTCCTTTCCTTTAGGCTTTTGCTACATTCATTGCACTATCAAGCTTGGATTCACTTTATTCAAATACCTACTCAGGTATAACTAAATCCCACTGCCCCAAATTTTAAATCAAAACACAACTGGGGAAAGCTGAGTAACCATCAGAATAACCATCAATATAAACACTTTATCATCAATCTTAACAGCATCCTCAATACTTATAAGACATCTTAATATTTTTCTAGCACTCTGTCTTCCAGTTTCTGAGATGGCCCATCTGCCTCTCTCATTCTCAGCAGATAATCTTAAATCATGGAGGAATTATCCCTCCTCTGTCAAAAGCCCTTTTTCTCCGTTCCCTGGGCATCAAGTCCTTCCCAAAGTCTTGCTTTGTTTATTGCTTTTTCTCTTGAAATTTCTATTTCTTCCTCTCCATTGAAATCTTTCGTTTGGCATTAGATTCACTTTTCTTTCACCTTCTAGTCACTTCTCAACCTTTTCCAACTGTCTTCTGTCCCAAACCCCAAACTTTCCTTTAAAACTGATCTTGATATATTTACCAATAATTTTTAATGTAATCTATTACCTTACTTACCTCTCAAATGCTTCCAACACAGTTGACTATTCTCTTCATCTTGGAACATTGTTCTCCTTGCTCTCTCATATACTAAACTCAATAGTTTTATTTCTACCTTTCTTGACATTTCTTCTCTTTTTTCCTTTGCTTTCAGGAGCCTGGTACTTTGGGATTTAAGCTTATATTCTCTTTTAATCACTTTCACTCTTTCCTTGTGTGTTCCAACTCACCTTAATGGTTTTAGTTGTCATCTACATGTTGATCATTCCCAAGTTTCTATCATCAGCCCATTCTTCTGAGTTTCAGACCTTCAGCCCGTATATACAACTGCCTGGGAAACATTTCTAGTTGAATGGTATCTCACAATTAGTGTATTCAAAATTAACATGATTTAACCATCCTGACTCCTTTTCTAAACTTTAATCAGAAGCTTTGCATCTTATGTTACACGTCCCTCTTCTTTACCCCCACGTGCAGGCAACCACCAAGTACTTACGAAAGAAGTAGAAAGTAATTATTCATTACCGACTAACTAAGTGCTTATTAATTTTAATGCAAATGTATAGCAGACAATGTAATTTTGTAAACTTTACCATTTTATCAGATTGCCAGAACGTTTTGTGAGAAACTGTAATGTCTCTTAAAGGCATTTAATGAACAGGTTGAAATTTATCATATGCTATAATTACTTAGTGAGATGATGAAATTTCTTCATTTGAAAGTCTTTAAGAACAAGGGAGATTGCCGTATATCTCAACTTGTTTAGAAGAGGTTCTACTTTAAGGCAGGAAGGTAAAATAAATCACCTTCCTACCTCTTTTTGAAGGCTGTAATTTTTCAGACTTCAAGAAACTTTTTATGGGTGTTTCTGTTTATAAGCTCCAACTTTCAACAACTTTGTCTCCTGTATGTTTTTTCTATGCTTTCTACTTTCTTACTAATATAATTTTGATGAGTATTCTCTCCCAGTGTTTTTTGTTTATGTGTATGTTTGTTTTAATCTATGTAACTTGGTTTTAAGTAAGTCATGAACATTATTGAGGTTTCTAAAGTGCGCACTGGAATGAAATTCAAGAGTTAGGACACTGAAGAGAAAAGAAATGGATAGAGATATGATAAAAAACAGAATTAAAACAGTTCCTGTTTAAAGAACATAATTTTCTCATTGCCCCTAAACCACATCAGGTTTTTGATTATATACTATAATTATTTCTTTCTGAGAAATTGCATTTTAAGTCTTACTTCCAGTGTTAATAGTCTTAAGTCTGTCAATTTTGCCAAAAAGAAGCATAGCTCAAACATCTGCTTGACACAGTTCTAGAAAAACATTTGATAGCCATCATTTACTGTACTTATAAGTGGTAGATATTATACTAAATGGCTTAAAACCTGTTTTTTCCTTTTTCTTTTTTAATCCTGATAATCTTGCAAGACTGATGTTGTAAGAAACCAAAGTTAATAAATTTATTAAGATTTTACAACTGAAGGATGTAGTACTTGAAACACAGGTCCCTGACTTCCAAATGTGAACAAAATGGTATAGAAGTCCCAGACACTTAAACTTTATTTTTTTTTTACCTTCACTTGCACATTTTAAAAAGATATTTTTGGTTATATAATATCCACTCTCTTAAAAAATAAAGTTCCTGTTTGTAAGGGAGGGTGTAATATAGGCTTATTTTATTATAATAATGTTGAATAATTTCCAAGCAATCAATTGCATTGAGGTTTTGAAATTCAACTTTAATTCAATTTAAATTTCCTTTTTCTTTCTTTCTTTCATTCTTTCTCTTCTTCTTTTTTCTTTTTTTGCATTCCCTAATATTAGAGTGAAGCTGTGGAGTAAACCACCCATCATTTTGTAAAAGACTTTTCTGTTTCAGTTTGGCCTCGGGCAAATTGTTGTGTCATCACTACACTAGAAATTAAGCTGTGTCTGTGATGACAATTACTTGTGCAATTTCCTGAAACCCCAGACCAGAGCTGAGACCATGCCCATGATTAAAGACAGCACAATAGAAACACAGAGCTTCATGAAATATGGAATACATCTATTACAAAAATGATAGGGCTTTTACAGCAGAATAAAGAATTCTTAGAAAGAACTATTAAATTTAAGAATGCCTGCCTATTGCCTAGAGATTAAATATCTTATTTTTCATAGTTTTTTATGTGCTTGGATTGTATATAAGACTTTATATTCAGTCCAAGAACTCTTCCAAATAAAATATTATACCTTTAACTGTATTTCAGCTCTATGTATCTTGATTAGATTTTCTTTTTGATCAAAGTCCTGATTTTCACATTTGAAATATTAAAGCACTTTCACACTTGTTTCTCATTCTCAATTCAAACAGGTGTAGAGAAAAAAAATATCTTTACAAGCTTTTCCCATAGTCTGGAGGGGCTAATTTGCAAGATCTTGAATCTCTGGAAAACAGTTTGGTTTAACTATAAAAAGAAAATGAATCTTAGATGTTTTTTGGTAACCTACAGATCACCGCCCTGATCAGCACATCTTTTTTCTAGAAAGACCAGACATATCTGAATTACACAGACTGAGAGACAATTAACTTGATTTTCATTTAGCTTTTTCAAACAGTATATATCGAATCCAAGGCATCAAAGCTTTAGGGTCCCTTGTGCAAACTTTGGTGGCAGTAATGTAGTCACTGTAATGAACAGTTACTTTTTTTTTTTCCTGTTCCAGATACAAATGCTACCATCCAGGCTGTAAAATGATCCTAATCTATTTCGTTTGAGTTATCTTTTTGAAGGCAGTCAGAATACGGAGCTCCATACGGAAACAATCTTTATTTTCCATTGGATGCATATGTTGCATGTCTAATGAAATGCGTTTCACATATTTATTTTAAGTATGTGATAGAATTACAACATTGACAACTTTCAGGATCTTCAAAAAATGTGATGCATTTTAAACATATGGTGATGCCTATCTCTGTCATAGAAATACTTAAATAAAGAGTATGTAGTTCTGTAAATGGAATTAAATACATCTTATTTGTAAATTGTAAATTTATATAAATATCAAATATACTTGATATTTAACAAACAAGCATAGTTTTGATATACTTGTTTTTTTTTTATTTTGCTCATAGCAATTTTTGTAAATACTATAATCAAATGTCATTGAAATTCTTCAGGTGAGGTCACAGTTGATTATCAATTTGGATTTGTCTGACAGGCAGACTGGTTGAGAAAGCTTTCTCTAAATTAAATCAGTAACAATAATTATCAGCTATATTTTGCTACATTCAATGTTTTCTCTAGTTTTCTACCAAGCTGAGAATCCTCCTCTCATTTTCCCCAAATTCTTTAATTTAATGCTGTTTCTTTTATTTCATAAAACATCCAATGAAACTTGTGATGTCTTGAAATTATAGCAACAATACTATTATTGCACTAAGAACTTTGAAATTGTTCTATTTAATGACTAATATATTCCTGAGTGCCAAGTTTGAGCAGAAATCAGACTGCTTAGAAAAACTAAAACTAAAATTTTCTCTTCTTTGGTATTTATTTTCTTTGATACAGTGGCACTAAAGATATATTTATACTTAAAATTCTGAATTTGGAAGATAAGAGAATGTTTACACACATACAAACATTTTATATTTTTCATGTGGTTTCTAAGTAGATTTCACCTTTTTGTTGTGAAGGCTTTGGTATAATCATAGGCGGTTTGGATAATTTCTCTTTCAGGTAAAATATACGTGTACATCATGTAAAATAAAGCTGCATACTTAACATATTTCCTAAGGAGATGGAAAAATAAGTTCCATCAATTCTTCTTAAAACTTTCTCCTTTGAGATGTAAAATGCTCCTAAAACTTTTGTGCTTTTAGGTCAATTGTTTTATGATTTCCTTCACATTCTACATCACCTACTTTATGAAGGTTCAAGATTAAAATAAATGTGGAGCATATCTTAGTCTTTTACTACTTTGAGGAAAGAACTGTATATTTGGACAGGTGTTCTTAATTTGGGCTCCATTGACACCTAGGGGTTCTGAGGAAGGGATTCAGAGGGTTCATGAACTCCATGAAATTGTATGCAGGGTATCATGTGATTGTGCATATATAAGTTTTTATAGAAAGAAGATCTATGGCCATCCTACATCCACAAAAAGTTAAGAAGCACTATGCTGTAGGCAAGATCTTCAGCATTTCTTTCTGGAGGTCCTCAAGTTTAGTCTACATCATTCAATACACATCTGCTGAATTACTTTGGAAGCAATGAACAACACCAGTCTCTGGCTGGTTTTAGTAAATGAGAGTTTATTATAAATACATGAAATGGCTAAAAAAATTGAATGAATAATGAAAAACCAAATTTGGAAGGAGCTGGAATTGGGGCAGAGTCAAGGCCGCAAGAGGAAAAGCAAATTGGTAGTTTAATCAGACAGTAACTGATGAGAACAACCAGCAGCCAGACTTTCTCCACCTTTACTGGATATTCTAAGGATACAAAATTCAAGGAGATCGTTCAGTTGTCCCATTCCTTGGTGAGCAAAGGAATGGTATCTTGACTTAAGTCCAATATGACTTCACAAAACTAGAGCGAAGTAATTTCCCTAAAGTATATTGGGGAGGTGGTCTTAAGAGGAAAAGAGGGGAGGCATCCAAACTAATATCAACTGTATGAAATACATGGAATCTAGAAAAAAATCCACTATTAAAAGTAATTCTTTCAAACCTAAATTTAGTCCAAATGTTTCACTGTCCTAAGTAAGATAAAGCACCTTCCCTTTGTGCCTACATACAATTTACTTGCTAACTCATAGAATTTCTATTCTAAGTGACAGTACCCATTTTGGGTTACCTGGTTTGCCTGGAACATTACAATTACCCCTCAGTACTTCTCCCTATATTCAGGCTTTGTTTCTTCCAAATTGTTTTTCTCTTAGCAGACAGAGTATTCTTAAAATTCAAATTAATTATGTCAATACACGAACATCTTTCAGGAGCTATGCATTATTGTTAAAACAAAATCCAAACAAGACCTACGTTTTTCTTCCTGTTTAGGCTCTTTGTTATCTGTCTCCATCTCAAGCCATTCTTCATTTATACTCCAGTGACACTAGCATTCTTTTCTTTGAAGCACCATGTTTCTCTCAGTAGGACTTTCACCTTGTATCTTCTGTACTGTACTTCTAGAATTGTTTTTGCCATTTTCTTCACTTAGTTAATACATACTTATTTTACCCCACAGCACCCTCTGTAAATGTCATTTTTCAAGAAATTATTTCCTAAACCCTTATGCCAATTCCCCAGTTTATAATCTGGGTTTATATTTGAATTTCCTATTATAGTCTGATAATTTTGTGTTCAATATCTCTCCATGAGAGAAAGAACCCCTTTTCTCTCTTTCATTCCCCTAGCGCCAGAAGAATTTGAAATAAAATTATAAATAAACAATTAATGAAATTAATTCTCCTGCTAGAAAGCCCAGTAGACACAGATCATATTTTGCTTATTTTCCATTTTATTCCTATAGTATAATGCAGAGCCTAGCATAATAGTTGCATGAGAGGTATCTGTTGAATGAATAAAATAATCACCCGACATTAACAAAGCATTTGCTATATGCCACAAAACATTAGGCACAAACTAAGTTTTCATAATCTCTGCAATTATGGATGTTCTTTATTATCATCATTATTTTACAGATTCAAAAAAGAGTGAGTGGCATAATTTCAGTCTTTACTGAGGTCTGTCAGATTCCAGAGCTGCATCAAGCTATCTCATGCTGACTCAAACAATTGCTATTATAATTTAAGTACGCAGTACTCACCACAAAAATGGCTAGAGTCATTAAAATGTAGATTTTTACCTTTCTGGGGCTTTATACGTATGTACATGATGGAATTAGGTACATTTTGAGTTTAGTTCCTAGAAAATAGAAATAATGTGTACTAAATTTGCTTTATATTTGTGTACTTTACATACATGCTTTTCTCTTGTCATGATAAATGAAAGCTTAATAAATGATATTGATAATGATACAGTTTTTACATTTATCAGAAAGCTGGCACTCCAGAAAAAGTCACTTTAGCAGAAGGTAATTTATAAGCTGAATCTATTGTCTTGCTTTTTTGAAATGTTCTAGTTGCTATGTGAATCCTACTAAAGAAATATCATTAAAAGTATTAATGAGAAACTAGTGATCTTGACATAGGTAGGGATGGGGAAAGTGCCCTCTGGGTTTTAGAAGCCTTGCTTCCACTTTCATTTCCATTTCTGATAAAATTTCCGTGATTGGCCATGTTTTGATGATATTTCCAGATCTTCCTTTCAGTTGACAGAGGGACAAGTTAGCATTTAAAAGCTCTCTGATTTTTCTTCAAAACTCTGGGTAGCTTAGGAATTAAAAGCAAAGGGACTTTCAAAGGTAGATTGTTCTAAGTATCAGAAGCAAAGTTGGTTAAAAATTTGTGTAATTATGTTAAACACCCACATCTCGCCTGCTGCCACAAAACTGTCCTTCCTCAGTAGTCTGGAGATTCTCATTTAAAGGCATCTAATCAGAGGCATCAAGAAGTGGTGAAGATAAGGCAGAGATGATGGAGTGAAGATAGAGGATTGTCTGTACAGTAAAGATAAAGCTGTATTTTGCCAATCTTCTCTTAGAATGTTTGGGTCAGGCAAATACAAACAGAATAACTCTGAGGAATTACCTGAGAAAACTCACTAGTTTAAAAAAAAAAAGTGAGAGAGAGATAAAGATATTAAGAAATTGAAAAAAAAAATACTAGGTACTCTTCTAGAGGAGAGATCTTGTCCAGCAAATAAATGGTCACCTCCATTTGCACTGCCTCTCTAAAAAGAGCTATGGATAACAGGCAATTTTATAGATGCCTTTAAGGTGAAACTCAGAAATAAAATATAATAAACTAAGAGAAAAAGAGAGAGAGAAAACCATAGAAAACAACAAACAAAATGATTGCAAGGAAGAAGAGATGTTCAAAAATATTTTAAAAGACATGAACCAATAATAGCATAGTGGTGGAGTATCCAGAGAACAAAAACTGAGTCCTTGAAGTTTTTAAAAAATATATATAAAAAGGAGAGAAAGAAAAATTAAGTAAGCAATTTAACAGATATATCAGAAAGCTTAAAAAAAGAAAAGAAAAAAGAAGAAAATGGGTGTTTCATTATTGAATTAATATGAAATCTATAAAGAATAGAGAGACTAGAGAAAGAGATAAGGAAAAATTTCCCACTACTGAATACCTTGAGTTAATCTGAAGAGTTCCACTGAATATCTAACACAATAAGTGAAAATCAAACAATAGCACAAACCTTATAGGTCATAGTGAAATTCCAAACCCTAGGAACAACTTAAAAAAAGAAAGAAAGAAAGAATAAAAACAAAACGAAACAAGTGGGGGAGAGGTAATTGGGAATATCAAAAGAGATCTTGATTCCAAGCAAAATATCTGGAAGCCAGAGAACAATGAAGAGGTACCATCAAAATTCTTAGGAAAAGTAATTTGGATCATTCACTAATTGAATGTGAAGGTAGAATTTAGATATGCAAATTATTTAAAGCAAATTTCTGTGCCTGAATTACCAAGTTGTAATCAAAAGATTCACTATGACATTGATCAAATTACTCAAACTCTGGATCTGTTCCTCCAGCTGTAAAATAAAAGAAGTAAAAGCATGTATCTCTACTTTAGAGAAATAATGGAAAATACAATGAAATAATTAAGTAATACATATATAAATTGAAGCATGTGAACAGCACGGGTTCTTACAATTTTTATTTTACTTGAAATTAAACTCTCATGCACAGTAACAACCACTTATCACTCTTAAATCAATAATCCATACTTCCAAATGTGTAGTTCTCATTCTCATCACCAAATCTGAGTTGCATTAAGACATAAGGTTACATTTGACCTGAGGTTAAGGATAAGGATTCTCATTCTCTTCTGATTCACACTCTCTTAGAATAAAACTCCTTTAGATAGACTGAGTGCTCTAAGTTTTCCAACCTCAAATACCAAATCAAATCAATTTTTAGTCTATACAATCACTTTGAAGTGAGTTTATTTCCTAAATTGTTTTTAATATAGTTTTAATGAGACAAAATAGGAGATAAACAGATAAGAACTAGTATAGAATTGATAATCCTGTTCTAGCTTTCTAATTGCACATATACAAAACTAGGGTGCCTGGAAATTTGTTTAATGTTTTATTAGCTTTTCTCGAATGTATCATACAATAAGGTCTTGAATAGATAGTTCCTTTTAGAAGAAGAGTAACTTAAGAAATGCCACTTTTTGAGGATTTTTGCCCAAACCTGTTCACATTTAAAATATATCAATTAAACAAATGTTTATTTGTTTAACAAAAAAATAGACATGTACAAATGCTTGTTAATCTACCTGTCTGATATCTCCTCCCTTAGACTAGGTTACAGTTTTTCAGTCAAGAGCAATTTCTTATTTGACTTAGTGTCTGCCTACTCTGAGAAACATATTTTGATTTGTAGGTGTTAAATGAGTACCTGTGGAATGAGTAAGTAAAATGTAGGGAAATACTGTTATTTTTACTCCCCAACTATTTCTTTGCTTCCCCTTGCAATTTTATTTGTTTCTTTTTTAAAGATTTTAATTATTTGACAGAGCGTTAGAGATAGAGCACAAGTGGGCAGGGCAGCAAACAGAGGGTGAGGGAGAAGCAGGCTCCCCGCCCCCCAAGCAGAGAGCCGGACACAGGGCTCCATCCCAGGACCCCGGGATCATGACCTGGGCCAAGGGCAGATGCTTAACGACTGAGCCACCCAGGGCCACCCCCTTGACAATTTTAAACACACTTTGTAATTTTAAACATATTTTAAGATTCTACAGAAAAATGTCTTAAATGAATACCTGCAAACATTATTCGGTGCTTACTTGGTAATATCTTTGTGTTCTAAGATTTCAGCATTTTTCTAGATTTTAAAAGATTGAGATTACTACTACAGGATAAAGTTGATGATAAAATTTTAAATTTATTTAAACTTAGAGAAACTATTTGGACTAATCTTGCTGCAGATTCTGTATTCTTCCTTTGACTATCTAATAATGTTTTAGATACAATCCTAACTATTGTAAGTCTCACGGATATCGTTGGCATTCTTAAACTTAATATATAGATTATGATAGTATCACTTTATGAATGGAATTTTCAATAGCCACTGCTATCAACTAAAAGAAGCATATTAATTTATTAATTCTGACCTGTTTTAGTAAAAGAATTTCTTCACATCATTTATGCTTCATCCTCCTGGCAATGTTTCATTCAGTTTAAAGTGATATTCTTTGCTGCATTCAGAATCTTTTTGATTCTATTGGTAACTGTGGAATGAATGTTCATTTTTCCTTATAATACTCAATACAATATAAATAATATATAATACATGATGTAATGCCTCATGGCAAAATCCCTTCCTGACTTTGGGTCTTGTTTTTAGTAATAAGATTCTTAAATCTTTAAAATTTGTATGCTTAATGTTTATTTTGGGTTGAGTTACTCAAGAACGCATTAAATGATATGCAAAACAAACTGTAAATTCAATATTTGATAATATATCAACTGTTGCAGGAGCTCAAACCCCTGCTTTTAGAATCCAACTGGTGAAGTTATCAAGTACAGGTGCATGGGCAAATAAGTAACAGAGAATCCAAATAGTTTCTTAAAAACTTGCCGCATTTAATTATAAAATTAGAGAATCACCAACGAAAAATGTTTATAAGCACTTTATTTAAAAATTGCACTTTTGGCACCTGGTTGGTAAGTGAATTTATACTTAGATTCTGTAATGACCTTACTTTTCAGATTTTCTTACACTAACTATAAACAAAGAGGATGTCCCTAAATTTTTTGCTTAGCTTAATTCATTCCTTTTTTTCCATAATGATGCAATTTTTAATTCATAGACATGAAATAATGTTTAAATGCAATAAGTAATTTGGACTTTCATCAGCATTGTGATAGGTGGAAAGTGATTTTATAATTACTGAAGCATGGTTATATACACTGTTATTTGCATGGATTTTTAGAGCAAACATTTATCAGATGGCTTCTAAGCCCTAGGCTCTTTACTACACACTTGAGATACACCAGTGAAAGAGACAGAAAATATGTACCCTCTTGGGTAGGACATAGTGAGGAATAGACAAGTAATTAGGAAATTTTATTAGATTGTATGTTGAGATACAATCATGGGAAACAGAGGGTGCTGTGGGAACACATGAAGGAATTTTTAAAAAATATTTTATTCATTTGAGAAAGAGATAAAGAGAGCATGAGTGGGGGTGGGGCATAGGGAGAGGGAGAAGCAGACCTCCACTGGGCAGGGAGCCTAACGTGTGGCTCAATTCCAGGAGGATTTTTTCTCAAACCTGTTCACATTTTAAATATATCATGATCTGAGTCAAAGGCAGATGCTTAACTGACTGAGCCACCCAGGCACCCCGACATGAGAGAATTCTTAAATTTAGAATTGTAGGCTTGGGGGTTGATGAAGGAAGCCTTCCAGGAGAGAGATATCTGTAAGCTGAAATCAGAAAGAGAATGATTAAAATGAGTAGAAGTTATCCATTTGAAGGGATGATTGGGAGTAAAGCGGGAATGGCAATGGAGAAACCGTTCTAGGTTAGAAGGCTTAATATGCAAAGATGAGCAGAAGTCCAGCCTGGATTAGTGATATTTATAAATAACTACTAATATATGGCTCAAATTTAGGAGTAGGAAGTTGGATTAAAGGATGGTGAAGAAGATGAAGCTGGAGAGATTATAGGCACCCATATCAGCCAATGCCTAGTATCTTCTGTTGAACAATTTGGATTTTATATATCGAGCAATGGGAAGCCAATGGAGTATTTTATGAATAGTATAATTAAATTTGAATTTGTAAAAAAGAATTCTTATTTCAGTGTACAGATTATTGTGAGGATAAAATAAAATAAGAAAAGTTTGAAGAATTTAGAAATATTCTAGGTGAAAGATAATATGTGAAATAGAGTAGTGGCAATGGGGGTGTAGTTAAGGAATGAAGAGATTAGTAGGAGGTATAATGGACATATTTAGTGACTGATAAAGAAGGAAGAGGTTGGCCTAACACTTTGAATGAGTGGAGAGAACCATAGAACGAATAAGAGGAGGACTTGTTTCTGATTGAGGACAATACGTCTGGATTTAGAGATGATAATTTGAAGAACACTTAAGAAAGATATATTAAATATTTAGACATGCTGGACTTAGAACATCCTTTTGAATATAGGTTAAAATTATTATCATACAATACGTGTGATCGCTCAATCAGTGCGTACAGTGTATGAAAGGAAGGACTGAAAGGAACACTGATATGAAGCAACCTTTAAAAAAGAGATAAAAGAAATGTAAGTAGCTGAAAGAAAATCAGTACTGTGCTATAATAGGAGTGAAATCAGAAAGTTGGGAAATGATCAAACATGTCAAATGTTGTGAGGTCATGTAAAATAAGAATACTTTTAGAAATCCAGTTGGTATAGCAATATCAATCTTGCTAAAAACTATTGACTGGGATGGTGGAGGCAGAGAGAACATTTGTTTCAAAGTTACGAAGTGATTGGGAAATGAGAAAATAAAGACAGAAGTTTGGGATCCCTGGGTGGCGCAGTGGTTTAGCGCCTGCCTTTGGCCCAGGGCGCGATCCTGGAGACCCAGGATCGAATCCCACGTCGGGCTCCCGGTGCATGGAGCCTGCTTCTCCCTCTGCCTATGTCTCTGCCTCTCTCTCTCTCTCTGTGACTATCATAAATAAAAAAAAAAAAAAGACAGAAGTTTGAAGGCTGGTTATGAAAAGCAGACAAGAAAAGGCAATGGCTGAGGGAGAATGTGGAGTTGGAAAAGTTTGGGTCTTTTTTTTCATTTTTTTTAACTTGAATTTTATTTGGTTATTTGGTTTTTTGATTTCTTGGCTGTTTTTAATATTTGAGATTATTTGAATAGGAAACTGAAAATGTGAGAAACATGCTGATTAATGAAACACAGAAATATGGAAGAGCAATACTGGAGACCCAGTTGAGACTCCCTACTGGATTGTTACTTTTGGAGATTATTGTAGGAAATAGTATTCAAGCTTAGTCCACTGTAATACTGAAACCTCAGAGGAAGTTCTGCTGTTGGGTTGGTTTTCCCAGTTCTTTTGTTAACAGGTAACTCTAAAGGTTTGAACTGGGTGGGGGGCACCTGGGTGGCTCAGTCAGTTGAGTGGCTGACTCTTGCTTTTGGTTTATGTTATAATCTCAGGGTCATGAGATCAAGCCCAGCTGTGGGGTTTGGCATTCAGCAGGGAGTCTGCTTGAGATTCTCTCCCCTTTCCTCTCCTCCTGTCCCTTCCCCTACTCATGTTCCGTGCACACACACACACACACACACACTCTCTCTCTCTCTCTCTCTCTCAAATAAATTGATAAATCTTTAGGAAAAAAAAGTTTGATTTCAATTTTTTGAGACCTTGTTAATGGCAACAATATGAATGGACCTAGAGGGGCTTATTATGTTGATTAAAACAAGTCAGACAGAGAAAAACACATACCATATGGTTTCACTTATATGTGGAGCCTAAAATCAAAATAAATGAATAAACTAACAAAATGCTGATTCTGACTTATAAATACATAGAACAAACTGGCAGTTGCCAGAGGGGACAGGGTTGGAGAGATGGGCAAAATGGGAGAAGGAGAGTGGGGGATACAGGCTTCCAGTTATGGAATAAGGAAGTCATGGGATGAAGGGCACTGCAATGGGCTTATATAGTGACAGAGAGTAACACACTTGTGATGAGCATAGCAGAAAGTATGAACTTGTTGAATTACAATGTCATACACCTGAAACTAATGTAACACTGTGTCTACCTACACTAAAAACAAAAAATGGATACTGTTCTTGACTGCCATTTTGTCATCTTGGCCAAGTCACTTAAACTTGCTTTTTTTCTTTTCTTTTTTTAAAAGATTTTATTTACTTATTTGAGAGAGTGAGCAACAGAAAGAGAGAGGAAGAGAGAGAAGTAAGGGGAGTGGCAGGCAGGGGGAGAGTGAGAAGCAGGCTCCCTGCTCAGCAGGGCTCGATCCCAGGACCCCGGGATCATGACTTGAGCCAAAGGCAGCCGCTTAACTGACTGAGCCACCAGGTGCCTCACAAACTTTCTGAATCTCAGCAGCATCATCTGTATGAAGTCTCTAAGAAATTATATATACGTACATATAATATTTATATAAATACAACTACATATATTATAACTAAAAAATATATATATTTACATACGTAAATATATATACGTAAATATATATACGTACATATAATATTTATATAAATACAACTACATATATTATAACTAATTATGATCCAGTGTAATCCTTTAAACTCAGATGAAAACTGGTTAAATAAATAATCCAATAGTTTAATACTATGTTAAATATTCCTAGAAGAAAGTTGTGTTGTTGCATATAACAAATGAGGTCTAGGATTAATATTTCAGTTTCTTAAGAAAAGCTGCTTCTCCTAATTATGATGCTATTTAGAATTATTAGGTAAAAAAATGGCTGCAATAAATCCTCTGGTTCATAGGAGCATATATCTTAATATGCTTTAGAAGGAAAAAGTTTTAACTCAATCTCAACTTTTGCATTTTTATAAAATGTAAAGCAATTGAACTTTTTTTCTAATTAGACAATCTCCAAGCATGAGGTTTCTTTTTCATTCTGTGTGGAACTTTATCATGAGAACACATCTAACTGTTCAGCACTGGGATCTGGTAAGTAGAAAGGACTTACAAATGCATTTCCTATTCCTTTTAAGGGGAGCTATAACTGCTCATCAAGAGAACAAATGTCTCTGTAATATTTATTCCTGATTTAATACAGATGGAGATGTAAAAACATTTTCCAAACTCTATTGGGTCATGACAAGATTCCACACTTATTCAATCAAGGCTAAATATTTATTAGCACCTTAATCACCTATTTTTTGTATTATTGCTCCATTTTCATAAAATATATTAGCTATAAAATATTTAAATTTCCATCACTTTTTAATAATTGCACAAAAATGATTTCAGACACCATTTAGATAAGGGCAGTTTGATGAACTATAAAGACATTTGTTTTTCATTATAATTAATACACTTAACTCTTATAAATAATACATGGGGCATTTTCAAATGTTAATGATAGTTTTATGTCATGAGTTTATTTACAATAAAATTAGTGTGTTTAGATCTATAGACTATGGCCGGTAAGTTTCTTATTACGAGATGTGGAGAATCTATTACTCGCTCTAGCTTTGAGGCCTATATACATGGTTTACATATAGAAATATGGACACGAAAAGTACGGCAAAATCATCAGCATCAAATATGTTGTTGTACAATAAAGTTATTGTAATGGTTCTTAACCACTGACAATAAACCATTGTAATGGCCATTAATGCATATTGAGTCCTTATTCTGTATTTATTTATTAATCTTCATAGTGTCCCTATGAATTCAATACTACTTTTACCCAATTAACATTTAAGGAAGCTAACATTATGAAAACTCATGATCCCATAAGCAACATGTGGCAAAACCATGAATTATGTTCAAAGACTAGGGACGTAACCACTGTGTATCCTATCTCTCAAGATAAACAATGGAGAACTTCAGAATCGTGCATTTTTAAGATCCTCATGCATTCATTCTCTTTTACTATCACTTACTATGTTTGCAGTGACCTACCTTCCTTATAGGTTTTAGTATTATGAACTTTTGAATACACCTCTCTCTTCCACTCCTCATCCATTGTTGCACTCTAAGCCAGATCTCACTTGTGAGTTTCAGACCCATATAGCCAGATTAGTCCTGAAAGTCCCCACTTGATGGTCCTCGATATGCCATGTTCAAAATTGAATTTTTCAGAGTCATTTTTGTATCTACCATTCCTGCGTACAACAGCTTAGTAAAAGGCAGTGGTGTGTTTCCCCTCACACATCATAGCCAGTTACCAAGTCTGACAACTTAATTTCTTATTTTCTTAATAGGTCTTTTCCTTTCTGTCATGACTTTACTTGCAGTTTTGCCCAGCTCTAGTACCTTTATAACAGATTATAGATAAGATTGCTTTGCTTGTCTTCCTTTGATCTTGTCTTGTCCCTATCCAGTCCAACATCATCCACAGAACTCTTAGAATGGACCTTAGCAAATTGCACATCTGATTGTCTTTATCATTTAATGTCGTCAAAGAACTTCCAGTCACCTTACAAATTCAGCCTAGATTCGTCAGCATTCTTTCAGAGCAGCCAATAGGAAATATACAGAATACAATTTTTTTTTATAGGGATGTGCTCTTAGACAATTGCATGGGCTGCTTAAAGAGTTTATTACGTGTAGTTGTATTCTTGTCCGGTACTGAGTCTGAAGTCAGCATAGTAGACAGCCTAAAACATATTACTACCATGGACTTCTGATAGTATCACTAATTGTATGTCTTCTTCAAATTGGAGAACAAGAACTGTGTGTTTAATCTTTGTTTGCCTTAGCGGATCAGATATATGAGTGTATCACATGGCTTCAAGTTTGGGATAGATGAAAATGCCTTTAGCTATAATCAGTCCACTATTCACTTACCTCTGTCATACTGGAAAAACATCAGGCCTTGGTTTTTTAATGATAAAGAATTCATCACTTCTATCATCTTTCCTGACAATTTAACATACAATGGCTGAATTGATTTTTAATCGTATCTAAATATAGCATTTCTTCATAGCATAAGTGGTATTTTTTCTTGCATTTTTAAAAATTCAATCAACTAGTCAGTGGCATTATTTTTCAACTTGTCCTAGTATTTATTACATTACACAATTTTGTATGTAAAACCAACATATGCTTAATTATTTATCTCTTCCTAGATATCTGTATTGTTCCGCAATAGACATATCAATGTTAGAACTGACTTCCTATAAACATTCCCTAAAATAACATTCTAATGATTCAACAAATAAGGCTACTAAAGCATATGAAAAAATGTATATTGTTTCCTGTGAAATTAATAAATATTTGGAAATCATTGATCATACTATTGGAATCTGAAGTTCACCAAAAAGAAGAAAGAAAAAAAAAATCTAGTAGCTTTTTATGTTGAAGAATTTAAGTGTGTTACTTATTCATTCATTGACTATAAAAATCTGTTATGAATTAAAAAAAATAATTAAGATTACAGGACCTAGTGTGAGAAAAGAAAGCAGCGAGAATAAGATTAGCAGAATTGGGTGTTAGAAGACCTACTCAGTCTCAGTTCTGCAACTTGCATAAATGATCTTCTTTTTAATTATAAAGTTAGGGCTTTTATCACATGGTCCCTGAGGATTCTTTGAGAACATTAGTAGTAACACTTGGTAACAGTTTTATATTCTTATCAGAGATGTAGAGAATAAGCAAAGATATAAGATATTTTACATAAAAATTTGTCTGGGAGACAAAATAAATTGACATTTAAAAAATCTTTCATTTAACTGTAAGAAACTATGCACCACAGAGAACTTTATTTTGTGACAGGTCATCACACAGCACTGTTCCCTTGCCCCATGCTGGGTAATTGGTTCAGAACTGACTCAGAGGAAAGATCACCACCTACTGTATCACCCATATCACTTCCTGTAGCACCTGGGTTTTTCTTGGAATATTTCCATCCACATGTCGATCATATCTGACCCTGATCTGTTTGCAGTGGCTGATAAGATCATAGCTGGAGGTGCAGTGGCAGAGGGCCATGAATATATAAAAGCATGTTATTTTTTCTGATAATTACATAAAGGGTGATTTAATCACTGGACTGCTCACTAACATATGACTAAATGGGATTTCTTGAAACACAGAGTTTCCTTAATGGTTTCCTGGTTGTAAATGAACTCACCAATTTCCTATCAGGGTTGATTTTCGTCATAAGCCTTAACACTCAAGATCCTCATAAATTATTTTTTTAAATGTGCTGTGAAAAAGTGGAAAATTTACAAATTGCCCAAATTCTGCGTACAGGAAGTACAAGTAAGGGAAAAAAAATGATGCCTAAGACATAGGAAGTACATTAAACGGAATTCTGGAAGTCATGCTGTTCCTGTAATACTGCTGATATTTTGAGAGGAAGAAGCACAGATCTTGGAGAAAAAACCTGTAATTTTATGGAAGGTACTTTTAACACTGCATGTGTGTTTTAACTATTTATCTACTTGGCAATATATATTTTTTAAAGATTTATTCATTCATGACAGACACAGACTGAGAGAGAGGCAGAGACACAGGCAGAGGGAGAAGCAGGCTCCATGCAGGGAGCCCGACGTGGGACTCGATCCTGGATCTTGGGATCACGGCCTGAGTCGAAGGCAGATGCGCAACTGCTGAGCCATCCAGGTGTCCCCTTGGCAATATTTTCTTTAAGGTTGACAAGATGAAGAGGCTTATGTGCACTTTATTAAGGGAAATTAACCATTTGACACACAGCCTTCTTTAGAAAGACCTATTTAAATAGATTTGATACTTTACATAAGGTTGAAGATTTTAATTACTGTGTAAAATATACAAACTGTATAGTTTTTAAATATTCAGCATTCTCTTTTTATAGAAGAATAAATTAAAAACTAAAAAGAAAAAAAATCCTAATTTTCCAGTATTTTCTTAAATAGGGATGCAGTAGATACCCTTCCCTTCTTTTTGGCTGAGCTAACTCAAGCAAGACAGGACACTGTCAACACCCTTTAGCGCAAGACCACCAGGACCACACCTATGTAATTACACATATTGAGTTTGTTACTCATTGCAACAGGGAGAACACTATGGGACAAAGTCCACACACATTAGGAAGGATACTTGCTTTTGTTCAAAGTCTGCTGACTTAAGTATTAATAATATCTTTTAGGGGCACCTGGGGGGCTCGGTGGTTGAGCATCTGCCTTCGGCTCAGAGCATGACCCCAGGTTCCTGGGATCGAGTCCCGCATCGGGCTCCCTGGGGGGAGCCTGCTTCTCCCTCTGCCTGTGTCTCTGCTTCTCTCTCTGTGTGTCTCATGAATAAATAAATAAAATCTTTAATATCTTTTAAGAATACCTCCACAGTAACATCTACAGTATTTGGCCAGATGGCTGGGCACCTAGTCAAATAGATATACAAAAGTAACCATCAGAATGGATAATCATGGGTGCCTCAGTAAGGTGGTGTTTGAATCTTTTACAGAAATTTGGGGGCTTTTTGGGCAATCTGGGGGGAGGGTTTAAGGAACTACCAGTGTCAAGGAGTTTCCTGTAAATTGGACCCTGGAAGAAAGTGAGACAATTTTATTATTGGTAAATTAATACATTTTATTTGTAGGAAGAAGAGACTAGAAGGAGGATGAAGCTATGACCATTAAAGAAGAGTGACTAGTCACTCATTTTAGCTAAAAGTCACTCCTTTAGCTATTTTAGTCACTCATTTGGTATTTTGTGGTTGGCACGATGACCTTGTTGTCTGAGCTTAGGCACAATAATGATATGGCTTTGTGTTGTCTTACTTTATTATGAACTCAGCGACTTTGTCTAAGGTGAGTATTCTGTGAGATTATTTTCGCTCAGTAGGAGAATGGCAGGACATAGTGGTGAGTGGCCATATTCTAGAGTTTTCTTTTTTTTTCCTTCTGAATGGTAATTTGACTTTCTGCTTATTTCATGTTGCTAGGATAAATTATTTTTTGTTGGCTTGGTTTGAATTGGTACGGTTTGGTTTTGCTATACTATCAAAATTGACATTTAAAAGTACGAACAACTTATATATTATGTGGAATCTGATATATGAGGGATATATTTATAGCCTCTTCTCCACCTAGCTTTATTTAGTCTATCACTGCCTTCTAGGTATATCCTGGCATTCTGGATTCCCACCAATACCATTGCAAATAAATCCATAACCACAGGACCTAATTGAATAGATACAACTTTTTATGTCATATGCGGATTGTCTGTTGCTGACTCAGTTTCTATCATGCTTCTTAAGTTTATCTTTGCCCTCAGCTCAGAATCCCTTCCCCTCTGTGATCCCTAGTTGGAGTTTGCCAATGAAAGGAACACTAGGGCAAAGCAGAAGAGAATTATGCTAGATCGTTACACTCTGGAGGTGGCTGCTCATTCACAGAAGAGTCTCAGAATGTTCTTGAAAACCACCCACTTCACTGCTACACAGTGAATTAGTGGTTTTTTTTTTTTTCAGATCTTGAGAACTACAATAGTTTTTCTGTAAGACTTTAAGAACTACCCACTTTTTTGCTTCAAACTGAGATCTTCAGTATCTCCTGTCTGTTCAGCTGCTGTTCCTGAACTTTTGCTCCCTTAGGTCTTCTAAAATTTCTTTGAACCCTAATTCCTGGTTAAATTTTCTCTTATCCAAATCTTCCAAGTGGTTCTGTTTTTTTGACTGAATCCAAATTAATACGATGCCTGCTGCATTCCTACTTTGCTTTCAGGTGGATTCATCATCCTACCCTAATTTATGCAGTTCCCTCTACATAGTTTATGGTGTCATGTATATGTTGCTAGTACTATATATAAGTCATACATGTATTTTCTAATAATATCCAACCAAAAATGAACTAAAAATTGTCATTCAAATGTTAGTAAATGTATTGTCAATATTATTATGATTTTGACACTCTTAAGTATTAAAAATATGATAGAATATGTAGTTTGGAATGTTTACCACAAAATGGATGGCTGTAAAACCTCGGGTAGTGGTGGATTGAACATACATATTAACTTCACTATCTCATAAAATCCCACCAACATGACATAAAGGTATAAATCCAGAAGGATAGAATGAGCATGAGACAGAAAAGTTGTTTCAAAAACTGATACAACAGAAACTAGAAAGCTGAATCTTAAAGTGATTAGCGAGAAGAGATCAAGCTCAATTTGTACCTCAAAATCCCCCAAAGCTCAGGAATTACTGTTCTATTTCTGGAACTGAGTCAAATAGAGAGAGGGTGTTAGCAGAGACAAGATGAGTTAAAGTCTATTATAAAGCATATAATTCCCCAAACATTTTGTCCTGTTGCAGTCAAGTTGTAGTTCCATCCTGACAAAGAATGGGGGCATTTTCTGGAGAGAATAAAGCAGAGGATCTCTGACCCGGTATTTATGAGGTACAGTTGAATGTGAAGCATTAACTAAATGCATGGATATTTATAGAAAAGGCTGAGACAACCCCTCTGTCCAACCATCTCCTTCCCTTAGTTCTTGGAACATTGGCTCCAGGCAGAAGACTGAAGAGTCTGCAAAATCTGACTATATCAAAAGGCAAAAAAAAAAAAATAAATAAAGATCCTGACACAGAAGTTTTCCAATGAAAATGACCCAACTGGGTCATTCTTTAATGAAACCCATAGTTGACCATCCACATCCACATGTTCTGACAGCTTAATCTCCTACTTTTGAATATAGGTACTAACAAGCAAGGATGAACAGATGTCTGAAAAAAAATTTTCAATATGGAATTCAGTGAACAGAGGAAACAAAGTATAAAGAGAAAAAGTAAATTTCAAAAACTAGGTCATTAGTTTTTTTCTTTAAGATTTTATTTATATATTTATGAGAGACCGAGAGAGAGAGAGAGAGAGAGAGAGAGAGAGGCAGAGACACAGGCAGAGGGAGAAGCAAGCTTCCTGAGGGGAGTCCAATGTGGGACTGGATCCTGGGACTCCGGGATCATGACCTGAACCAAAGACAGACGCTCAACCACTGAGCCATCCAGGTGCCCAAGTCATTAGTATTTTTAAAAAGATTTTGTCTCGTCAGTCGCTGAATGGTCAAACTGTGTGGGCAAGTTTAAGAGGCAGATAAGTGCCAGACGGGGAAGAAACTGGTGCATGATTCAAGTTCGCAGAGAACAGCTGACATGCTCACTAGCACAAGTGGTACCTGAGATCTAGCTCTTTGCAGTACACCAGTACCCCATGGCCAACGTTGCTACTATGCAGGCCATATGGATGACATAACCATATACAACCCACTTTTTGTGTTACAGCAGAAGTACTTAAGCCTCTCCTCCATGGAGTCCGAAATACAGAAAGCTGGGATGTTTGTGAAGGCCAAGGTTGTATGTGCGTAAGCAGCAGGAAGGAGGAGTACATATTAGGTCTGAAACAGGGAAAACTGTTCCCATTACAGGGCAATAAGCCCACCATAGGTTCCGAAGGCCCTTATATCTCTCGGTAAAGAGGTGTTCCAGGCCCAGGGCCCATTTTTATATGGCTAAGTGGAGATCAAAAGACTGCATATTCAAGATTGCCTTTCTCAACAAGTATACAAAACTATGTAATACAAACAGGGTAATGTCTAAAAGGAGTACTCAGATAAGAAAAGGGAATAAGACTAACATTCTAAAACTTCCAGCATTCAAGTAATGAGAGTTTGATAAGAAAAGAGCAGTTAAGAACAGAGGAAAAGAAATTATCAAATAAGTCTTTGAAAAAATTTCTGTTTTCTTTGGGTAAATATCTGGTTGTGGAATTACTGGATCATAAAGTATTTCTACTTGTCCAATCACTATGTTGTATGCCTGAAACTAATGTAACATTGTGTGTCAACTATACTTCAAAGAAAAATAGAAGGAAAAAGAAAAAGGAAAATTCTAGTAACTGAAGGACATGTTTTCAGATTTAAAGGCCTTAAATGCCAGACAGTAAGTGAAAATGCATCTCCACCACTGCAAATCATGGCAAAATTTTGGAACAGCAGGGAACAAAGATAATTCTACAAACCTCCAAAGAGAGAAATATTGACACGTCTACAAAGAACTGGAAATTGCATCGCTTCTGACTTCACAACAGCAACACTGGAAGTTAATAGACTATGGAATAATATATTTAATATTCTAATGGAAATTTTGTATGTATGTGCATAATATTACTTAGGCATATAACATATATATATATATATATATATGGTATACAGGTGCACAAGTATGTGTTTAATGAAATATCCAACACAGAACACTTAACGAGGTGTCCAAACAACCAAATTCCAAAATCGTATATATGTTTATTTTATATTGATGTCATTTTCAAATAAAATGACAGCATATGGAACATGTGAACATGATACAGAAAATACAGTGGAGGCTGATATTTTCTAGGGAAATCATTCTACATTCTATATCTATTTTATAGAAAATGATTATAATACTTTTTCTTATAGTTTTAAAACTACATAATTATTCCAAAGTTTTGATGAAAGAAAGAAATCTGGAGAAGTGGTTAATATTAGCATTGCTGAAAATAGAAATAATTTGCTCAAAAGCCTTAAGATCTTTTAGAAGAATCCTTGCCCAAACTGTTTTACACTCTTCTGTAGTTGAACAAACTATTCTTCACAGATGATACACATATTCATTTGAGGCTACTTGAAGATATATCAGAGTGTTTCACATGCGGTAAAATCCTTTACATGATCCCAGGCAGAAGAATTATCACTCAACAATAGTAGCTATTACTGTTAATCACTTGTAAACTACTTTAAATCAACTTAGAAATGGATGACTTTTGGGAAAAGCAAGATAAGGAAGAAACATTAACCTGAGTGCTTCTTTAATGAACAATTTTTTTTTCCAGTGATTTCCTATAGTTAAATGTGTCCTAGCTCACTCAAAAGGAGGACTGTGTAGATTCTAAATTATGATCAAATTCAGGATATTACAGTCATATTTTTACAAACAACCTCTGTTGGGTCTGCTATTTTTTTGGCACTTGAAAGTCTTATTTAATTCTCTTTTCATTACATTTTCATCCATGGTTCATTTTTTCCAAAAAAATATCTTTACTTTTAAGACTTACAGTTAATAAACCAAATGCCCAGAGCAAACCATAAAAAAAAAAAAAATCAGTGCAAATATCAAGAAAAAATATATTTCCTGCTCTAGGTTGTTACTTTTCAATTCAAACGGACCCTATGAATCATAACATTGGAAATTCCATATTTTTCTGGAGGCAGGTCTTTTTCAAGGTGAATCTGAACTTTAAACTGGGAGGCATCTGGCAGAAAGTATATAACAGCTTTTCTTCTCCCTTTCCTTTGTGCGGGGCAAGCGCTCTCTAAAGCTAGCTGGAATCCAAATAACTTACTTGTATTGTTTGGTATATAGCAAATAACACATAAGAAACTAAATACATGCATATGCCTAAGCACGCACACATGCGGGGGAGAGGAGGTGTTGGTGCGCACCAGAAGCTCCTCGAGGCCCTGACGCGGGGGCCGTGAAGGGCCCTGCCTTAGCCTTAGTGGCTCCCGGAGCTCTAACGAGATAGGTGCGCGCGAGGGCCAGCGGGGTTGGCGCTCTCCGGCGCTCCACCAGCTGTGCGCGCGACCAGCGGGCATCGGCAACGAAGAACCGGTTCTCCCGCACAGTTCGCGGAGCGCAGCGTCTTTTGACCTCTGCCATTTGGATACATTTAGATAATTTCAGACTATTCTTTGGTGCTTTGCTGGCCAGTGAGAGCCTTCCAGGACAGGCCGGTGGCGTCCGGGCCGCTCTGTTGCTTGATCCTCAGGTGCTCCCGGGGCGCCAGGTCCCCCCACTCCCACCCGCTCTCCCCTTGATCTCAGCCTGTGTCCTTCTTCCCTCCCATGAAGCCCATGAACTGCCTGTCGTGCTGTTTTTTGCGGTGTTGCGTTTCCTCACTGCTGGGAAGTTCTGGGTTCTTTTGGCATCAGCAGAAAAAAGAGAAAGAAATGGGACCCGGTGACACACGCGCATGAGGGGGAGCCGCAGTTGATGCCACTCGGACGGGGACGTTGGACATGATGCGAAATGCTCTCAGGGGCACCGTCCCCAGGGAAACCGCTCCTCGCTTGAAGGGCGGCTAATAAACACGGATATGCTGGTTTTCCGCCGTATCACTACGATCCCTTTAGGGGGCTGTTGCCACGGGTACTGGGGGAGCGCCGGAGCGAGGCCCTGGGGGCAGCTTTTGCTCAATCCTGACTTCCCTTGGGAAAGAAGGATTTCCAGGAAGTTTGATAAGGTTGCCGCTTCCTATCGCCCTGTCATGACGAACTTAGGGAGATTCCATCCCGGATGCAGGTGTCCGGGTCAAAGGAAATAAAAGGGAAGTTCAAAAGCGCCCCTCCCTTAGCTGCTGACCTCATGTCTCTGTCACTGTGTCATGGGAAGCTTCTGTAGGAGCATGTGCTGAAAACCAGGCAAAATCCAAATTACATGTCACAGTAATGAAACAAGTTAAAAAAATTTCCTCAAAAAGGAGTATTTATATTTAAGAATACTGTGATGTTCACTTAAAAATATGTTAAGCAGCTAGGCCTCATGTTAAGTGTTCCTAACACACATACACACACGCCAGTGAGGGCAGGAAGGGTGAAATTGGTGGAGGTAATTAATGTGTTTACCACTTCTATTGTGGTAATAGTTTCATGGGTTTATGTGTCTGTCCAAACCCTTCAAATTGTAGACATTAAATATGTGCAGCCCTTTTAAGTCGATTTTACTTCATTAGTTATTTTTAAAGCTTTTAGAAATATAAAACCTACTTTTTCATTTTTAAAACATTGATTTTATTTTGAAATAAATTCAAACTCATTGAAAAATAGCAAGACTAAGGCAAGGAACATTCACCCACAGAACCTTTTAAGGTTTCACTTCAAATGTGTCCTTTATAATAAAAACATCCCCTCCAGGATCATATTGTATCAATTATCATATATTTTGAGCCTCCTTCATTTAAGAACCTTCCCCAATCATTTTCTAATTTCATGACCTTCATGTTTTTCAAGACTGCAGGGCTACCATTTTGTACAATATTTCTTAATTTGGGTTTGTCTAATGTTTTCTCATGAAGAAAGTCCAGTTATACATTTTTTTTTGGCAGAAATATCAGAGAAATGGTAAGGCATTTTTTGTTTGGTTGGTTTTTGTTTCCCATAATGTCGCAGAAGATTTTTTTCTTTTTTCTTTTTCTTTGGTCCCAGTTCTTGTGTTACCTTTGTTCACATAATTAGAACTAATCATGTCAGCCAAGTTTTTCCACTCTTTTTGCTTTGTAATTAATAAGAATTTTGTGTGGAGGTAACTTGAAACTATGTAAATATCCATTTCTTCAACGCATTGTCACCCACTAGTTTTAGCAGTTAATGATGCTTATTACTTGCATGAATTTTGGCTAGGATGGTGTCAGATGGTGATGTTTCCATTACTTTTACTTGTTTTCCTTTCCATTTATTTATTAATTTACTTATATATATCATTGTGTATTCATCAATTCCTCTTTTATTCAGTAGCCATCATCTCTTTGCATCATTATTTGAATAAATGATTAAATTGTCTTCTATTTAGCCAGTAGAAACCCCTGGAAACTGAACCCTTCTGTTAAATTCCAGTTTTCTTTGAGTTCTTCTTTACTGTCAGAGCATATTTCAAGCTCATATGCATTTTCTGCCCCATTCTGTATTCGGTTATTTCGCTAACCATCTCTGCTCCTTTCTATGGAGAATGTATGTGGAAGTTGAGAAGTGAGATGAATACTAGGTGTGTTGACGATTTATGTGGTATTCAAACGCCCAGATCTTTTCATATTTATACCTTCATTCTTTGTCAGTGAGAAACGTGGCTCCCACATCCTTAATATATTTACATATTTGTTAAATCCCCTATGTGTGGTTAATTTCTCAAGACTGCCAGGCTGTCCTCATCACGTGGCTCTATACAGAATTGGCCTGGGCTGCCATTAGTGGCCACCTGTTGGCCATACCGATTTTCTCACTCCATGTAAAGCCTATGCCTGTTTTCGTTACTACCCCTATCTAATGTTTTTTTGGAGGAGATAAGAGAAGACAGGAAAGGAGAGGAGAGGAAAAGCAATAGTCATATATTAAACTCTATAGTACGTTTTTGAATGAATTGAAGCATTCTAGACTATGAACTATCTACCGATAAGTATAAGAACAGAGATATTTTGGGACGTCTGGGGGGCTCAGCGGTTGAGTGTCTGCCTTCAGCTCAGGACGTGATCCCGGGTCCTGGGATCCAGTCCCCCATTGGCCTCCCCGCAGGGAGCCTGCTTCTCCTTCTGCCTGTGTCTCTGCCTCTCTGTGTCTCACTCATGAATAAATAAATAAAATCTTAAAAAAAAGGAATAGATATATTTTATAATTATTATGCTCTACACTTTGCTAATTGAAACACTGCCATAACAAAATTGACTAAAATATAAAAAAGTATTTTCTTGTTTTGACTATAGGGAACAAACCGAAGGTTGCTGGAAGGGAGGGGAGTTGTGGGATGCGGAAGATTGGTAATGGGCATTAAGGAGGCCACTTGTAATGAGCGCTCCATTATATGCAAGTGATGAACCACTAAATTCCACCCCTGAAACTAATACTATACTGTATGTTAACTAACTTGAATTTAAATAAAATCTTGAAAAAACTTTTTTCTAAAGTGGATTGTTTATTGAACATCTTTGGAAAAAACAAACTGGACTTACAAATGATATACCTAATATCTCAGGCTGAATTTATGTTTGCGCTGTATACTTAGAAGTACTTTTTATACTATGTCTTAAAAATTGTAAAATTATCTTTGACTCTTACTTGTCCAAGAAACACATACTATCAAAAGCTGTAAATACAGCTTTCCATGATTCCATTATCTACCACTGGCAAGGTCTTAGAAATAATGACACATTCGCCAGTCTTTAATAGGCACATGATGAGCACAAGCTCCAGTCTGATCAGTCAGTGAACTAAATATAAAAGGAATGCTTTATAAAGTGCCATTTAGATTCCAGTGTAATAGAGATGTAATGCATATGTCAAGTTATTGAGTTGTCAACTTAAATAGAAGCCAGTATGTCATCCAGTAATTATTGCTATTTAGGCCTAAGGCATTAGTGCTAATATTAGCATGTGAGTGTTAAGTATGCAGAGTACAAAAGGGAAAAGAAGAGATTATATGAAGTAAACCCTAAAGAACTCATTATGTTACTAAAGACCACAATCTATCCTTTAGATATGTGCAGACATTTTAAAGTCAGGAAAATTTTTATAAGAATATACAACCCATTTGGGGGGGAAAAAGACACCCAGGTGCAAACATTTACCTGTAATTGTAGGAAAATTTTAGTATATTATCATCATTGTACCTAGGTAAATTGCTTATGAAAATCATCAGAAGTCTACTTGAAATTAAATTTGGTGGCTCAGTTTCTAGTTGTGATTGTTTATCGACTGGTATTTGTGACTGCAGCTTTCTTTAAAACCCTGGGAATAGAGCTTCATATTTTACTAGTATTTCAAACCAGAAGGTTAGCCCTGCAGCTCTCCACCTGCAAATCAGGTTCCTGTTTTATGTACGTTAAGCTGGTATATACAACCTTTACTTAGTCTGTTGGGGTGATCACTTTTATTATGTCAGAAATCGATCAAAACTGAGTAATAAAAAGAGACTTTTGAAATTTCACCTACAGGTTTGGAGATTTAAGCACACACACACACACACGCACACACACACACACGCACACACACACACACACACACACATTACGTCCCTCTTACAAGTAGTATATCTAATTTAAAAGTACAGTTTATTTTTAAAGCCAGTCTTTCAAAGCGATAGATTAAAACCTGCTGTTTCTAAGTGTATTGTACATATGAACAGTCCAAAAAAAGAAAGGAGAAGAAAAACACACACTCTGGCATCCCTTTCTGGCCCATCCCTGAAGAACGTTAAGTAATAAAAGGATTCATGTGAAGATTAAGATAAAATCTAGCAGGACCAACACTGTCTTTCCTAATTCGCTATGCAGACAACAGAGTCAGCAAAAAAGAATTGGACTATTTCCAAATCCTTTTAAAAAGCACATACTCTCTAAAGCAGAAGGCATCTTTATGTGAGCAGACACCCGTGCATACACGCCACCCCTACCCTGGCCTGAATTTTATACTAATGGATTAAAACCACACAGTGCAGAACCACATGCTTTTCAAGGAAGGATTCTGTGTATTTAGCATCAAGAAGTACAAAGCAAAGAACAAGAAGGCAGGCCCAGAAAACCGGCAGATGCTGTTGGACCTCCTCTCTGGACTTGGTCCGGGGGTGATGCCTGCTGCCCGCTGGCTCAAGTGTCCCCCTCCCTTCAGTTCAGCTCCATTGTATTTGCCCCCAGAACACCTTCCCTTTCTGGACCTTGCAACGTGCCCCTCAGCACCCTTCTTTGGTCTTCTCATGGCTTTTTGGGTATATGCTAGGGAAACACCTCCGACTTCTGTTCAGTATGTGGCTCCTTCCCTAACTGTAAATGCCACTGAGCACAACTGGTGACTTCTGTTTGCCTTTCCCAATGCCTATCACATGGAGGGCGTTACTTTGCAGATTTAAAGCTGTAGCTTTTCTCTGGTCTTTACTGAGAAAAGGCCTCTACCTTCCAAAAGAGGTTTACCTGGTTTCTCCTCCTTGGAGAAGTAGGGGGGAGAGTTAAAAATCAGTCTTTATTTTTATTGCCTTCTCTTCTATTTTTTAACACACCAAACACTAAACCACATAAAAAAACAACTAAAGAAATTATATCTACAAGTCTGACCTTAATTGGGGAGTGTAATTTGAAGATTTTCTTTCAAAGATTGATTGATTGATTGATTGATGATAGACATAGAGACAGAGAGAGAGAGAGGCAGAGACACAGGCAGAGGGAGAAGCAGGCTCCATGCAGGGAGCCCGATGCAGGTCTCGATCCCAGGACTCCAGGATCACGCCCTGGGCCAAAGGCAGGCGCTAAACCACTGAGCTACCCAGGGATCCCCGAAGATTTTTTTTTTAAGAAAAAAATGAGAAGCTTCCCTCAAGTGATCTCTCCCTACTGGTTCTCTGGTATTTGAAAATATTGTTGTAACAATAGACATAGTTGTTCATTCCACACCATTAAAGAGATATTCCACAGCTCTAAGTCATCACCAAAACTCTAGGCTCTCATAACATGACATTTCTTTCGTGTAATTAAACATTGGCCTTTCATCTAAAAAAAAAATTGTAAAAAATAAAATAAAAATTAAGTTGCATTACAAAAACAAATTAAAGAGATGTTCAAGATGCAAAAGATTAAAATGCAAATGACTATGGGTAAGTAGCCAGGTATTTGGTTACAGTATTTTCCCTTGATTTTTAATTGACTCATAGTTATAGGAGTTCTAGATTTGGGAGGGAAGATGAGGTTAACTTAGATTCTGGGTAATTAAATGGCTGAGGAATATCCCATTGTATACAGAGACCACATCTTCTTTATCCATTCATCTTTCAATGGACACCGAAGCTCCTTCCACAGTGTGGCTATTGTGGACATTGCTGCTAGAAACATCGGGGTGCAGGTGTCCCGGCATTTCCCTGCATCTGTATCTTTGGAGTAAATCCCCAGCAGTGCAATTGCTGGGTCATAGGGCAGGTCTATTTTTAACTCTTTGAGGAACCTCCACACAGTTTTCCAGAGTGGCTGCACCAGTTCACATTCCCACCAACAGTGCAGGAGGGTTCCCTTTTCTCCGCGTCCTCTCCAACATTTGTGGTTTCCTGCCTTGTTAATTTTCCCCATTCTCACTGGGGTGAGGTGGGATCTCATTGTGGTTTGGATTTGTATTTCCCTGATGGCAAGTGATGCAGAGCATTTTCTCATGTGCATGTTGGCCATGTCTATGTCTTCCTCTGTGAGATTTCTCTTCATGTCTTTTGCCCATTTCATGATTGGATTGTTTGTTTGTCAATAAGTTTTAAAAAAGATTCGTCACCAGTATGGTATAACAGTGGCTTTTTTTTTCCTTTAAATAATGCTGATACACATCCACTCAAATAATGTTCTCATTTTGATTGACTTACTTGTCAGGAGCAAGTTCAAATGCTAATGCAGAGGTTAATCTGTTGGGTACCTCTATTTAAAAATATAACATGACATCCCTTGGCCCATAGTTGGCTTCTTGCATAACAAGAATGTGTGAAAGACTGCAACAGAGAAAGGAGGGGAAGCTGAATCTGGGGAAGGATAGAAAAGGATTTTACAATTCATCATAATCTCAGTGCCATCATCTGATATAAACTACTACTTTGAAATAAATGCAATTCTAATTTGCATAATATTATTTCCTTTAGGTCATCATAATTAAAAGTTATATTAGTATTTGGCAAATTTATTGATATATAATTTACATATCATAAGATCTAACCCTTGTAAGTGACAACTCCATAATTTTTAGTTGATTTATGGAATTGTGCAACACCACAACCAATTTTAGAACATATCATCACACTAAAAATTCCTTCAAGCCTTTTTAGAGTCAATTCTTTTCCCATTTCCATTCTTAGGGTACATCTCATTTTTCTTGGTATATTCCTAGAAGTGGAACATAGGTCGTATATAAGCTTATATTTAACTTTGATGGAACTACTAAACAATTTCTCCTAATGAGCTCTACCATTTAACATCCTTATAACCTTGTCACTGTCTGTCTTTATAGCCATTCCAGGTGGTGTGTAGGGTTTTAGTTTTCACTTTAGTAATGACTAATGATGCTATGCACCTTTCATTGCTTATAAGCCATTAATATGTCTTCTTTAGTGAAATGTCTATTCTACCAATTTCTAAAAATTTAGTTGTCTTCAGAACTCTCAATTCCACTTTATTGATCTGTATGCCTATCATTAGGCCAGTACTCCATTTTTTTTAAAGTGCAAACCATGTTTTATTTTATTTTTTTAAAGATTTTTATATATTTATTCATGAGAGACGCAGAGAGAGAGAGAGAGAGAGAGAGAGAGAGAGAGAGGCAGATACCCAGGCAGAGGGAGAAGCAGGCTCCACGCAGAGAGCCTGATGCAGGACTCCATCCTGGGTCTCCAGGATCAGGCCCTGAGCTGAAGGTGGCACTAAACCATTGAGCCACCTGGGCTGCCCCCATGTTTTATTTTAAAGAGAAAGAAATGTATCATGGAGAGAAAATGTCTGTATATTCTCTTACTACACTTTGATTCTGAAGTATGAATTAAGAGAAATAGTAGGAACTTATACAGATTTCCTATAGAGAATTTCAGTCATAATCTAGTAATCAGGAAAAGAACAGTCATGTTTGGATTTGGTTAGTTAACTAGAATTTAATCACGGACATTCATTTGTTTTTATTTATTTATATATTAACAAATATCCGGGGTGTAACCTATGTATCAAGCACTTTGACAAGGTCTCGATAACCCATTACTTAGATTTTTATATTTTTATAGTAAGTTTTGAAATCTGATAGTGTAAATCCACTCCAATTTTGTTTTCTCTTCAAACTCATTTTGGCTACTTTAGATCTCTGAATTTCCATATAAATTTTAAGATCTATTTGCCCATACCAACAGAAAAGAAAGAGACCTGCTTGGATGTTGATAGGTATTATACGGAAATTAGAGTATACTGATCTTTAGAAATGGGAATAAACATTTTATTACCTTATTCTATGAGTAATCCAATTAAGAAATACTCAGTGGTATTATCCTTTTGATTTGTAAGACTTTCCAATTTCAAATATTTATCTATGTAGCCATCTTTACATGGGAAATGGAACACAATGCCATTCAAAGAACACTGATCTCAATTATGTATTAACCTTGATTCTGCTACTCTTCTGTAGTTTGAGCTAAGAGAATTAATTTCTCTGGGCCTTAGTTTCATAATCTAAAACAAGGCCTTAATATTCTGTGAGAAAATAATATCATACTAATTTTTTTCAAAACTGTTCTATAATTTCTTCTGAGTATTATTTAAGAACATATAAGGCACATGAAGCCAACTGCTATCATTTTATTTTTTTGCATAACTAGAGAAATCAACATTTTATTGAGAGCTTAACTGCATTTTCTATGGTAAGAATTACGTGTTTCATCAACAGAGTTGAAGGAAACACATCCCTTGAGATAAATAAAGACGAATATAGGGAGGAAGAAGAGGGAGAGGGGAAAAAGAAAAGGAGAGGGAGAAGAAACAGCAGCAGCAGCAGCAGCTTTGATCTGTTCTTCATTGAAACATTTTTTACCTGTATTTTAATTGTATAGGTGGTTTAACTGTTTCACATATACTTTGTCCTTATTTTGAACAAGTGTTTACCTTTAATTGCTTCTTATGCTAGCTTGAAAAAAATTATCACATGATTGAAATCTAAAATTTAATTTAGTTCCATGCCATAACATTAGCAAATTAACAGGAAGACTCACTTTATTTATATCTCATAACATCTAACATACTCAAAACAGCATGATGTGATATAATACAAAGAACAATGCTGGAACTTTGGCTCAACTCATGTGCTTGCTACTTTCTAGATTTATGATCTTAGATAAGAAATGTTGTTAGCTTCTCGGAAGCTTGGCTTCCTTATTTGTAGTTGGCTATGGCCATTCCAACTCTATATATGCAATAGGATTGCTAAGAATAAAATTAGACACCATGGGAAAACAATTTCTAAAATTGTAAGAATACTCTGCAACTTATTATCCAAATGATTTTGGGCTTAATAACTATGAGCCTCTGTCTCCTAATCTGAACATGATAATAATAATAGACATTATCTCAGAGTCTGATGGCTGGAAAGAGCCCAGCAAAGGGTCTAGCATTCTGCTAATACTCCGTAAGCATTATCTACTTCTACTAAAAGTAATGATAATAGAAATAAAACTTGTAATAAAATAGTTGGGAATAATCCTGGACTACCTGGGTGAATGTAGGTTCTTTAAAAATTAATTGATGAATTTGAAGCAGATGCTTTTTTTATATAAAGATTCTATTTATTTATTCATGAGAGACAGAGAGAGAGGCAGAGACACAGGCAGAGGGAGAAGCAGGCTCCATGCAGGGAGGCCGATGTGGGACTTGATTCCGGGTCCCCAGGATCAGCCCCAGGCTGTAAAGCAGTACTAAACCGCTGAGCCACCCGGGCTGCCCTGAAGCTGATGCCAATCTTTTAGGACTGAGTGTAATTATGTATAAGACGAGGATAATAAACAAAAGGATCTCAAATATTCCTTCTTGCTCTAAAACTCAAAGGATACATTATTGTTACAGGAACTTAGTAAATGAATATTAATTGCATCTTAATCTGAGCTTTCAGTTTTTCCACTGTTGCCAATTTCATTTAATTATATAAATATATATGCACACATGCACATAGAATATGTACACATATACATATAAACACACAGTTATTCTCTGCTTTTATAAAAGGATGAATCTAGGGAATTGTACTTAAAATTATTTCTTTGCTTTTGGTTACTTCACTTTTCTGTATCTTCAAAAAGTAAATATATCACCTTATTATAATATGTCACTTTGCCATTCTGGTAATATGAATAATTCAAAAGAGAAAATTCCTAAACTCTCCATTCTTAAAGGTACCCCTTCAGTTTCAACATCAAAGATTTTCTTTAATAAAGCTTCCAATTTGAGCAAACCTCTCATTCTCACAGATGAACATATTTATATAAAAAGATATTTATCACCTTCACTATTTTTTTCCATAACTTTACAAGCCGAAAATGTGGAATAAACATTATTAATCACTTAAATGCCCCAGTCTGGGAGTGAGAAAGGCTGCAGAGAAGTTATAGGTAACAATGGGACGTGCCCAGTGTGACAAATGCAATGAAATCAAATAATTACAGTATCACCTGCATGAGGAAGCAACTACGTGAACTGTCATGTACAGACTTACAATAAAGCTAAGATTTGTAATATTTATTATTTTATTTCTTAAAAAAATAAGGACAGGTGTCACTGGCAGCTTGAAACAACATTCATGCCTGTGCAACTGCATTCTAATCACATTTAACAAATGACAAAAGCAGTCATTACCTGGGGTTTTTCACTTGATGGCTCTGTACCTTCTGGGGACAGGAGATAAATGAAGGAAAGCTGACACCTTCAGATGTTGTCTTGATTAGTGTTGACATTTTTCCTTGGGGGCTGACAGCTGCTAATGAATTTAATTTAACCATTGAAACAGAGGATCAAAAAATATATTTTAAACAAAATTTTACTAAAAAAGTATATTGAGGCTCATCTATTACAAGCAGCAAAGGCAAGTAAAACTCATTGGAGGATCTCAAATCACCCCTGTCAGTCTGTTCATGGAATTTTACTCTTAATTTTTAGGTACAACTGCTCGAATGCAGAGATTATAGAAAGTATACTGAATTAAATTGGAATGTTTCCCATACAGACACATCATTCCATGGGGCTTCCTATTTGACATTTCTGGAAGAAAATCTAAAGGTATAAAGTATAGCATGAAATAATTGTTATGTAATTTGTCTTTATTCTTAAATCATCTGTAAAGATGATGCTTTAATATGATGTGTGGGTATCTGTGCATTTTCAGAGAATTGGATTTATGGGCGGATTACCTGGATTCTTTTCCTTTCACCTCAAATTACTTTGTCTTCCGAAGATCATGTGATCATTGCATGCCTTTGTTTTCTGACACAGAAATAGCTGAATTTCTGGTTTCCCTTACAGTATGAAAATGAAAACGAAATACATGAAAGTGTTATCGTAAATTTAGGGTGAATGTTATTAATAAATGGTAGCAACAAGTCTGTGTGTACCAGCTTGAGAGTCACTTTTCTCATCTAGATACGGTCTCAGTGGGCAAATTGAAACCTTCTCAGAGAAGTGCAAGGAAGGGTCATCTAATGTGTGAATGAGAGAGAGGGCATGGAGAACTGGAGGTTTAAGAAGGAAGTATGAAGCAGCTAGGGGTGAAGGTGGGTATCAAGAAAGCTTACAAGAAAGGACAGATGAGCAGAAGTCCCTCTCTATTTAAAATAAAGAAGTTCAAAATTGTAGGGAGCCAACAAGTGTTGGAGATTTAAGAGGATATGGCAGGTGACAACAGGAGGCAGAGTTTCGGATTACCAATAACAGGCATTTAATTCTTGCTTTCTTGGGTGCCAGGAAAATGGAATGAATTCAATCTGAGTACCTGGGACCTGGAAGGGACGGAGAAATGCCCTGTTATGTTTTTACACTGTGATTCTAATGTGAATCACTGATGCTTTTGCTTGTCCCAAATGCATGAATGTCACAAATAATTCTGCAGCTATTTCAGACTCTATTATTATATCACAAACCTTTCTTTCTGTGTTTTCCCCTACTCTGGAATGTGGGGGTAAACCAGTAAGAGTAGAAGAAAAGAAGCCACATTTGAGAGGAGGTAGGATGATTTATGAAAGCCAAACTGTTAACCGGTCAGCCTAGACACCATGAAGAATGGGATACGTCCTGGGAAAACATGGTTGCTCCAGGAAAAAAAATGTCCACATGGACCATTCTGAGGGTGATTGCTGAATTTGCAAGTGAGGATGGGGAACTGTATTCAAACAGGAAAGGAAAGACATGCCATTTAGAAACAAGCAGTGTTAGGCCTCTGTAGATGGTTCTTCAAAAGAGTCTTAGCGAATGAGATAGGATTTTCTCTAGCTTTTTACCAACTTTAAATACTCTGCTTTGCTTTTATTGGAAAAATAAAGGCAATATTCAACAAGGTGTAGTTGTAGATGAGCAGAGCTCTGATGTAGAGTGGTAACATCATATTCCAGATATTTGATATTTTTGTTGGTCTTGTTGGTATCATCGCATTTTTACAACATGCAAGTACTATGCTAAACACTTGATATACTTTAGTTCATTCAGTCCTCATGACAACCCTATGAAGTAGGTACCACTGTAATTCTTAATGGCAGAGAGGTTAAACAGCTTTTTAGATCATACAGCTAATAAATAATGGAACTGAAGTTTGACCTTAGTCAGACTTACTCCAAAATTAATGTTCTTAAACCTCACACTATAATCAGTATTTGAATATAATTTGCAATCATTTGACACTAATGTATTTTACACTTTGTAAATGGAATTCACACAAAATCGTAACAGAGGTTGTTCATGTATTATTCAATTATTCTAATTTTGGGAGTAGCTAAAACCATGCCCTTTACATGTGTAATGTGTATTTGTCTATATGTGTTTTGTATTATCAAGCATTCGTACACAGCTCTAGCCACTGGGTTTCTGCTTGTTACTCTAATACCTTTATACTTAACATGAAAAAATTGATGAAAACCCTACCAATTTAAGGTAAAGGAAATATCTGTCCCCATTCCTGTCTAGATCTTTCTTTGTTGTAGTCTGCTTATGCATTAGCTATCTTGGTCCATTTTGTGATCTATCTTGGTCCATGTGGTAGTTATTAATCCCATAAAGTAAATCTCTCTGCCTTTCATACATTTGTTAGGGTCTTGGTTCCCTGTGGTTGGATAAGGATCTATAACTGGTTCTAGCTGATGAAATATGAATAAAAATGATCCGTATTACTTTCAAGTGAAGCTTTAAGAGCTTGCTTTGCCGTGTTCATTTGGCCATATTCTCCCTCTGCCATTATTACAGAAAGTTTTTTCCCTTTTTTTTCTTTTCCCTTTTGGGGAGAACAACGATGATCCAGAAGTGAATCTCCCACCAGTTATGGGTGAGGGAGGCATGATGTGAAGCGGAAATCAATGTTGTTTTGAGACTTTGAAATATAGGCATTGTTTATGATTATAGCATTACTCAGAATATATTCATATTTTACATGTGAATTCATATATTAGATACATACTAGGTCACATCAGATTTTTTTTAAAAGATTTTATTTATTTGAGAGAGAGACCATGATCAGGGGGGAGGAGCTGAGAGAGAGGGGCAGAAGGAGAGGGAGAAGTAGCTTCCCTGGCAAGCAGGGAGCCCGACATGGGGCTCAATCCTAGGACCTTGAGACCATGACCTGAGACAAAGGCAGATGCTTAATTGACTGAGCCACCTGGGCACCCCTCATATCAGATTTTTTAATTGCAGGAACTTCTCAGTTTCTTTCTGCAGTGTTCATAGTTTCAGTGCTTAAGTACTCCATAGACTTCACTGATGACACCTTTCTTCCTAGTCACAATCTCACAGGTCCTTGTGGTGAAAGACCCTTAGGAGAGTCATGCTTGCATTTTGAACCGTCCCGAATTGACTACTAAGTAATTTGAGAAATCCTATCTATCTCTGTTGTAATGGGAAGAAGGCAGTTGTAATGGATTTTAAATGCTGCCCCTATTATTTAAAGGGTTATAAATTATTTTTATCTACAATAGCAAATTGGTCAGTACGGCCTAAGTGTCCTGCATGATATTAATATTGTACTTCACAAAAGAAGTTTCATGAGCATGTCATTTTGGGCAAGCAAAGTGAAAACATAGTTTTATGCATAAGTCCTAAACATTTGATAATGTGAAATCTATATCTCCAAAGAGTCCAATGGAAAACTCGATCCCTTCCCTTATCTTCCCTCCCTTCCTAAAATTATGGTTTTTAATAAGCATTTCTAATTATTCATGTGGCACGTTATAAGGTATTCTCTCTTGCTGTGATTGATGAGAATTTTTTATTGCTGTTGTTTTTTTAAATCATTTTATGCACACTTGTAAGTAGGCCACATTATGATTGTAATTGGTCCATTTTCCTGAACATAATTGTCTGTTACAACACCTAGTGCATTATTTTGCATGTAATAGATGTTATTAGGTGTTTGTTGACATTTCTCCAAGTCTACTATTGATTACAACTTTTAGAGAAGTTGAATGATTTCTCCTCTTTAGACTCTTAAGATTGAATCTTGCATTTTCAGGTAAAGTAATATTAAGTTGTTTTAAGGCCATAGAGCATTAATAAATGTAATAATTGCAATCATTAGTCTGATAGCTCTTGTAACAAATGGACCCACATATCCAGTGGTTTAACCTGGATAGAGTTGTGTTATCTCTCAAGCACAAATCCAGTCCTGGTCTTCCTGTTTTGGTGGGGAGAGAGAATATTCTGTTTCAGGCTATCTGTCATTCTGAGCTCCAATTTGACAATCTTCCATACATGACTTTCAAACTTGCCTGGGTGTCCATCTCCCACAGGCAAAAAGGGGAAAATATGGCTGACTGCATAAGCAAAGTCTTAGGGGCTAGGACCCTAAATATAATATATCACTGTTTCTGCAGGCAGCAACTCAGTGACATGACCATGGGTAACTGCAATGAAGACCAAGAAATGTAACCCAGGAAGAAGTCATCCAATCTTTGCCATGATATTTAAGGAGTTACTATTACTTTGATTATTACTATATTTCATCAAATCCAGAATTTACATCTTTTTTTTCCTTTTTTGCAAACTTTGGAACATGAATGCACCCTAACAATGATCTTACAGGCTTTCATTGTGGCTTGTTTGGTAGCATCTTTTTCTTTCTTGTAGTACATTAAAGTATAATGCATTTTACAATTAATAATATAATATTTTTCAATAAAATTTCATAATATCTCAGCAACTTCTTTCCCAAGAAAAATTAAATTTTTAAGCAGTGGTAGCAAATACTTGATAAATACTAAGCTGCTATTAGATGTAGTAATTTAAAAAGTTTAATTACACTAAGTGATACCATAGGTATTATTTATACTTGTTCTATTATTTCTCAGAGGACTTGGCCATTAACAATAAATACTAAAAAGGAGTAAGTTTTCCATTGAAAAGTTGAATTAGGAAAATAAAACACTTGTGATTCTAAAGAATGATGTAGTCAAATATATCCATAAAAGTGCTACACTTTTTTTTTCATTTTTAAAGTTTATTACATTTGAAACCATACAGCAGAAATCTCAAAAGTTTATTCATTACATATAGTTTCTTATAAATATCCTTTTGAAAATGCAATTCATATATGCTACAACCTCAGAAGTTTGAATTTAAAATGAAATATGAAGGCAAGAGTCAGGGAAATTACATCAGAGGGCTTTGTCAAATGTCATACAAATCAGTACATACTCTTCTGTCTGTGATCCAGTAGGAAAGAAAGTGATTCTAAATATATCCAAGTAAATGCAGAAAAATAAATTACTATTTGAGGCAGACCATGCTAAAATATAATTTACAATGCTTGGTTTGCATGTAAGATGGTTAATAATGCCTTTAGTTTGAACCAACTGAATCAAAATTAAGTAAAATTTTGCAATATTTGCTCAGGCTTTTGCATTGAACATTACTTCATCAGAGAAGTAAAATTTAAAAAATCTGCTATTCAAGATACTCAGGTGTCTTTTTCTCTTTGAGACTGGCAAAGGTTGGGTGTTTTAAAAACTTGAAGAGGAGGTGGTAAGAGGAAAAAAATCCTCAATGCTCTCAAAAACTCAACTGTTAGGACTCCATACAACCACTATGTTGGCATGGAAACAAGGTGTTCTCTGTCACAGAACCATTCGCTTCCCCCCTGGAAGTACTTCCCCCAAACCAAGTATATAAAGATTTACATCAGCTCACTCATGATTAAAATTGAGGTAATTCTTCAAAAATCCAGCAAGACACCTCACCCAGAGAGATCTTTGAAATCATTGCTAGCTGAATTGCTGCTGGTCATATTGATTGGTGGCTGTGCAAAGTTCTGTGGGTTAAAGAAAGGATTAGCCTGCACACCAGAGGCAGACCATCCTCTGACGTTCATTTGTGTTCCCATAACTGAACTGCCTATACCCAGAGGCCCTTGTGGAGGTACAAACTGATTAAGCCACTGATTTGGTTTCTGTTGTGACAACTGGTTCATGCTAACTTTGGGTTTCTGAGGGCCAAAGAGATTATTAAGAGCAGGCATATCAGATTTCAGGTTGACCACAAAGCTGTGGTCATCAAGACAGTGTGGTACTGGCACAAAAACAGACACATAGATCAATGGAACAGAATAGAGAATCCAGAAGTGGACCCTGAACTTTATGGTTAACTAATATTCGACAAAGCAGGAAAGACTATCTACTGGAAAAAAGACAGTCTTTTCAATAAATGGTGCTGGGAAAATTGGACATCCACATGCAGAAGAATGAAACTGGACCATCCTCTTGCACCATACACAAAGATAAACTCAAAATGGATGAAAGATCTCAATGTGAGACAAGAATCCATCAAAATCCTAGAGGAGAACACAGGCAACACCCTTTTTGAACTCAGCCACAGTAATTTCTTGCAAGATACATCCACGAAGGCAAAAGAAACAAAAGCAAAAATGAACTATTGGGACTTAATCAGGATAAAAAGCCTCTGCACAGCAAAGAAACAGTCAACAAAACTAAAAGACAACCTAGAGAATGGGAGAAGATATTTGCAAATGACACATCAGATAAAGGACTAGTATCCAAGATCTATAAAGAACTTATTAAACTCAACAGCAAAGAAACAAACAATCCAATCATGAAATGGGCAAAACACATGAACAGAAATCTCACAGACGAAGACATAGACATGGCCAACATGCACATGAGAACATGCTCTGCATCGCTTGCCATCAGGGAAATACAAATCAAAACCACAATGAGATACCACCTCACACCAGTGAGAATGGTGAAAATTAACAAGACAGGAAACCACAAATGTTGGAGAGGATGCGGAGAAAAGGGAACCCTCCTGCACTGTTGGTGGGAATGTGAACTGGTGCAGCCACTTTGGAAAACTGTGTGGAGGTTCCTCAAAGAGTTAAAAATAGACCTGCCCTATGACCCAGCAATTGCCCTGCTGGGGATTTACCCCAAAGATGCAGATGCAGTGAAATGCCAGGACACCTGCACCCCGATGTTCACAGCAGCAATGTCCGCAATAGCCAAACTGTGGAAGGAGCCTCGGTGTCCATCGAAAGATGAATGGATAAAGAAGATGTGGTCTCTGTATACAGTGGGATATTCCTCAGCCATTAGAAATGACAAATACCCACCGTTTGCTTTGACGTGGATGGAACTGGAGGGTATTATGCTGAGTGAAATAAGTCAATCGAAGAAGGACAAACATTATATGGTCTCATTCATTTGGGGAATATAAAAAATAGTGGAAAGGAATAAAGGGGAAAGGAGAAAAAATGAGTGCGAAATATCAGAAAGGGAGACAGAACATGAGAGACTCACTTGGGGAAACGAACAAGGGGTGGTGGAAAGGGAGGTGGGCGGGGGGTGGGGGTGACTGGGTGACGGGCACTGAGGGGGGCACTTGACGGGATGAGCACTGGGTGTTATGCTATATGTTGGCAAATTGAACTCCAATTTAAAAAATATGTAAAAAAAAAGAAGTAGAAAACTGTAAAAAAAAAAAAAAGAGTGGGCATATCTGTGGGTCTTTGTTGAGTCGGCTTTGCACCAGCAGGAGGAACACTCACAACAGCACTGAAGTTTGGCAAAGTGGAAGGTGCCCCCAGGGTCGACCTGGTCACCCCAGGTGTGCTTGGACTACCGAATAAGTTCTGGTTTGTATTAACTGGCATGTTGAATCCTGAGGTCTGAAAGCCCATGTTATTGGCATTTAGGCCATTGGTCAAGTTTTCTTGGTGTTAGAAAACATCATGCCAAGGCCCACGGTAGGAATAGAAGTAAAGGTACTCGAAGCAGAAATGTTAGGGGAAAAAAAAAAAAAAGAAAGAAATGTTAGGGGCACTACAGAAAGGCCGGTCAGAGATGGCATGTTGTCATCACTGTGTCTGTCAAGTCCTTAGTCTGACTGGAGCAACAGGTGTGTGTACTTGGGGTTTAAGAGGCTGCCGGCTTCTCAGCTTCTGTGCCTGCCCCTGTTCTTTTGTTAATTTTTGTTTTTCTTCAAGTGTAAGTGATGCACTTTTATGCTTATTTTGTAACCCATCTTCCTTATTTTCTGACTCACCACCAGTAAAAAAGTCCACTCCAATGTTGTTAGAGACTTTGTCAATATGCTGAGACCCAACATTTGTAAACTTTTCTGCTGCTCTTGCATTATATGAAGTTGCTCCAGTTTAGTCCTATGTTTGGTTTCCAATCTGTTAAGCGTCTCTTTTATGACAGAAATGAAAGAATTGAACTTGATTGAGATTAAGATTATTTTCAATACTCAGGGGAATCAGATGAGCCAATACTTTTCCAGCCACTGTTCTTTGGTGATTCCCAACTTCTTATGAGTAAAAGTACATTTGTAAGTACCTAAAATTCCCACGAGGACTGCGGGTTCCTTGGATGGAATTTATGGTAAGAAGGGCAGGATGTCACCAAGTACAAACCACTTATCCAAGTATTCCAAAATCTTTCCTAAGCACGCTAATGAATTGACGTGAGCAGCAAGAGAAGACGTTTGCAGACGTGCATTTTTAATTCTTGGTATCAAAGAATTTTTCATGGATGCATAGTCTATAAGACTTGCAAAGCTTGGAATGATGTTTAAACAGAGTTCCTGAATTTGAATGGAAGGAGCCTCTAGTGCTGTGTGAACCATTGGTAGGACACTGCTCTTTATCTCCTCAGGAGGAGTTTTGGTTAGCAGCAAATCCATTTTTTTTGTAAGTAAATTAACAACCTGGATTGGCTCCTGCTGTTTAAAGACAGAGCCACGTTCGGGTAGACTTAATTTGACATGTGCTTCCTTGGAGCCTTCTTCGGCAATCAGTAGAACAGTGGGCAAAACAAAAGATACCATGTCAGGGGTTACAAGTTCTGAAGTCAAACAAGGCACAAATTCCCTGCACACGCTTGGGCAGTTTTGGTAGAACTTTCGGCAGTCCTTTGAAAAACTGTGTTTTCTGAAGATTATCTCTTTGGAATGAGGTCTCAAAATCCTGTAGTGTTATTGCACCAACATCACTGAAGAAGAAATTCTTTGTCATTTGATCTGCTTCTCATCTTACAGTTGGAGTTAATTTAAGAGCAGTTTTATGTGTTCTTGGACTTCCTCGGGTATATTTGAAGGTGAGCTAGATCCTAAACGACTCAACTGATCCAACTGCCCACTAAAACTCTTGTAAATATCGTGCTTGTTAACTTCAAATATGGGTTTTCCTTTATTAAATACAGCATACTTGACAGTTCCTAGTGAGTACATATCACTAGCTATTTTACAGCTCACCGGAAGCATGTATTCAGGACCCAAATATTCACGATTTGGAAGACACATGATGGTAAATTTGGGTCCCATTCTTTACAAGGTAACTTAGGCTCTTGTTCACAAGGATTGGTTGATGATACACAAAAATCAAAGCGCATTATTTTCCAGGCTCACTTTTATTCAAAATTATATTTTCAGGTGTAATATTTCCATGGACCATTTTCACACTGCTATGCAAAAATGACAGTCCTTCAGAAACCTGAAGCAAACCATATTTAGTTTCGACATCATAAAGGTTATAATCCTTAACATCTAGAGATACAGAAGAAGGTAGATTTTCCCAGTTACTTAAAACATTGGCTAAACTGGCAAAAATGGGTTCTGTACAAAATGCCAAGCAATCTCTGGATTCTTCTAAAGGATGCTGGGGAGGGAGAAGGAGAGAGAGGGGGGAGGAGGGGACATTTTTGAAAAATAATTCTAAAAACCTAATGAGAATAGAAATGTATGTTGACATGAAATATTCTATTAAGATGAGGAAAGGGATAGGAGCACCCAGGTGGCTCCGGTTGAGCCTCTGCCTTTGGCACAGGATGTGATCCCGGGGTCCTGGGATCGAGTCCCACGTGGAGCTCCCTGCATGGAGCCTGCTTCGCCCTCTCCCTATGTATCCACCTCTCTCTCTGTGTCTCTCACGGATAAATAAATAAAATCTTTAAAAAAGAGAGAGAGAAAAAAAAAGATGAGGAAAGGGGTGTATATAATAGAGAGGTAATACTCTAGCTCATTTCTTGATAATTTTGATTCTAATTTCAAACATTATGGATCATTTTGCTAAAGGAATCCTCCCAAGTTTTAATTCTTAAAACAATAACAAAAGAAAAACATGTTTTCTCATGTTTAGAACTTTTTCTCCCGTGTTCCTCCTTAAATACATTTTTTAATTGAATTGCATTTGATGTAATCTATTCTACTTTATGTAGAAATGCTTGAAAGAATCTAGGCACTGTCATTTATATGCCATCTTTATGTATTAAAAAACAAGTGCTAATTTGGATATCAATAAAGATACCAAGGGTTTACATTAGCTTATGTTTTTTCCCTGCTTGAAAAAAAAAGACCAGAATTTCTAGTTGAAAACAATATGACTGATTCAAACTTTAAAAAAAATCCTATTTCTGTATTTCTCTCATCAATCCTATGTAAATATTACTTATCTTTATTTTCAAAGCAACCTTTTTGTGAACAGTTATTACAAAATGTGTTCATCTTCAATATATTTATCCACAAAAATCAGACAGTTACAAAACTAGGTAACTCAGTTCATGTGTTTAAAAAATTGTCACTTTTCTGTGAACAAAATTCAGATTTTTTTTCTGAAATTCTATCGATCCTGCAAATGGATAATAGAATATAAAGTAATTCGTTTTTCTTCTCACTAGTAGTCCAAATTCCAGAGTCTACTGGTTTAGAAAGGCATTTCAGGCACCCTCAGAATAAATCAGAGACTAATTGCCCATCGTCTGAGCTCTAACCTAGAGCCAGCTACCTATGCAAACCTCTAATTTAGCACTTTACATTATTGAAATTTTCTATTCTGTTGTCAGTCTCCCTCACTAGACCCTAAGTTCATTGAAAGTGTTTCTGATGCCTAGCATAAAATAGTCACTCAAATGTTTATTGAACTGAATATAAGCTAAGTGAGTAGAATTGTAATTAGAACATTGAATGAGCTGTTTGGGGACACATCACATGCTTTTGTTTATGGATGACAACTTTTGTTTTAGAAACTGAGCTAAAATCTGTGTGTTAACTATGCGGTACATGGGCTGATTTCACTTGACATATAATCATTCATGTTGCAGGAAACAAACTACTTTACAATTTAAAAGATCTCACACTGAACAGGTTCTGATCCTCTTCATTTGTATGTTAACACTGGAGAGTTCCAGGGCTCAGACCAGTTTATAAAATTAAAGTTACAGTATCAAAAGGTAGTTAAAGGATTATTGAATGTGTTCTTAGTCATATCAAGCAAAATTAAATCTCTGATCTAATTTTTGCACACAATATCATAGAAGTGGCCAACCCTTCTGCTCTGCCTCTGGGTGATTTTAGACAAGTTCCTGAACTTTGTTTCCTTATGTTGTTTAATATAAGAAAAGTATAATCCCTTTCTCTACCAATGGGGTAGGATAATAAATTTAAGACATTAATTAATTAGACGTACAAAATTTCTTTAAAAATTATAAGCATTGATAGCAATATGAAAAACTTTAGCTACAATTTACCAAGTGTAAATTTGATTCTTCCAAAAAAGCTGCTTTTCAGTATCTTCTGTAATACACAGTTTTCACATTTCTGAGCTACTAATAATTTGAGTAGTTGATGAAGAATAAAAATACTTCTGGACCATACATCCGTATGGAAGGTCAATTTTAGAGTTTTTAAGAGAAGTAAGACATAGAATTACTATACGTCAAGATAACTGTATCCAAATGTGCCTTGTTTAAATTTTCTATCTTAAAACCTAACCTATTTCCATAATATAAACATACACATATTTTCCTGTATTTCTAGATGATATCAACCAAGAATAGAATGAATGCCTCATGGAGGACATAGGAAGAAAATCATCTCACTGGTGCTCAGTTTAAGCAATTTCATCAAAGTCAGTACTGCTAATACTTTTGGATGACAAAATATTTAATGTATGTATTTTTAGTGCGTTCAATGGAGATTATCAGGTGAAGGCAGAAGTATTGTTAGTAAATAAGTAATCGTCCATGACTTAAGTGTTGTTAATGGGATTTGCAGAGCTTGAAGAGCAAGTATAGTTTTATATCCGAGATCTATCTGTTCTTTTCAGCTGCTGAGGCTGGATTCCCCACGTGTGTTTTGGCACTCTGTACTGGAAGACATGCATGTCACCCATTTCAGTTCCAGCTCATCTCCATTTATTATCACTAGGCTTGTCAACCGTGTGAAATGACCTGCTCACGTAGACCGTGTCACATAAGAGAGGAGTGCATTGGAGAAGCAAAAGCTACCACCTCAAAGAGCTGGTTTCAATTTCTACTCAACCTTTCCTGCCTCATCCCTACATTGAATCTTCTCTGACGCTCTTGCCTTAACATAGTACAAGGTCCATTTCTATTTCTCATCGGTCACTGGGAAGGTGTGTTCTATTGTGGAATGTGCTTTGCATTCTTTAGTCCGCTAGCTGTCAGCACTTCCATCCTCTTCCTGCTGTCTTACACACAATAGGAAGCAAGCAGAGCTTTAAACTCGTCTTCTGAGTTTCAGACCTTCAGCCCGTATATACAACTGCCTGGGAAACTTTTCTAGTTGAATGGTATCTCACAATTAATGTATTCAAAATTAACATGATTTAACCATCCTGACTCCTTTTCTAAACTTTTATCAGAAGCTTTGCATCTTATGTTACACCTCCCTCTTCCTTACCCCCACGTGCAGGCAACCACCAAGTACTTTGGAAAGAAGTAGAACATAATTATTCATTACCGACTAAGTGCTTATTAAACTCGAATTAAATGCATAGAATGCTAAATGCCACTTTATATCATTCTCATATTTCTCTTCTTTTGCTCAATACTTGCATTTTATTTTTAGCTTAAGACATTACAGATTCAACATAACGTTCGCTATTTTATTACTAGTATTATTTTTCCTTAATACTAGTATTAGTATAATTTTCCTGATTAGAGAACATCTGCTTTTTAAGACAAGACACAAAACCTTCCTTAAAAGAGAGAGGGACCTTCAGATTTGGTGAGGTAGCTGATCCAGCAACTAAATACTTTGTTACTTTACCAAATCTGGAGGTTCCTTTCTTTCTCCAAAATCTTGAGGGTTCTGTATTTTGCTTTAATGAAACTGACTTTTATTAGAGATCCATTAGCAAATTCTACAGGCCCAACCTTTAAAACATGTCTACTAGATATAAACTACATGAAATGCCTGCCACATAGTAGATGATCAATAAATATTTGTAGACAGGATGAGTGACTGAATATATCGAATGCAAACCTACTCATCTCCTCCACCATTTCCTTCTGGCCAAACTACTGCATTGGCCTCCTGCTTTGTCTCACAGCTTCCTGATACTCCCTCTAACTTGTATTCTCGAAACAGTGGCCATAGTATTTCTTTGGAAGTATGACTGGGTCCTTTCACTCTTCTGTTTAAAAGTCTCCAGTAACTTCTCATTTCGGAGTAAATGCCAAACTCCATACAATCACAAAGTGTGGCATGCATTCTAGTTTCATGTTAACCATCTGATCTCTTGTAATACTCTACTTTGCAATCACCATGTTCTAGCTCTTGGCTACTTGGATGTTACGATCTTAGTTCTTTACCTTTGCTATTCAGTGATCCCACTGCCACAAAATTCTCTCCTTCGTTTATTGCTTGCAACTTAAGCTCCATCAGATCTTTGTTTAAATAGGGTATTTAGAGGAGGTTCCTATGGCAGATTACAGTTTAGAAATATTTACTCCCTCTCTTCATCCCACTCCCACAAAGGACGTGTACCTTCCTTTCCATCCTCCTTGACTTTTGGCCTTTGTCATGCAATTGCTGATGGAATATTACACAGATTTTTTTCCTGCTTAAAAATCATCAGGCTGGTCCACTGGCCCCAGGAGGAGAGAATAAGAAACACATGGAGCAGAGCCAACCCTGCCTAGCCCAGACTAGAGTACTATACCGTAGCTGGCCTACAGATTTGGGAGCTAAAAATTATTTATGGTTTTATGTCAGTGAGACTTTTGTGGTTGTTTTTACTTAGCACCCTGTGTCAATATCTAACTGATATACCCTCTATGACCATCCGGTTTAAAATTGTGCACAAGATATAAAACCCAGAGTCAACAGATGTTTTAGCATCATGTCATCTGTAAAATTCTCTTTAATTTATTAGCCAATCAAAATTTTAGCACATTACTTTTTTTTTTTGGCAAAAATGCACCCTACTTGCATGATTTTCCATGACAGTTGAGAATGCTTGCAAGGCTTGGTCATGCCTTTGTGACCAATCAGAGCAACACTGAGAGCAGATGCTTTGGATATAATTTCCCATTCATCTCAGTTTTCTCTTCACAACACTTGATTCTTGTAGTTGTCTGAACGATTTCCAGAATGAGATTCATTTTATAAGCTCTGAGTCAGGAATTTTAGCATTTTGAAATAAACAAATGCACACAGATTGCTCCTGCAGAGTAGCCTTCAGATCGAGAAATTAGAGTAGTCTAACCATACTCTTGCCATTTTTAGTTATTTCAGAGCTTAATAAAATAAGCTTTTTCCAGGCATTCCATGCATTTCTTTGTCCCTAGTTCACCAACCTTTTGTCCACAGTTCTCTTGGGTATTCTTTTTAGAACTTAATATTTAAACGTGGATATAAAAAGAATTTGCAACATGAGATTTAGCTGTGTGTGCAGCATTTTATTTATTTATTTTTTACATATGGTTGAGAGAGTTCATAGCTTTTTATTGATAGCCTGTTATTGCCCTAAGTGAATCATTCAGGAAGTTCAGATCTTATATTTCACTCATGTGGTTCTCTAATTTTTAGTTCTTGTATCCTGGATAATTTAAATTAAGAGGTTTCATATTGTGGCTCCAATGGCTTGCTATATTTTCACTGATTTTAAAAAAACCCTTCATTATAAAAGAAAAGTTCCATTAATACATTAAAATGTTTCTTTGATTAAGAGGGAAATGTCAAAAAAAAAAAAAAAAGAGGGAAATGTCTTAAATGTATTTAAAGTTTTTTTTTTTTTAATTCATGACTACCAAACCTAACAAGGTTCAATTATTTTTATTCTTATTTTCTTACTGCAAGTTAAATTGAAATTGCTTCAAATTACATGCACAAGTTTATAAACGATTTTCCATATATATTCCTATCACAGACAACAGTGAATTTAGCCAATAACCAATTAAATATAATTTCCTGAAAATACAAAAACAGAGAAAAAGTAGGAAAGAGTTTAAAAAAAATCACTACAACTTATTTCAAATTACCAGTAAAATTAAGCTTTATATTAAAGCATGTATTGTTATTTGTTTGACAACCTAAAGGAGAAATTTGTGCTGTATTGCCTCTGAAAAGCCTTCAGTTGTTTTCTGAGGCCACTATTAAAATTTGATTGTGTGATTATTACTTATGAATGTAGTAATCTATTTGCATGTCATTCATGAAGAAAATAGTTCATATTTTTCCTACTTTCTGCTCTTTTCTACTACAAAAAGTCTTTTCCACTCTTCAGTTCTCCAGTTTGAAAAACAAACAAACAATAAACAAATGTGTTTTGTGCTGACTACTAACTTGGAAATGGATATTGCTCTTTACCCCCTTTGAATCTATAGGTATTGTATTTAGTGAAAGGCAACATGCTGCTTAATAAATCATCATATCAGCAGCTTCACTGCATCGTACCACACTGGGGGACAGCTTAAGAGCCGATTTTTCTCTCCTACCAGCTACTAGCCTTGCTAACGAGGTCGTGCTGTCAACCTCAGTTTGGAACCCTATTAAGACACACATGCAGAAGTGATAAGCACATTGCTCCAGCTCTCCTTTACATTGTTATCTCCTTGGTGAATGTGTGTGTGTGTGTGTGTGTGTGTGTGTGTGTGTGTTTAAACATGGCGTATTCATTCAAATGCGGTTAATCACATTTAAACATAAAAAACTTGTAATAAAATTTACCACTCTGAGGTGTTTTAATGGTTGATTTATAACACATCATTCAGACCAAATCATATGTTCAAATGTAGTGGACAAGTGATCAGTTAATGATTAGGAAGAGATATCAAGTAAAATGAACTGCACAAATATTTTTAACAATACAGAATGGCTAAGACAGCTGCTCAGGCATCTTTGATTTGTATACAGGGGCACATTGTGAACTTTTATATGCCTTAATTTCTCTCCTGTATAATTGAATATCAATAACCTACAAGATTATGGTGATGATTCACTGGAATAATGTATAAAATTATTAACTGTAATGCAAAGGGTATAAGTGCTGAATGTGAGCAAAACTGGATAATTGGCTTTACCTTTAGGTGAACAAGTGATGTGCCTCAGAATATGTATCTGAGGATAAAAATTGAGAATCTTTCTAAAGAATAAGATTTCATCTTCTACATTAGAAACAACACATCTCTCAAAATACTTGAGTATTAGGTATAGGAATATATATATTTTCATTATTTGAGAATTCACCATATTAGCGTTTATGGTTTGAGGTGTTCAGTGAGACAAAGCAATACTTTTATCATATCACGTATGGGCTCCCAGTACCTTCAGAAGAATAATAGCAAAGGACCTAAGAATTGATATGGTGCTAAATCATTTCATATTTTTAGCTAGAACAGTATGATATCTTATAAAATATTATTTCTCAAAGTGTGTACTTAGTCGTTACATAACCCAGAATAGATTGATTAGGATATGCAACAAGTAACCCCAAATACCAGTGATTTAATTGCTGAAGTTATAAGACCAATGAGTGATAGCAGAAGGAGGGGAGTCTAGAGGCTCATTGGAAGCCACAGCTGGAGAGTCTCCATCTTGACACTTCCTTGCATAATCTTTTTTTTTTTTTAAATTTTTTTATTTATTTATGATAGTCACACAGAGAGAGAGAGAGGCAGAGACACAGGCAGAGGGAGAAGCAGGCTCCATGCACCGGGAGCCCGACATGGGACTCGATCCCGGGTCTCCAGGATCGCACCCTGGGCCAAAGGCAGGCGCCAAACCGCTACGCCACCCAGGGATTCCCTTCCTTGCGTAATCTTTAACAGAGGGGAAGGTAGCAATTCATTCACATGTTCTTAAAGTTTCTGCCCCAGAATAAAACATGCTTATGCTCATGCTGTATTGGATAAAGTAAGTCATGTTGGTAGAAAGGGTGGAGAAATGCCCTACCTGAGGTTAAAAAAGAAAAACAAAGTATTTCTTAAGAGCCCTAATAATCACCACAGTGACTGTTTAGACTGTGAATTCCTAATCACCTTTTTCATTGCTTTTTTTTTTTTAAATCAATGGGAACTAAAACATAGCACTATTATTAGGTGAACATTTGCAAAATAGTCTTCAAAATATTCTCTTTTCAGAAAGATAAGTGTCAGTAAGACACAAGTGTTCTTTACAAGCATAAGCGGTAAGTGCTCCAATGTGTCCAACAGAAAATCATGACATTGGCTTAAAAATTGTGGTCCAAATATAGTACTTAGCTTTGTGACTCCAGAGTCTTGTATTTTTCAGTGATTCAGAATGATCAGACTCAAGAAATCTGGCTCAGAATAACCAACTTTATTGTAGTTGTCTCATACATGAAGCTATTTTTTTAATTAACAACTATTCATCAGGACAGATGTAATCTTTCTTAAAATTATGTTCTGTATTGTTAGGCAAAATACATAGAATAGCAAATTATAATTTAAAGGATTACTTACTGAATATGGAATCAAGACATGTAGATTAGACTATCTGTAGCTAAAAAATAATTTATGTGTCTGTGTTACATGCTATGACAGGTGTATTTGTCAACACTATACAAATATTTCTATAATATAGAAAGAATAATTAGGTTCATGGGTCAAGGTGTCCTCTCCATTAGAAATTTTTAATTAGGAGATCCCTGGGTGGCTCAGTGGTTTAGCACCTGCCTTTGGCCCAGGGCGTGATCCGGGGGTCCCAGGATCGAGTGGGCTCCCAGCATGGAGCCTGCTTCTCGCCCTGCCTGTGTCTCTGCCTCTCTCTCTCTTTCTCTGTCTCTCTCTGCGTCTCTCATGAATAAATAAAAAATCTTGAAAAAAAAGAAATTTTTAATTAATTTATATTTCTAATTTTTAGAGCTTTTGTTTTTTAGAACTACAATATAATTAGTCTATTATTATTTATTAATTATTATTTATTGATTTCATCTTGAATCATAAATTAGCTTTAATCCCCATAAATTTCTGAGGTCTTATCCAGTCACCTGAAATTAATGTTTACATAAATTCTCTCACATGTGCCACAAGTTGTCTGTCATCTAAAGATATTCCTGTTAGTACTACTGTTAACACATACCATTTACTAAGTGTCTGCTATGTGCTAGGAGATTTACATATATCATTAATTTCTCCTCCCACGCAGTGATATAGTGATCATTCTTTTTGTTTTAGAGATGAAAGAATTTAGGAATTAGAAAGACTAATTCATTTTACCACTTATTCACCCAATGAGAATTCGGCAGTGTAGCAGAAATTTAAATAAAGGTCTATGTGGTACCAAACCATACTCATTCCAGTATATTACACTGGCACAATTCCATTTTAACTATTATGAATTTCATTAAGGATGACATAAACTTTACTTTTGTCGCAATCCACATACCTCTCTTACCTTCCACAATGAATGATCAAAAAGACAAATAGGTGGCTGAAATGACATGCGATAGTCCAATTTAAGGTAAAACTAAAAATTAGAATTTTAAGATTTCTACATTTCATCCTTCATTTCTTTGATTTTGTCTTATACAATAAGTTTTCTTCCTTTGAGAATTTTTTGTTATTTGATGTTTCCTGTATTCTCCAGCAGAATTTTTTTTAGGTTTTATTTATTTATTTGATAGAGAAGGAGAGAGAGAGAGAGAGAGAGAGAGAGAGAGAGAGAGAGAGAGAGAATGCTAGCAGGGGAAGGGGGAGCGGGAGAGGGAAACAAGCAGTCTCCCTGCTGAGTGGGGAACCTGTGGTGGGACTAGATACCAGGACTCTGATATCATGACCTGAGCAGAAATCAAAAGCCGGATGCTCAACCATCTGAGCCACCCTGGTGCCCCGAGGAATTCTGATCTTTACTGAGCAATCAGGTACACATAGATCAAGGCTTCTTCATTCTTTGAAGTTTAACTGTGGTATTCACTTCTGAATTCTAAAAGAGAAAACCAAGTCCCCTTTAATCTTGGCTATCCTTAGTCACTATGAAGGAGATCCTATCTACCAAAAAGCTGAAGAAGTAAGAAAGTCATTGACCCCATCTTTCACATCCATTCTATTTCCGAAAAGCCACAATTTAATCAAGGAATAAAGAAAATGCATATGCAGTCAAATCATTAGTATGTTGTAGGGCATGAATGACGGCCACTTAGGAAACAAAAAATCAGTTTCATCAAAAATTCCAGAGTTCTCATTTTCTAAACAGAACTATTGGCTTTTCCAGGTGATTATTTGATTAATATTTGTTGATAACCTCTATGTTGTTAAGCAACTTATAAGCTAACTATTTAAGGTAGCATCCTCGTAATCAGTTTGATTCAACATATGATTAGTCATTTAAATGAATGGGAGTCTTCATGCAAACTGAAATAATTATATTCTTAGTGTAAAATTGCATGCCTCCCCAGGACAGGTAAAGGAAATGATTCTATTTACAAGATACATCAAACATACTCAACATCAACATTTGTATATTTTTTTAAATGATAAAACAGAGTAAATGGTGTAAAAATTGCTAGAGAAGATGCAACTTGATAGTTTTAAATATAATGGTTTATGTGTCCTCAATAACAAATATTATCAAGACATCACAAACTTTTAGTAGTCATCAAACTTCCCAAGACTAAATTAGAATTTAACAATAAATCTCCAAAGAAAGATTCTTTGTCTCTTTCTTGGCTGAGTTCTCCATCATTGACTATCCAAACTATAAATATAAAAAACTGACAAAACCCTTATATTCTGTACATTTACCACTGTTTTGTGAACCTATGATACCCACAAAAATGGGAAATTTTGAGAGAATAATCATAAAATTGCATTTCTTAAGCATCTATCCCTTTACAATGCTAAAATTAATAGGGAATATACCATCACTTATAAAATTGTCTTTCAAAATTATGAAGAAAAGAACCAAAATACATTAACTATTACCAATTGTCTTATTCAGAGCTTGCTAATATTCTTAAGAATATATCTGTGTTCAGTAATTATTCATTTATTACTATAAAGTGTTAATAAATTTAAAAAGGAAAAAATCAAAGAACAATTCAGTTTGCATTTCCTTGGGCCACTTTTTTTGTGTGGCCTTATTTCTGTTTAATGTTAATAACAGATGTGGCTTTTACCTCTCCCATCATAGCAGGAATTTCCTTTCATGTGTCATGTTGTTGTCAAGTTTTCATCACCATTATCTTCTTCACTATTCCCCACAGATGGGTAGTACTCTAATCCTTGAGAAGCATCCAATCTGATTGTTTAGATATAGACAATTTTTTAACATTTTAATTTCAAAGTGAATTGCGTTGCCAGATTTGCAGTATGCCTGCTGAGTGAGTTAGGGCGTGTCACAAAACTTCTTTATGTTTCAGGATCTAGTGCTATAAAATAGTCATTGGTATTGATTTGTTCTCTGGGAAATGTGATACATCTGTGTAAAATATTACTCAATTGATTTGTTACATGAAAAGGTATACCACTACATAAAAAAAGTACTTCCTCTAGGAAATGTTGGCTTCCATGATTATGAGACATTTTCTTAGTGCTACCTTAAACACCCCTTTCAAATATGTGTATTCTTGTTTTCATTACTTGAAATGAACATTTTGTAAATATTATGGTTAAATTTAAAATATTTACTAATTCTGTTTACTAAGAAGAGGGTAAGAATATAAACAAATGAAAATGAGACATGATTCTATAATTCTTTTTTTTAAATTTTTTTTATTTTTTAAATTTTTATTTATTTATGATAGAGAGAGAGAGAGAGAGAGAGAGAGGCAGAGACACAGGCAGAGGGAGAAGCAGGCTCCATGCACCGGGAGACCGACGTGGGATTCGATCCCGGGTCTCCAGGATCGCGCCCTGGGCCAAAGGCAGGGGCCAAACCGCTGCGCCACCCAGGGATCCCTGATTCTATAATTCTTAACAATCAGAGGAGATAATAAGTAGATAAGAAAGAAGAAAGTGCAAAATATTTTTATTGGACTGATTGTAGTACAATGTATAATTGGGCTCACTAAAATATATTTAAGGTGTTTAATGCGAATATATAGTGCTACTTGATGATATAAATAAAGGGGTTTAATTATAGGGAAATAAGGGACAGGATAATACACTGAGGCCAGGAATAGAGAGGTATATATGGTGAATCATAAATTTGTCATCAATCTTCCAAGGAGACAAAGCCAGGAAGAGAGTATGATTCGCATTAAAGAAAATTTGAAAACCAGTAAAGTAGTGATATAATGCAAATATAAAATGAACATGTGTTAAAAATTTTATTGAACTCACTACAAGAGGAAACTAGTAAGATATTAAAATTAGTTCAAAGGGCCAAGGGCATTTGAGAAGTGTGTGTGTATATACTGTGTATGTGTTATAAGTTACACAAATTCAGATAATTATGTTAAAAAATATTATAAGACTTGTGGGTTAGAAGCAAAACTGGTTGATGTTTTGTAGGGCAAGGCATTAAGCTTTGGACTTGCCATTGCCATCAGACAGCAATGATTTATATCTCTACTGGACAAAAATTTGTAAATTTTATTAAATAAGCAATCTTAAATACATTTTAAACAAATACTTTAAGTAAATATATTCTCTCAGAAAATTCTTGGTGGTCTCAACACTATGTAGCATTGAAAAGACGCATGGCTCATGTTTTGGCCTTACTTAAACTTTGTTAATGTTTTTATAATGTTATTATAGGAAATAACTAATATTTATTGAGTCCTGGATGTTCAGCATTTTGTTCATTTATTTACATGTATTAATTCACTTTTTAAAACTGTCTTATAATGTAGATACTATTATTATTCATATCTTTATTTTTAATTTTAGTAGCTCTGTTGAGCCATAAGTGGCTAATAATTGTATATATTTAAGGGGCACAACATGATGGCTTGATATATGTATACAGTGTGAAATGATTACCTCAATCAGGCTAATTAATATATCCATCATCTCATATAGTTAGCCTTTTTGTTGTGGTAGTGATGAGTACACATAAGATTTACACTCTTAGCAAATTTCAGGTATATCATACTGTATTAACTATAGTCACCACTCTATGCACCAGATCCCTAGAAGTTTTTTGTTACTGAGTTGAATGAGTTCCTTATATATTGTAGATGTCAACCTCTATCTAATAAATGGTTTACAAATATTTTCTCCCATTTAGTAGGTTGTTTATTCATTTTCTTTGATTGTGTCCTTTGCTGTGTGGACGCTTTTAAGTTTGTTGTATTCCCACTTGTTTATTTTTTATTTTGTTCCTTGTACTCTTAGTGTCATATCCCCAAAAAACCACTGATAAGACCAATATCAAACAGGTTTTTTTTTTCTTGATTTGTTTTGGTTTTGTTTCAGGTCTTATGTTTAAGTTTTTAATGCATTTTGAGGGATTGTTTTTTGGTTTTGTTTTGTTTTTGTATATGACACAAGATAAGGGTCTAATTTTACTCTTTTGCATGTTCATGTCTGATTTTTCCAACACCACTTACTTAAGAGACAGTGCTTTCCCTTATTGTGTATTCTTGGCACTCTTGTTGACTAGTATAGTCGGCTAATCTATATAAGCATACATACACACTTATGCCTATATAGATACATGAGGTTATGTCCTGGCTCTCTCTACCATTCTCTTTCATGGGTCTATGTGTTTGATTTTATGTCAGTACCATACTGTTTCATTACTATATGTTTGTACTGTACCATTGGTTTGGAAACCAATGGTGTAGTGCTTCTACACTACTACCTTTGAAATAAGGTAGTGTGGTGCCTCTGCTTTGTTCTTCTTTCTCAGAATTGCTTTGGCTATTCAGGTCTCTTCTTATTGCATACAAACCTTAGGATTTTTTTCCATTTCTCTGATAAAATGCCTTTGGAATTTTGGTAGAGATTGCACTGAATTCCTAGATTGTTTTGGATAGAGACTTTAATAATATTTATTCATCCAACAGTGTTTATTTATCCAACCCAAGAACATGGATATCTTTCCATTTTTTTGTGTATCTTCAATTTCTCTCATCATTGTAATATAGTTTTTGGTATATGAATCTTTGACTTCCTTGCTTTCATTTAGTCCTAAGCACTTTATTGTTTTTATCCTATTTGAAGTGGAATTGTTTTTTTAATTTCTTTTTCAGATAGTTTGTTGTTAGTGTATAGAAACAAAACTGGTTTTTGTACACCTATTTTGTGTCCTATGATTTTAATGAATTTATTAGTTCTAATAGTTTTTTTTTTTTTTGCTGGAGTTTTTAGAATTTTCTATATATAGTGTCATGTTATCTGCAAGTAGTGAAAGTTTTACTACTTCTTTTCTGATTTTGCTGCTTTTTATATGTTTCTTTTGCCTGATTTCTCCGGCTATTATTAGTGTGCATGTGTGTGTATACGTCTTATTGGTTTTGTTTCCCTAAAGAGTCCTAATATACCTAGCATATTAAAATACATAATATTTACAAAATGTTCATTTCAAGTAATGAAAACAAGAATACACATATTTGAAAGGGGTGTTTAATAAATTTTTCTTTACATATTTGAGAAAACATTCCAATGAAACCATTCTATCCTGATTTTTTTCTTTGTTGGGAGGTTTTGGATTACTGACTAAAGCTCTTTACTTAGTAGGCTGTTCATATTTTCTATTTCTTCATGACTTAGTGTTGGTGGGGTTCTATGTTTTTGGGAATTTAGCCTGGAACATTTTCAGGGCATTTATTATCAATATATCAGCAAACATAAAACATGTGTCACATACATAAAATGTCTAATGTTAGCAATTTAACTTCTGAGGAAAACTAATTTCAGTATGTACCATGGAATAATAAAAATAAAAACAGCAAAGTCATGGGCACGTGGGTGGTTCAGTGTTTGAGCATCTCCCTTTGACTCTGGTCATGATCCCAGGGTTCTGGGATCGAGTCTTGCATTAGCCTCCTCACAGGGAGTCTGCTTCTCCCTCTGCCTATGTCTCTGCATCTCTCTCTGTCTCTCATGAATAAATAAATAAAATCTTAAAAAAAACACAGCAAAATCTGAATAGCAAAATTTACCTGCTACATTGGATTGTTTGATATAAACTATGTTGAAAACTTATACCATGAATGGATAATTGTACTTCAATATTTCCTTTTAGACAGTATACATATGTATTGCTCAAATAGACCAATATCTATAAAAACATTTACTTACAAAACAGGAATTATGATATTTAATACATTGGGTTTGTTAAGGATTAAATGAGATTCATTATGTAAAGTAACTAACAATTGGTATGTACTGCATTAAGGGATTTTCCTAAACCCTTGCTAATAACTGAACCAGATTGCATTGAGCAGCCTCATCAGAGGTGGCTTCAGAAGTCAAATATCTTTTCCCGTTCTACCTCTTGCTGTTATGAGTTCTTGTCTAGTCTCTGCTCCTTTGGCTTACCTTGCCATATGGCTGGCTCCTTTGCATTCAATAATGCACATGGTTTTTATTTTTGGTAGCTGTGGATTTCCTTAATCCTTACTGCTCTGATTTCATCTCAAATCCAGTTTCTTAATACATCCCTCTTACATGTGAGATGAACCAGGAGTATATTTTTAAAAATATATCAATGTACTGAGTATACGGCTAAATAGTACATGAGAGAATATTGAGACATATCTGTAGCACTCATTGTTTGAAGAATTGGAGTGTTGTATATGAAACTATGAACACATTTTAGGTGAGGCTGGAGGACAGGAACTTTAGAAGACAAAGGTATCTGGAAAGTTGAACAGAAATCAAACAATTATATAATATAAAAGTCACCTATAATGACATAGTATATGAATAACATGATGCCATAGGAATTCGTGGAGGAAGGACTAAACCAAAGTACAGCAAGATGAAGAGATTTTTGGATAAATATTTGACTTGGAGAGTGAAAATAAAATGTTGGCGTGTAGAAAAGATAAAGTATTTGGTATTCCAGAGAGGGAAGCAACTTGAAAAAGAAAATTCATGATAGAATAAATATGGTTAATTCATGAACAGCATTTGATAACTTTATTTTATTTGTTTTTTTTTCCATCCAGTCAATAAATATTTCCTGAGGACTACCACACAAGGCACTGCTATAAGTGCTAGTTACTCATCAAGAAAGACAAACTCCCATTTTAGTGTAAATAAGGATTAGAAAGAAAATGGCTGTTAGTGAGAAATGTTGCTGCATATACAACATTAGGGATTTAAAGCCAAGCAAATAAGCTTGGCTTTTTCTTTTCTTTTTTAAGATTTTATTTATTTATTCACCAGAGACACAGAGAGAGGCAGAGACATAGGCAGAGGGAGAAGCAGGCTCCCTGATATGGGACTCCATCCCTGGATCACTCCTTGAGCCAAAGGCAGGTAACCACTGAGCCATCCAGGCGTCCCAACCTGGCTTTTTCTAGCTCTTTTGCTTATGCTGTTCCCTCTGCTTAAAATGGTGGCCTTTTTATTATCACTGCCTACTTTGCTTCTCATTTTTAAAATCCCCTTTAGGGAAGCCTTCTCTAACTTCTCAAATTTATTGAGATTTTCCTGCTCTCACAATATTGTGAGACTATCTTTCTTTAGACTCAATATTTGCTATCTTACATATTTTAACTGAATTTTTAATCTATTTCCCTTCCCATGAGTTTCATGAGAGTAATGACAATCTTTTATTCCTGATTCCTAATGCAAGAGATCTTTCAGTTAACTTGTATACATTTTTAGAAGCTCAGATATTAAATAACTAGCAAAGAAGAGCTATTATGGTCTCTTTTAATAGAAAATATTCAGTCTTTTAAATCAAAGCAAATTATATTTTAGGCAAAAATTAATTATAGTTACATTAGTAAAATGTAACCAGTAAATATAAGTAGTAAAATGTAAGCAAAAATGGCATCCCCTCCGAATTTAAATAAATGGAAAATAAGCACAAGTAGTAAGCATCTAAATTTTAAAACTAAGGAAATGGTTCAAGTTAAAAAATATCTAAGCTACCATTTAAGTCTTTACTGGGTTTCTGAGCATATGGTTTATGTGCTCTGAGCAATGTAGGAAATGCTAGAAACTAGCATGAATTCAGTAAGAAAAAGTTATATCAAACAAGCTTCATTTCCTTTTTTTTTTTAACTGTATTATTAGAGTCTTACATCAAAGGATTGCTGAAGACAGAGGCTATAGTTTTCAAAAATCTCTCATGGTATGCTAATGGATAAGGGCTACAAACGTGTCTGGATTATAGAAGACTCAAGTGGAGCCTTCTATAGATGCAGTCTGGAGAATGTGTATGGGTGGATTCCAAATTGGATAAAGTTTTGTTGTTGTTCCTGTTTTAAAGATTTATTTATTTATTTATTTATTTATTTATTTATTTATTTATTTATTTTAGAGAGAGTGTGTCAGTAGGGAGGAGGAGAGAGTGAGAGAGAGAGGTAGAGAGGCAGATTCCCTGCTGAGTGAAGAGCTTAACATGGGACTAAATCTCAGAACCCTGATATCATGACGTGAGCCAAAATCAAGAATCAGGTGCTCAACCAACCAAGCCACCCAGGTGCCCCAGGATGATTTTTTAAATGAAATTAATTAGAGTTTAGTTTTCTGTGGCTCAAAATTTTTATCATAAGGGAAAGAAAAAAAAATAGAAGGCAATTTAATTGTATTTGCGGATGAAAAACAGTTATAATCATAGTTTATATAATGGGTAACAAAATCAAGATGCACCAAATGTGCATCCAGTAACAGGAAATGAAAAGATCCATATTTGAGTTGAGTTACAAATATATTCTGATTTATACATATATAGGTTAAATATTTTGATTTGAGATCACTTTACATATAAAAGACTTGTTGATTTTAATTTGCCATAGATTTGTGGTGCACCTACAGGGAAATCAAGTGGCAAAAAATCAGCAAAGAGTGTGGTTAGAAGTCTGCGCCTCAGAATAAACTGAATTAAGCCTTAGTTAGACTTCTCCTTTCAGCCATGATGGAGGACCAAGGACCACATATAACCTTCTGTTATGAACAACTAGAACATGTGACAAATGTATAAGATAACTTTCAAAACTTTGAATAAGAGGCAGCACAAATCTGATCTCTATTAGAAAGAAAAGAAGGTAGGTGAGCCCTGCAATCTCTGTAGCTTTCTTCCTAGGACCAGTTTTTGAACTATAGGTGTACCATGGGGGAGTTTAAATTTTTTTTTATTTATTTATGATAGTCATACAGAGAGAGAGAGGCAGAGACACAGGCAGAGGGAGAAGCAGGCTCCATGCACCGGGAGCCAGACGTGGGATTTGATCCTGGGTCTCCAGGATGGCGCCCTGGGCCAAAGGCAGGTGCTAAACCGCTGCGCCACCCAGGGACCCCCAATTTTGGAGTTGTTGAGTCAAGCCCTGCCTTGGGCTCTGCACTCAGTATGGACTCTGCTTGGGATTCTCTGTCCCTTTCCCTCTGCCCCTCCCCCATGCTCAATCTCTTGCTCTCTCTCCCTCAAGTAAGTAGATAAATCTTTAAAAGAACCAACAAAATAAAAGCACACAAAAACAACAAGCTGCATCATAATCAAATTGTTGGAAACTAGTGTAAAGAAGAAAATCAGGGCAGGAAAAAGTACACTTTATTAAAACAGAATAATGAAAAGAATTTTTTGTGTGTGTGTGTGATGAAAAGAATTTTAACTGACTTCTGTAAGAAATTATGCAAGCCAAAAAGACAATAAAACAATATCATTAAAGTGCTAAAAGATAAATTAAAACAATCTTTGTGGAATTCTTTATCCAGAGAAGTTATTTAAAAATGGAAGCACATAAAAAAAAATAAAAAATAAAAAAATAAAAAAATAAAAAAATAAAAAATAAAAAAACAAAAAAAAAATAAAAAAAAATAAAAATGGAAGCACATAAAACCAATTTTTAGACAAAAAAATGAGTGAATTATTTTTCTGGAAGAACTATAGCACATGAGATGTTAAAAATGTTTTAGGCAGAAAGCAAATGATAGCAGATGAAAACTTGAGTCTATACAAAGGAATGAAGAACATCAGAAATGGCAAATATATGGATAAATGAATGACATTTAAGATTTTTTTTTTATTTATTGAGGGGAATCCCTGGGTGGTTCAGCGGTTTAATGCCTGCCTTCGGCCCAGGGCGTGACCCTGGAGTCCGGGGATCAAGTCCCAGGATCGAGTCCCACATCGAGCTCCCCGCGTGGAGCCTGCTTCTCCCTCTGCCTGTGTCTCTGCCTCTCTCTCTCTCTCTCTCTCTCTCTCTGTGCCTCGCATTAATAAACAAATTAAATCTTAAAAAAAAAAATTTTTATGTATTGAAAAGTTAGTATCATGAAAGCAAAGACTATAAAACTGTTATAAGTGTCATAATGATAGTAGAAGTAAAATATATAACAATAATACACAAGGAATGGGATCAGGGAAATGGGTACATAATGTTTAGAAAGTCTTATTTTTCAAATGAAGTGATATAATATTACTGAAAGGTAAATAGTGATAGATTAAAGATAAATATTTAAAAATTCAAGTAACCACTGTATAAAATAATTAGGAGATATAATGTAATACTTTAAAAATGCGCAATCTAAGCAAATTCAGGGAACTAGAAACAAATGACAAAGAACAGAGTCTATAAATAGAAAACAAATAGCAAGATGGTAGAGTTAAATCTCAATGTACTCATAGTTACCTTCTCTATATAAATGTTCTGAGAAAACTCAACATATACAGATATGCTGTCTATAAGAAATTCAGTTTAAAAACACACCCACAAATAGGTTAAAAGAAAAAGATGGAAAGGACAGTATGCAAAAAAAAAAAAAAAATCCACAAACAAATAAATAAAAACCAACACAAAATTTTGGACTGGCTAAACTAATATCAGAAAAAGAAGATTTAAGAACAAGAGATATTGTCAATGATAGTGAAGGATATTTAATAATGGTAAAAGATCAAGTCATCAGGAAAATAGTAACCCCAAACACTGCAATTCAATAACAAAATGAATGCGTGAAGTAAAAACTAATAGAATTGAAAGGAGAAAAACATAATTCACTAGTATTTGGGGACTCCTACACTCTTCTCGGAATAATGAATAGAACAATAAGACAGAAACCAGGAAGGATACAGAAGACATGAATTACATTGTCAGCTAAGATGATGTACTTGATATTTACAAATCTGATCCCAAGAACAGAAAAATAGACATAATTTGAAAGTACACATGTAACAACTCAGGAGGACTATCTTATAGGACATTAAAAAAACCTCAACAAATTTGACAAGATTGGAATCATAGAGATATATTCTCTGACAACAAAGAATTTAAGTATAATTCAATAATGAAAGGTATCTCAAAAATTTCTTAATGAAAAATTGACCAAGTACACACACACACACACACACACACACACACACACACTTCTGGCTGACCTAAAGTTCACTGGAAATTCTTTTTAAATAGACAGATTATCATTACACTGTGATGGTTTGTTTTATATGTCAATTTATCTATGCTAGACTGTCAGATATTGTTCAAGCATTATTATGTGAAGATGTTGTTTTGATTGGATTAACATTTAGATGGGTAGATTTTGAGTAAATCAGATTACCCTCTATTATGTGAGTGGGACTCATTCAATTAATTTAATGCTTTATTAGAAGAAGACGGACTGCCCTTTTGAAGAGTAAAGTCTGCCAGGAGACTGCCTCAGGGCTCTCACTGCAGCATCAGTTCTTTACTGAGTCTCCATCCCACAGGCCTACATTTGAAGTTTTGGACCTGCCCAGCCTCCACAATTGCATGACCCAATCGATCTCTTAAATCTCTCCCTCTCACATCTGTACCTGTGCATTTGTGCATACGTGTATGTGTGTGCATGTGTGTGTATACGTCTTATTGGTTTTGTTTCCCTAAAGAGTCCTAATATACCTAGCATATTAAAATTCATGAGATACAGCTAAGTTTGGGCTAGAAGGAAATTTGTAGTATTAAATTCTTAGAAGGAACAGTGTAAAACTGAAAAAGAAAAGCTTCTACTTCAAAAAGATGAAACAAAAAGAAAACCAAGCCATAAATAAGCAGAAGAAAGGAAATAATAAATGTTAAGAGTAGACATAAATGAAACAGAGAAATTATAAAAAAAAAAAGAGGAAAAAAAGTCACAAAACTGGAGTGTCAAAAAATGTCTAAATATTAAAAAATTCTAACAAGACTAATAAATCCAGAAAAAGTGCAAATTACTGGTATCAGGAACCAAAAAGGGAACATTATTGGAGATCTTGTAGTCATTAAAAGGATAAAAAGAAAAATAATATGAATATAGTTATGCCAATATATTCAACTTAGGTGAAATGGAGAAGTTCGTTGAAAGAAAAAAAATAAAGCTGACTAAAAAAGAAATAAAAATCTGAATAGCTCTATAATTATTGCAGAAATTGATAGCCTGATTAAAAACCTTCACACAAAGAAAATTCCAGGGCTAAATGTTGTTACTGTTAAATTATATAATGCTTTTAAGAAAGAGATAATATACATGTTTTTCAAAAATAAGGAATAAGTAAATCTCAATTCCTATTACAAATCCAGAATTATTCTAGTAAAATATACTAGAAACTACAATTAAATATCTTTTTTAAACATTAGATATAAATCCTTACCAAAATATAAATAAAGAGTATCCAACTATATATAAAAAGAATAATTGCATCCACATGTTATCTAAACAATGACAAGCTTGATTTAATATTTAAAAAACAATCAGTATAATTTGCCATATTGACTGAATTAGAAAAAAATACAATTATCTTAATAACTGCAGTAAAAGAATTTGACAAATTCAGTATCACTCATAAAAAAACAACAAAAATGGTATCACAGAGAATATCTCCAACCTCAAAGGCCATCTTAAAAAAAAAATACAGCTAAACATCATGTTTAGTAGTAAAAGACTGAATGCTTAACAATTAGTATAGGGAGCAAGGCAAGTTTGGCCACTGTCAACAGTTTTATTTACCATTGTTCTAGAGCCTGTAGCCAAATCTAACTAGGCAATGAAAATAAAAAGAGTGTAATATAAAATACAAACAAAGAAGGAAAACTATATTTACAGAAGAAATAATCAGGTTTATAGAAAATTCTAAGGATTGGTAAAAAAAAAAAAAAACAGAGAAAACTAACTGTGATAGCTAAAACAAGTTTAGCAGCATCACAATATGTACTATGAATATACAAAAACGTATAATTACATTTCTGTATACTATGTAAACAGTTGGCAGTTGAAATTAAGAAAACAATATCATTTATTATAGTATCATAAACCAGGAAACACTTAGGCATACATTTGACAAAACATGGGCAAGATCCATTTAGTGAGAACCAGAAAGTATTGTTCAGGAAAATTAAAGGTTTTCAAGTGAAAAGACTTAATATTGTTAAGAGGTTTTAATTCTTTCCAAAATTTTTCTGTATATAAATTTAATATTCAAATATTAAATATTCAATAAATTTAATTTAAGTGCCAAATAAAATTTCAGTAGGCATTTTTTAATTGGCCAACTGATTCCAAAATCTGTTTGAAAATGCAAAAGACCTGGAATAACTAAAGCTTTTTAGAGTAAGTTGGAGACTTTTACTACCTAATTTTGATATTTATTATGAAGTTAGAAAGAAATAGACTAGAAAGGCCAGAAATAAAGTCAGAGATACCTGGCAAGTTGATTTTCAACAGAGATTCCTAGGTGATCCAGTGAGGAAGCTAGAAAGCTTCAATCAATAGTGCTGAAAGAACTGAGCAGTCATATGACTATATGTGCAATTATATATACATACACACACACACACACACACACACATATATATATATATACACTTGATACTTACCTTACATTATATAAAAATGAAATTGAAATGGTTTGTAAGCCTAAATGTATGTCTAAAGTTATAAAACTTTTGAAAGAAAATATGAGATAAATATTTACAAACAAAAAGTAGGCAGATGCATCCTAATTTGGACACAAAAGTACAAACCATAGGAGATAAAAACAGGTACACTTCATCAAAATTTTTAGATTTTGGTTTTTGAGAGTTACTATGAATTCACAAATTAGTAGAAAATACTGATTTTATAAATATATATATTTTTATATATTACATATATATATTATATATATCCCACATATATAATATGGGATTACATCCTGAACCACACAGAACCTCTGCAATTTAATAAAATTTTGGCAAAAAAAATTCTTTGAACACACATACTTCACTAATGAAGAAATACCATACAAATGACCAATAGGTATATGAAAAGATGCTCAGCATAATTGGTCATTAGGAAAATAAGAATTAAAACTTATTTTATATAAATACTTTTGCATCTATAAAGTCAAAATTACAATTACCATATGGCCAAGCAGTTATACTTTGACCACTTATCTAAGAAAAAAATATATGTAGATTTATATTTTTCCACATAAAGACTTTACACAAATATTCATAGCAGCTTTATTCAGAATAACCAAAACCTGGTAACAACCCAAATGTTCATCAACAGATGAATGACTAAACAAGGTTTGGTATATAAATACAACAGAGAAGTACTGACCAATTAAAATGAGTTATACTGATTTATACAACACTTGATATAAACAATATAAATAGCATACACTGATAAACACAACTCCATCGATGAATATTAAAAATATGGTGAGGTATAGATAGTAGTTAGAAAAATTTCTATAGTGGAGATTCTGTTTATATTAAACTATAAAATACAAACTGTAATGATAATAAGGAGGTCAATGGCTTTGGGGGGCTGGGAACAAAGGGGACAATTGATTGAAAAGGAGTATAAGGTGTCTCAGTTGTACAAGGTGTACAAGGCCTGGATGTCTTAGTTGTTTAAGTGTCAGGCTCTTGATTTTTGGCATAGGTCTTGATCTCAGGGTCCTGGGATGGAGCCCTGCATCAGGCTCTCTGCTCAGCAGGGAGTCTACTTGTCTCCCTTTCCCGCTTCCCCTTCCCCTGCTTGCTCTGTCTCTCTCAAATAAACATAAATCTTTAAAAGAGAAAAGATGGACAAGATGATTCCTTGGAATGATAGAATTGTTTTGTATCAATTTAATTTATAATGGTGCTTACATATGCATATTCATTTGTCAGAACATATCAAAAGGTACTTTTGGGTGGATGTCTTTATTTGTATATAGATTATACCTCCAAGAAAGCTTTTCTAAATCAGAAACAAAGACATTTTTAATAAAGATTTCAGCTAAAGGTCTGGAATCCTACAGATCAGTGTTTGAATCTCAGCTCTGCCATCAATTTCACTCAAGTTAGCTATTCTCTCTGGACTTCCTTTTTCTTCATATGTAAGGCAGATATGATCATGGACCCTAACTCTTAGGATAAGGAGAGGAAAAAATGAAGACTTGCATGTAAATTACATAAGCTAATGCCAGTATAAATGGTATACAATTCGATATATTGTAGCTTGAACTTTGGAGGGAATTAGACTTATCCCTAAACTATCTTCCAACAAATTTATAGCAAGTTCAGCATCTCAAATTCATGGTTGGATAAAATTTGACTGACTAAACCCTAGAGTTTACTTGTATGCATTTTGAGACGCTTAATACTATTCAAGAGAATATCTGAGACATCCTAGGGAGACCTTCTCAACAGATTCATAGAGCTGCAAATTACTTTTGTGCACAAACAAGAACATGACTGTGATGAGAGAGGGTAAAGCTTGCCCAGTCACAGCGGAGTTAGCCACAGAGGTTAATAACACTATCTGCTAGGAAGCTATAGTTATAGGATGCAAGAAAACTATATTGTGTTATCAAAGAGCCTGTCCAGAAAAATCAAGGCTATATAAGAATATATATGGAATTATATATAACTGGATAGACTATTGTGAATTCAAAATCAATACATGATTTGATAAATTCTTATTGACTCAGAATACACTAGATATGATGCAGCCTCTAATGTGCCTAATACACATACAAAGCAATTTGTATAATGGACTGTGATCCATTTTGCTTTCTTTCTCATATTTTATTTGTCCTCAGGCATTTTACTAATTTTACTACCCGTGTGAAGGAAAGAGCTATGTAGGTATTCTTTGATGACACTATTTGAATTGATGTTTAAGTTTATATGGCGCTTTATATATATGTATATTTGCTTCCAACATTCATTGGATTTTACAGTTGAGAAGTGGGCTTTCTTTTCTGTACTTTTGTGCTATTTTGAAGTTATTAATTATTGAATCAATATTGAATATAATTTTATCATTAAAGTTATGATTATATAAAAATTAGAGATTGTACTTCTAGATATGTAAATAAATTATATTTTGTTGTGATTATATATTAAAAGTACTTAAATTTTCAAATAAAAAACAGAATAATTTTTCTTTAATGGAAGGAAAATGCTTATAATTCTGAGGAACTTTTGACATATTAAGTTAGCCAACTTCTGAAAGCTAGGATAGATATTTCTGGATTTTCCCTTATATGAAATGATTGAACTCTATTCAATGAAATGAAAAGATATAGAGTTCTCCATGCTATAGCCAATGTATCTATCAACATTTTCATAAAATACAGGTTTGTGGAGAAATGTGTATATATTGTGATATTATTTTTTAGCTCAATTCATGGGAGGTCAATCAATAAGTAATAATCTCCTGCTCATAAAAAAGTAAAAACAGTCATGTCATCACTTAATAAAGGGTACCTAAACATAAGACAGGAAAAAATATTTTCATTTATTTTATAATTCTAAAATGTTAATGATATTTAATGTATTATTTACAAAATAGAATGTCTCTTTAAAAATCATAGTTATATGCATGAAAATACATTACTAATACGTTAAAAATTGTTACAAAATAAAAGAGAACCGTCGTAACAAAAATGAGTATTGAAGATCAAAAAGACCTGGAAAAGCCATGCTATAATGAATCTGTCTGATACTTGAGAATAATTAGACTCTATTTTATAACCTCCTTTAGATTTAACATGGGATGTTTGGTTCACTTGTTTTGTTTCTTGAGACTTTGACATCACTTATATAATTCATTATCCAATTCTTAGGTCTTTCTGTAAACTACATATACCTGTGTCTTTTCTATTGAATGTGTAATTTTGTGCTCCTCTCTCCTGCAAAGAAGCTCACTGCTCTTTTTCTTCAGACCTAGAATTTCTGTAATACTGCTTTTCTTAGATTCAAAAATAATAAAGTGTTCAAAATGAAACTAAATATTTGTTTACATAAGGGTTTGAACATTAAAAGATTTATATACCTAAGTTTAAAGTTGGTAATCATTTATTCATTCATCAAATACCTAGGAAGTCACAGGTATGCATGCAGCAGGTACTATGTTAGGCACTGAGAATGTCATGTTGAGGAACCAAAAAAATCACTTAGGTGATACAAATTATCTTGAAAACTATCAAAAATTTTAATACATATGTGTTAAAGGGAACTTTTTTCTGCAAAAATTTACATATTAACATCCTATGAATCATAATTTTATAAAACTTTGATTTGAGTCAAACAGTTGATGGAAATGTTAAGATGTTATGATCATAAATAAAAAGAATCTTAGAAAAATCTAATTAACATTATTCCAAATTATTATTATTATTCAGTATAAAATATTTAATAAAAACTTTAATTTTTATTCCACATTAATTCATTATTGTAGCTGTTTTTTTTAAAAATTTCCTTATAACAATATACAATGACAACTTAAAATACATGAGGCATTGGGTTTTTAATTATTTATTTGCAGGAAAGTTGGCCCTTTATATAAAAGACTGTATATTATTTTCCACTCTCTTAACATTATTTTTTTTTCCTGAGAAATCTGGGATGCTTTCATCACAAATTTTGGTCTTGCAACTCTTTTCAGACATATAAAATAAGAGAACACACTTGGGGAAAAAAGGAATCTCAAAACTCCCTAATGTTTCACATATTGGGTTACAGTGTGTGTATATGCGCTCTTTAACTTCCTTTTCTGGGAAATAAGGTACGAAGTAAGTAGGATGATTTTCCTCTGAATTTATGTTACAGGAATCTAATCATCATGGTAAATTGTTAATGACTAATAGCCCTCTAACCTGCTTTATGTCTATACAGCCACAGAATCAGGTTAAGTTCACTGAAAATTTCATGGCTTTAGCATTTAATATTAAAGTTGGCAGTGAAATATGAATATTCTGAATGCCACTTCTGTATTGAAGAAAACACACATCATAAGAAACCTCTTGTTTTTAATTTCTAATTCATTCCACATCACCAGAACATATTCATTTTTAATATTTCTCAAATATTTTTTTGCTGGGAGAAGAAACAGTGGGGTTAACATTTAATGTAAAGATCTTTTCTAGTGAAATAGTGTGCTTGAAGGAAATCACTAGAGATTAGCTGGATGAGTCTGACTCATGACAAGGGGTGATCTTGACAGGAAAACGATGACCTACCCTCTCAAAACATCTTTAATAAGAAAAATGTGTGCTTAATATCTAGGGAGAGAATGGAGCATTAGAACAGAAGTTATAAATTCAAGTGAATCTGCTAACTCTTTTTCTCCCTGGGACCAACTTAAGACATCTTAACCACCATAATTTCTGAAACATCCTAAGCTACAGATACACAGACGTATCCATAGCAGGAGCTCTAAATATAGAATTGCATTTTACAATGAATTCTGACCATGTACTTCAGCATAAATTCGCATTCCTTGAAATCTGTAAAATTCTTCTCCTGGCATTTCTGTTTGTTATTTGGATTTAATGGGTCTGACCTATGCAGAAAAGGATTTCAGGGGATTGAATATCTGTTTAGGGAGAGCAACCTGGCTTAGTAAACTAAGAATCAGAAGTTGTGACTACCAATTTTATAGCGATTTGATTTATAGCAGAAAGAAAGGGTATGTAAATTTTTTATTAATTCTTAGAAGACATGTTAGTATAGTGCAGAGTTTCCCACAAAGCTAATTGCCCTGGAATTAGCTTTTGTGGAATGTAAGAAATTCTGTAATTTTATAATTTTTTATGTTGGGCAATTTCAGATAATTATTTGAATGCAAAGTTTTATAGCCATATGAATCAGCATTTTCTTTGTTGAAGAAGGACGTCATTTGTTTAATATATGTTTTGCTGGCTAAACACTGTGGCTATTTATTTATTTATTTAAATGTCATTATTCAGACAGATTCCTTTGTGAGTACTCTTTATTTTTGCTTGAAACTGAATTCCATTACAGATAATCTGTCTAAATAAATAGTATTGCAGTGAGTTGAATATGATCCAGTTTGCATGTTGAGTGCAAAGATGCAGTTGCTTTGAATCAGCAGACTTTTACAAGTTGCAAATGTTTTCTAACTTCTTTCTGACTCATTAAAGCTTTTATAAATCTACCCAAATGTTTCTTACCCAGAGGACAATGATTATAGAAAGATGACAAAAGGCAACTGTTCAACTATGTTGCCCTGAGAGATCTATAAAGTAATTTCTTATTCTTTCAGTAAAAGTTTCTTCGGTTATTATCCACTTTTCTTAATAACCACACATATTTTTCAACACATACACACACACACACTTGTATTTGGAGTCAGATGATCATGTAAAATTAATGTTTACATCAAAGCATTTTGTTAGATTACAACTTTTAAAAGATCTTAAAATCAGCAACATTCCAGGCAATTTTCATTGAATTATAAACTTTGGCAAATCTACTTGTTTATCAAACAGTTGCACAAAGGATTTCTAAAAATAATAAAAGATATTTAACAGGAAATTTTCCAACAATTATGTAAAGAATAAAGCTTTTTCGGTTTCTTATTAAATTTTTGAAGAATATATTGTAAATCTCAAGAGACTGAATGTAATAAATGCAATAATTGTTCTAACTGCTATTTGTGTCTACTGGAATAATAAAACAACAGCCACAATTACAATAAATGGGATCATTATTTATGGAACTAATCTCACAATTACAGTTCCATAATCTAGGAAAATGCATAATATTAAGTGATTAAAGTATGGAATGTGTTAAAGGACCACATTAGTTTTACACACCAAACATTTGTAGACAACCAACTTCCCAGAAAAATATATATAAATATACATAAATGTATGATATACATAGTCCTCCATGCCACACAGTGGAAACTTAATAGTACAGAGAGCTTAGTTTGAAAAAAAATATGTATGTATGTCTTATTCTAGATATAGGTACTTAGAAACACCTAAACAAGAATAAAGTTTGCTATTATTCCCTTGTGGCATTGATGCTGTCGACCCATGACCATGAGGACACGCTCTAAATTGTTTTGTTTTATTTTAATACAAGTAATGAATCTTCTTTCAAAAGAAGCATATTTTCCTGGCCAGAATAAGGTATCCTTGGACCAGAAATAACTGCCATGTTTTCAACTGATTTAACAATAACAGAAACAAAATATGTAAAATTTTGGCAGGTACCAAATTTCTTACTGAAAACTTAAAGCTTCACTAGAATTGATGGATGGGAATGAGGAACTTGTTGCAACCAAAATTTAAATTTAGGTGTCATAGCCAACAATAACGTTATCAGTACTTATTCCCAAAATTTTCAGCCTTTTTCTATAACAAGCTGTGATGTTTCCAAGTAATATCAGATATCAGGAAGTTTTCAAGACCAATAGTATTTAACTATGTGGATTAAAAATTTCACTTTTAGCTGTATGAGTATTAGAGAAATTAGGAATGAAACAATCAGATACATGGAATCAGGGAGTCATGGGAGAAAACTTGTCTCCAGGCAATATGTCATAGTATTAGTTATGTTTCCACAACACAAAAAATTAAAATCTATTCAGAGAAGTAAGCAAAACACACATGAAAACACTTACTAAGATGGCACATCTCTTTGTATACATCTCTAGAGATATGAGTAGAAATGCAAAAAATTAACAAATTAAAGTTATTTTAAATGAGGGACTCCTTCAGTCATCCCTTCATTCATCACTGTCTTCATCAACACATCATTTTATACATTCATTAGTTCATTAAACATTTGCTAAATCTTGGATTCATGCCAGGCAGAGTTTGGTTACATAGGATACCTCATGACAAGACACAATCTCTGCTCATAAGAACATAGTCAAAAAAGAGAGATAAACAAGCAAACCTTAAAGTTGCAGTAGAGAATGAACAATACAACCATGAAATCGTATACAGAAATATAGAAATAGAAGAAAACAAGGGACCCAACTCTATTGGATGGGTCAGAAAAGGATATTTATGGTTCTTTATTGCTTCTAGAACAAACCTATATGTTGAGGAATTTGTAGAGTTTAAAATTTAAAAATATATTGATTAATAGGAGAAAGAACTCTTAAAATTGTATCAATGAAGTTAAAGAGGAGATTCACAGAAAAAGAAGATTGTGCTGGTTTTTAAAAATATATGAATATATCAGTGAAAATGCTGCAATGAGTCAGAGAAAGATGGTAGATAAAGAAGCTTTAATGTTCGTGTATCAATTCTGTATTGTTATATAACAAACTATGCCAACACTTTGTGACTTACAATAACTGTAGACTTAACTATTGTTCATAAGGCTATGGGTTGGAAATCCGGGCATTTTTTTCTGCTGATTTCATCTAGGAGGATCATAGTGTTGTGACTATCTGAAAGCTTGAATGAGTTGGAGGACTTAACATGACCTCAGTGCTAGCAGGTGGTGTTGGCTGTCAGGTGGGTTGCCTCAGTTCTCATCCACATGGATGTTTATCCTTTAGTTGTTAGAACTTTTTAATAGCATGATAATTTTAGGGTTCCAAAGGATCAAGAATGGAATTTGTAACACTTCTTTTTAAAAAAAATTTTAAAAGTAATTTCTACACCCAATGTGGGGCTCAAACTTAGAATCCCAAGATCAGGAGACACACTGCTCTACTGACTGAGCGATCCAGGCACCCCTGTAACACCTATTAAGTATAGTATCTGAAATTTCAACAGTGTTAATTCTGCTACATCCTATAGACAAAGCAAATCACAAAGACAGCTTTAATTCAGGAGAGAAGAAAAGTAGACAAATGAGAAATATTTTACAATGAGTTAGATCAACAGTATATAGAAACTCTCTAGTATGTCAGAATTTTAAGTTAGGAAGGATAAACCAGTGGGTATAGAATTGAAAGCAAGCAAAGACCAAGTTTTTTGTTATAGGCATGGGGACACTGGCAACAGAGGAGTCATAATATAGCCAGAAGGCAGCTAATGGAATGAATAGGATAGTAGACAATAAAAATGGAAGATATAGTCTGTCAAGGATGAGGTTTACTATACCTGTGAGAATTGGTGATTGCTCGAATAATTGTTTGATGTTTGAGATTGAGTTGAATAAGATAGAAAATTCACATTCTTTGTCTTACTAGTTTTCTGATGGCAGCAATTTTGGACTAATAATGAGTATAGTGTGAGATTTAAATTGATGCAGAAATTTGTCTCCCTTTTATTCACTATACCACATTATGATTGGAGTATAGGGTATCACTTCATTATCAACAAATTGTTTAAGTAGCAAATTTAGTCTAGGATTTAGATTAGTAACATACACACCAATATTCAAAGAGCAATATTTGAGTGATTTTTAAGAAAGTATTTAGTACAATAAAATTTTATCAAACCAAATCCTCCAGCATATAAAATTTATACATTATGACCACATAGGATTTATCCCAGGAATGTAAGGTTGATTTAACATGCAAGAATCAATTAATGTAATACATTGTATCGATAGACTAAAGAACGAAAATCACGTATTCATACATAGCAATAGATGGAGAGAAAGTATTTGACAAAAAACAATGCTCATTTATATTAAAAAAAAAAACTCAACAAACACAATCTGATAAAGGTCACATATTAAAGACCTATAGTTACATCATTAATTATGAATGATGATACTTTCCCTAGAAAAAAGGCAAAGATGCCCACTTGCACCACTTTTTTGTTTTTGTTTTTAGTAGACTCCATGTTCAGTGTGGAGCCCAATGCAAGGCTTAAACTCAGGACCCTGAGATCAAGACCTGAGCTGACACTTAGTTAGACACTTAGTGACTGAGCTACTGAGGCACACCCACAGTTGTACCACTTCTATTCAACATTGTTCTGGAGGTTTTAGAGAGTGAAATCGGGCAAGAAAAAGAAATCTAAGCATTATTCTGGAAACAAAGGAGTAAGATTTTTTTATTTATGATAATATGGAGTCCTTCCCCCAATCTATCTTGAACATTAGTTCAGAAAGTTCACAGGTTACAAGATCATATTGATATGAAAATCAACTGCATTTCAACATGCAAGTGATGAACAAACCAATAATAAAAGCAAGAATGCAGTTCCATTCACAATACTTTCAAAAATGAAAAACATAGGAATAAATTTCACAAAAGAATTGCAAAAACAATTCACTGAAAGTCATATAAGAACATTAAAATAACTTACAGAAGACATAAATAAGTAAAAGACATAAACAGTAAATCCTTTGTTCATGAATTGGAAGATTTAATATTGTTAGGATAGTAATTCTCTCCATTAATCAATAGATTTAATTTAATCCTTACTAAAGTTATAACAGGCTTTTTTTCTTTTTTTTTTTTTTTAAATTTTTTTTTTAATTTATTTATGATAGTCACAGAGAGATAGAGAGAGGCAGAGACACAGGCAGAGGGAGAAGCAGGCTCCATGCACCGGGAGCCCGACGTGGGATTCGATCCCGGGTCTCCAGGATCGCGCCCTGGGCCAAAGGCAGGCGCCAAACCGCTGCGCCACCCAGGGATCCCCAACAGGCTTTTTTTCTTGCAGAAATTGGTAAGCTGATCTCAAAAACTTTAAAAACCCCAAAGACCTAAAGTCATCAAGACAATTTTGAAAAAAAGAACAAAATTAGAGTACTTTCATTTTTTGACTTTAAAGATTATATGAAGATACATATACATATAGATCATTTTATATTTTATATACTATTATATATCTTATGCATACTATTTACTATAATATATATACAAATAGTATTTGGTGTATGATCGATTGATAGATGATAGATACACATATAGTTATACATATAGATACCTTTGGCATAAGGATACATGTAATGATTAATAGAATGGAATTGAAGTCCAGAAATAAACTTTAACATTTATGGTCAAGAAAACTAACTTTTCATAAAGGTGCCAGAGGGATTTAGTAAGAAAAGGACAATATTTTCAACAATTGACCTTCACAGGAAAAAAAGATTGACTCTTGTCTCCTACTACAAACAATACAACTCAAAATGGATGGTAGGGGCACCTGGGTGCTCAGTTGTTTAAGCCTCTGACTCTTGATTTCAGGTCAGGTCATGATCTCAAGGCTGTGAGAATGAGCCCAGTATCAGGCTCTGCACTGGGTTTGTAGCCTGCTTAAGATTCTCTCCCTCTACCCATCCACCCCCCCAAAATTTTTTTTAAGTAAACATTAAAAAATAAAAATTTAATTTAAAAATGAGTTATCAGGGTAATAAAATTTTTAGAAGAGAACACAGGAGAGAAATCTAAGATCTTGTGTTAGACAAAGATTTCTTAAGGCAAAATAACAAAACCTTTATATGTAAAGATAAAGAAACAAATAGAATCTCATCAAAATTCAAAATATTTTTACTTTAAAGGAAAGCACTATGAAAATACACTAACAATAAGGTGGAAGAAAATATTTCAAAAGCACAGACCTAATAAACTCCTTATATTTAGAATAAATAAAGAATAAACCACCCAATAATAAGATAAAAACACCAATGAAAACATAGGCAACAGATTCAGAGTCACAAAAGAAAATACATAAATGTCTAATACACATATAAACACATACTCAGCATCATTAGTTATTAGAGAAATTAAAAATAAAATCACAATAATATGCCATTTCCTAACTACTATTATGTAGTAAAACAAAGAGGAAGGAAGGAAAAGAAAATGGATAATAGCAAATGTGGCTGAGGATCAGAGAAACCAGGATTCTCATACTTTGCTGGTGGGAAGGTAAAATTGTACAGCCAACTTCGAAAGCAGTTTGCCAGTTTTTAAAAAAAGTTAAACATAAATTTACCCAGCATATTCCACTCCTGGGTATGTATCCAAAAGAAATAAAAACATATGCCCACACAGAAAAGATTTGCACATTAAATAAATGTTCATAGAAGCATTACTCATAATAGTCACAATTGGAAATGGCTTAAATCCATCAACTAATAGAGACATAGACAAAAAGTTGTATATCCATGCAATGGAGCATGAGTTGCAATAAAAAGGAATGAATTGCTGATAAATGCTACAGCATGGATGAAACTCAAACACAATATGCTCAGTGAAATATCAGTCATAAGAGATCAGACTATATGATTCCATTTATATGAATGAAAACTCAATTATGGTGATGTTTGCAAAACAACAATTTATTGAACAAAAATTTAATTGAATTCTTGAAAATATAAGTAAACCATGCCTCAAAGTTAAAAAAAAATACAAATAAAACAAAGACATTTTATTGAACACCCAACTCTGAGTTGGGCCACTACAGAAAAATAAGAATGACAACTAGTGGAAAGTTCTGTAGACCGAATGTCAAAACATGAGATTCTTTGTGCCAGCTACTCCTTGCCAATAAAAATGTTGTGTTTGCAAGTACCTTAACACTTCTGAACCTCAGTGTCTCTGTCTGTTATACAAGTAAATTGGGATAGGTGATTTCTAAAAACCTTAATTACTTATAAAAACCCATGAGTCGATTCATTTTTTAAAAATTATTGGAAGCAAAAACAATTATAGGAAGCTTCCATAAAATCATAGGATGAAGTGTTAAACTCTGAAATAACATTCACCAAAACTTCACCAATTTTCTTCCTTTTCTTTTATTTATTTTTATTGAAGTTCAATTTGCCAACATATAATACCCAGTGCTCATCCTATCAAGTGCCCCCCTCAGTGCCTATCACCCAATCACCCCATCCCTCCGCCCACCTCCCCTTTCCCTGAGTTAGGAGTCTCTCATGTTTTGCCTCACTCTCTAATTTTTTCCCACTCAGTTCCCCTCCTTTCTCATATAATCCCTTTCACTATTTCTTATATTCACCCTATGAGTGAAACCATATGATGATTGTCCTTCTTCGATTGACTTACTTCACTCAGCATAATCCCCTCCAGTTCCATCCACGTTGAAGCAAATGGTGGGGATTCATCATTTCTAATGGCTGAGGAATATCCCATTGTATACAGAGACCACAGCTTCTCTATCCATTCATCTGTTGATGGACACTGAGGCTCCTCCCACAGTTTGGCTGTTGTGGACATTCCTGCTGTGAACATCGGGGTGCAGGTGTCCCGGTGTTTCACTGTATCTGTATCTTTGGGATAAATCCCCAGGAGTACAATTGCTGGGTCATAGGGCAGATCTATCTTTAACTCTTTGAGGAACCTCCACACAGTTTTCCAGAGTGGCTGCACCAGTTCACATTCCCACCAACAGTGCAAGAGGGTTCCCCTTTTTCTGCATCCTCTCTGATATTTGTGGTTTCCTGCCTTGTTAATTTTCCCCATTCTCACTGCGGTGAGGTGGGATCTCATGGTGGTTTTGATGTGTATTTCCCTGATGGCCAGTGATGTGGAGCATTTTCTCATGTGCCTGTTGGCCATGTCTATGTCTTCTTTGGTGAAATGTCTGTTCATATCTTCTGCCCATTTCATGACTGGATTATTTGTTTTCTGCTGTTGAGTTTAATATGTTCTTTATAGATCTTGGATCCTAGCCGTTTATCTGATGTGTCATTTGCAAATATCTTATCCCATTCTGTAGGTTGTCTTTCAGTTTTGTTGACTGTTTCTTTGCTGTTCAGAGGCTTTTTATCCTGATTAAGTCCCAATAGTTCATTTTTGCTTTTGTTTCTCTTGCCTTCATGGATATATCTTGCAAGAAGTGGCTGTGGCCAAGTTCAAACAGGGTCTTGCCCATGTTCTCCTCTAGGATTTTGATGGGTTCTTGTCCCACATTGAGATCTTTCCTCCATTGTGAGTTTATTTTTGTGTCTGGTGTAAGAGAATGGTCCAGTTTCATTCTTCTGCATGTGGCTGTCAGTGTTCCCTGCACCATTTATTGAAGAGACTGTCCTTTTCCAGTGGATAGTCTTTCCTGCTTCATAGAATATTACTTGACCATAGGGTTGAGGGCCCATGTCTGGGTTCCTTATTCTGTTCCATTGATCTATGTGTCTGTGTTTGTGCCAGTACCACACTCTCTTGATGACCACAGCTTTGTAGTACAACCTGAAATCCAGCATTGTGATGCCCCCAGCTATGGTTTTCTTTTTCAATATTCCCCTGGCTATTCAGGGTATTTTCTGATTCCACATAAATCTTAAGATTATTTGTTCCAACTCTCTGAAGAAAGTCCATGGTATTTTGATAGGGATTGCATTGAATGTGTAAATTGCTCTGGGTAACATTGACATTTTCACAATATTAATTCATCCAATCCATGAGCATGGAATATTTTTCCATCTCTTTGTGTCTTCCTCAATTTCTTTCAGAACTGTTCTGTAGTTTTACCTCTTTGGTTAGGTTTACTCCTAGGTATCTTATACTTTTGAGTGCAATTGTAAATGGGATTGACTCCTTAATTTCTCTTTCTTCAGTCTCATTGTTAGTGTATAGAAATGCCACTGATTTCTGGGCATTGATTTTGTATCCTACCACACTGCCTCATGGCTGTATGAGTTGTAGCAATCTTGGGGTGGAGCCTTTTGAGTTTTCTACATATAGTGCCATGTCATCTGCAAAGAGGGAGAGTTTGATTTCTTCTTTGCCAATTTGAGTGCCTTTTATTTCTTTTTGTTGCCTGACTGCTGAGGCTAGGACTTCTAGTACTCTGTCGAATAGCAGTGGTGAGAGTGGACGTCCCTGTCGTGTTCCTGATCTTAGGGAAAATGCTCTCCATGTTTCCCCATTGAGAATGATATTTGCTGTGGGATTTTCATAGATGGCTTTTAAGATGCTGAGGAATGTTCCCTCTATCCCTACACTCTGAAGAATTTTGATCAAGAATGGGTGCTGTATTTTGTCAAATGCTTTCTCTGCATCTATTGAGAGGATCATATGATTCTTGTTTTTTCTCTTGTTGATATGATCCATCACGTTGACTGTTTTACGAGTGTTAAACTAGCCTTGCATCCCGGGGATAAATTCCACTTGGTCATGGTGAATAATCATCTTAATGTACTGTTGGATCCTATTGGCTAGTATCTTGTTGAGAATTTTTGCATCTGTGTTCATCAGAGTTATGGTCTATAATTCTCCTTTTTGGTGGGGTCTTTGTCCAGTTTTGGAATCAAGGTTATGCTGGCCTCATAAAACGAGTTTGGAAATATTCTGTCCCTTTCTATCTTTCAGAACAGCTTTAGTAGAATACGCATTGTTTCTTCTTTAAACAGTGCTTGTGGTCTCTATTTCATTGAGTTCTGCTCGAATCTCTATTATCTCCCTCCTTCTGCTGAGTGTAGGCTTTATTTGCTGTTCTTTCTCAAGTTCCTTTAAGTGCAAGGTTAGCTTGTATATTTGTTGTTTCCAATTTTTTTGAGGGAGGCTTGTATTGTGATGTATTAGAAGGAAATACATCCCTCTGAGGACTGCTTTTGCTGTATCCCAAAGATTTTGAATGGTTGTATCTTCATTCTCATTAGTTTCCATGAATCTCTTTAATTCTTTTCATATTCCTGGTTGACCCTTTCATCTTTTAGTAGGATGTTCTCGAAATTCCATGTGTTTGACTTTACAAATGTCTCCTTGTGACTGAGTTCTAGTTTCAAAGCATTGTGGTCTGAAAATATGCAGGGGAAAATCCCAATCTTCTGGTATCGCTTGAGACCTGATTTGTGACCCAGTATGTGGTCTATTCTGGAGAAAGTTCCATGTGCACTTGAGAAGAATGTGTATTCAGTTGTGTTCAGATGCAAAGTTCTGTAAATATCTGTGAAATACACCTGGTCCAGGTATCATTTAAGGCCCTTGTTTCTTTGGCGATGGTGTGCTTAGAATATCTGCCATTTTCAGAAAGCGCCGAGTTGAAGTCTCCTACTATTAGTGTATTATTATCTAAGTATGTCTTTACTTTGGTTATTAATCGATTGATATACTTGGCAGCTTCCACATTAGGGGCATAAATATTCATGATTGTTAGGTCCTTTCATTGGATAGACCCTTTAAGTATGATATAGTGTCCCTCTTCATCTCTTACTACAGTCTTTGGGTTAAACTCTAATTTATCTGATATGAGGATTGCTACCTCAGCTTTCTTTTGAGGACCATTTGAATGGTAATCAGTTCTCCACCCCTTCATTTTCAGGCTGGAGGTGTCCTTAGGTCTAAAATGAGTCTCTTATAGACAGCAAATAGATGGGTCTTATTTTTTTTTATCCAGTCTGAAACCCTGTATCTTTTGATGGGATCATTTAGCCCATTCATGTTAAGAGTAACTATTGAAAGATATGAATTTTTTCATCATAATACCTATTCAGTCCCTGTTTTTGTGGATTATTTATTTGGACTTCCTCTTTCTTTTACAGAGTCCCCCCTTAGTATTTCTTGCAGAGCTGATTTGGTGGTCACATATTCTTTCAGTTTCTGCCTATCTTGGAAGCTCTTTACCTCTCCTTCTATTCTGAATGAGAGCCTTGCTAAATAGAGTATTCTTGGCTGCATGTTCTTCTCATTTAGGACCCTGACTATATCCTGCCAGCCCTTTCTGGCTGCCAGGTCTCTGTGGAGAGGGCTGCTGTTAACCTAATATTTCTCCACATATAAGTTAGGGATTTCTTGTCTCTTGGTGCTTCAAGGATTTTCTCTTTGTCTTTGGAATTTGCAATCTTTACCATTATATGTTGGGGTGTTGATGGATTTTTGTTTATTTTGGGGGGATGGTCCTCTCTGTCTTCTGGATCTGGATGCCTGTTTCCTTTCCCAGATAGAGAAACTCTCAGCTATGATTTGTTCAAATATACTTTGTGGTCCTTTCTCTCTCTCAGCCTCTTCTGGAACCCCAATTATACGTATATTCTTCCTTCTCAAGATATCATTTATTTTCCTAAGCCTTTCCTCATGGACTCTTGTTTTTCTCTTTTTTCCTCATCTTCTTTCATTACCATCAACTTGTCTCCTATGTGACTCACTCTCTCTTCAACCCCATTAGCCCTAGCATTTAGAGAACCCAGTTTGGACTGCATCTCAGGTAAAGTATTTTTAATTTCAGCCTGATTACATCTTGGCTAAAGATGTATCTAGGTCCTTTCTGCTCTTTTCCAGAGCCACCAGAATTTTTCTAATTGTACTTCTGAATTATATATCTCTGACATAATATTTAAATCCTTGTCCAGCAATTCTTTGGCAGAGAGTATCATTTCTGTTTTTTTTTTTTATTTTGTGGCAAATTCTTCTTTCTAGTCATTTTGTTGCTCTCTCTTCCACCTCATTAACCCTAGCAGTTAGGACCTCCAGTGTGGATTGCATCTCATTTAATCAATTTTAATTTAATCCTAATTAGATCTCAATTCTGCAGTAACAAAGTCTCTAGAGTCCTTTTGCTTTTTTTCCAGAGCCAACAGTAGCTTTAAAATTGTACTTCTGAACTGAATTTCTGACATTGTATTGAAATCCAAAATCTGTAAGTGTGGGCAAATCATACTGTTTCTGGTCTGTGGGCTTTTTTTGTGTGTGCGCACTATTCTTCCTTCTACTCATTTTGTCCAGTGCAGAGTGGCTATATGAATGGCTTGAGTCAAAAAGGTCAACCATGACCTAAGTAAAATGCACCCTAGATGATTCTGAAGAGGTCAGAGAACAGAAAATAAAAGAAAAAGAAAAATAGAAAATAAAAGTACTACTAAAGTGAAAAATAATTTTAAAACAAAGTAGTAAAAATAAAAAGCCAAAAAACAAAAATAAAGAAGAAAAAATAAAAAGAAAAAAAGTAAAGAAAAGAAGGAAAAAAGGAGAGGGATGGTGGTGGTGAGGAAGTTGTAGTGGAGGGAGAATGTAGTCTACCTAGGGGGTCCTAGAGGGTGATTCTCTTGGTTTTGAGTGTATTAAGCTCTTTAGGTTAGAAGATGCTCAATCCCAAATTTATATAAAGCAGCAATACTGTGGAGAGCCCCACCATTGGCCACCACAACATAAATGAGATAAAAGAGGGGGGCAGAATGGGAAGGAAGGGAGAATATAATCTCACAGAATGAGCCAGCATGGTGTTCCACTTGGTTCTGGGTGCATACTGATCATGTTTTAGAAGGTTCTAACTTCCACCATTGTAGAACAAAATGAGGCAGGAAAAAACAAAAAACAGAAAACAAATACCCATATCTTGTATATCTATAAAAATTAAATTGAGTATGTTGAAGGGAATCCAGAAGTGAAAAATATATCTAATGCATGTTATTGTATAAATATGAAAGTGAAAAAAGAAAAACCTTAAAAATGAAGAGTTAGTAAAATATTGTAGTTAAAGTGGGAAAAGAGAAAAACTATTGGAAGTTTTTAGTATGATATGAAAACGGATTGTAATGGAAAAAGAGGAAGAACTTAAAAAGGGGGGGGACCCCCTAGTTCTATTATACTATTTTCCCTCAGTCCTGGAGCTTTCCAGTGCTGCTTGGTCCAGAACTTGCTCTTCCCCTGTCCTTCTGGTCTTCTGGGGGCTCTTCCCCTGTCCTTCCAGCCTGCTGTTCCGATTCTCAGGTGATTGTACCTGGGGGAGCTGCACCCCCCCAGGTGCCAGGCTCAGGGGGAGCTGTGTATCCCACAGGGTCCCTGTCCCCTGCCTCCCATAGGAGCCGGGCTCATCGGGAGCTGTGTACCCTGTGAGGCCCCTGTCCCCTGTGCCCTTCCCCCAGGCAGGAGACAACACCAGGAGGAACAGCAGCTCTGGCGGTGGCCAGCTCCCTACTCTGGGGTCAGCTCCCAGGGAACACCTCCCCAGACAGCTCCCAGTCTGCCTCTCCCATGGGGATGGGGCTCAGCTCCCCGGGGACCCCCCTGACCCGGAGCCCCCACCTGACCCCCGGCTTCTCCCGAGGTCCCGGGGACTGGACTCCGGCCCTTGACCGAGCCAGGCCTGCAGCTGCGCTGCAATCCCCTGCCCTCCCCCTGCGATGACCCCAGGATCTGGGGGCCCCCCTGCCCCTCCCCGTCCTGCCGGGTTCCCTGCTGAGTGTGGCTCCCTCCGGGAAGAATCCGCCGGGTGCTTCAAGTTCCTGGGGCTCCCACGCTGGACTTTCCCGGGGACTGCCCCCCTCCCCCACTGGCTTAGCCCGGCGCCCGCCCCACCCTCCACTGGATCCCTTTTCATGTATTTATTTATTTCCCCACCTTCCAACCTTGTTAGAAGCGAAAACCCTTGTCTCTGTAGCTTCCGGCCCTTCTGTACGTCTCAGGTCGGATTGGCAGGTGCTCAGGTGGTGTGGACAGTCATCCAGGTGACTTGGGGGCGGGGTGAGCTGAGGACCCTACTCCTCTGTCACCTTGCCCCTCCTCTGCACCAATTTTCTTTCTTTAGCAGTTTTGTGTTTTTAAAATGTACTTGCGTGTGTATTTTCTAACTCATTGGACCAACCACATTTTATTGAGTACCCACTATATGTATGAAGTATGAATGCTATGGAAAAAAATAAAATGTATAATATCACCTCAAAAGAATCTTTCATTCTCAAAGTAGATACTATAATGGATGATATAGAACTTGCAGAAGAAAGTTAGAAGCGATGGCTCATATATGAGGTATAATAAAACACTAGAATATTTCAGGGCCAGAAAAGATTCTTTAAAACTGGAGCATAAGAAAAGCCTTTGTGGGGGAAATATAATTTGATTTGAACCTTGAAGAATAGATAAGATTCAGGGGAATACCTGGGTGACTCAATGGTTGAGCCTCTGCCTTTGGCCATGGTGTGATCCCAGGGCCCTGGGATCGAATCTTCATCAGGGTCAGGGTCAGGGTCAGGTGCCTCTCCCTCTGCCTATGTCTCTATGTCTCTCTCTCTCTCTCATGAATAAATAAAGTCTAAAAAAATATTCATACATGTGAAAATGTGAAGAATTATATCCATTTGGAAAAATTATACAATATAGGAAAATTCAGAGAAAATATTACAATTTGGCTGTATAGGAATGAAAAAGTGAAATAAAAAAATAAAAATATAAAGTTGGATGGTATGTTTGACCTGGATTATAGAATATTTTGAATGTTAGGAGGCCTTTCATTGATTCTTGATGGATAATTCTCACCAAGTTTTTTAAATTAAGACTTTATATTTTTAAGACAATTTAAGATTCATAGCAAAATTGAGAGATGCATGCACATGCATAGATTCCCCTATTGTCAACATCACTCAGTAATATGTGTGTTGTTGTTTTTTTTTTAACTGAGGATAAACCTACATTATATGTCATAAACAGCCAAAGTCCATGGTTTACATTACAACCAAAGTCCATGGATTACATTACTCCTGGCTTTGTACATTATACGGATTTGAGCAGATGTATAATGACGTGTATCCATCATTATGGTAACATACAGGATAGTTTCACTGCCCTAGAAATCCTCTATGCTTCACTTATTCATCTCTGCCCATCTCTGGAAACCAATGATCTTTTACTGTATCCATAGTTTACCCTTTTCCAAGTGTCATGTAGTTGAAACTTTATACAGTAATTAGCCTTTCAGAATGGCTTCTTTCACTTAGTAATACGCATCTAAGTTTCCTCAATGTCTTTTCAAGACTTGATAGTTCATATCTCTTTAATGTTGAATAATATTCTACTGTCTGGACATACCACAATATATTTATTTACCTACTGAAGGACATCTTAGTTGCTTCCAAGTTTTGGCAACTATGAATAAAGCTGCTATAAATATCCATGTACAGATTTTTGTGTGGCTTTAAGGTTTTAGTTCTTTTAGTTAAATAGTAAGGAATGCAACTGTTGGATTATGTTTAATTTTGTAAGAAACCACCAAACTGTCTTCCAAAGTGACTGTACCATTTTGCACTGTCACCAACCATCAGCGTTCTTATTGCTCCACATCCTCACCAGCATTTGATGTTGTAGTGTTCCACATTTCAGCCATTTTAATAGGTGTATAATGATATCTAATTGTTGTTTTAATTTGCATTTCCCTGATGACCTATTATGTAGAGCATATTTTCATATGCTTGTTTGCCATCTGTCTTTCTTCTCTGGTGAAATGTCTATTAAGATCCTTGGACCATTTTTTAATTGGGCTGTTTTCTGGCTGTTGAGTTTTGAGAGTTCTTTGTGCATTTTAGGTAACAGTCTTTTATCAGATGTGTCTCTTGCAAATATTTTCTCCCAGTCTTGGACTGACTTCTAATTTTCTTGACATTGACTTTCACAGAACAGTAGATTTGAATTTTATTGAAGTCCTGTTTAGCATTTACTTTTCTCCTGGATTAGAAGTTTGGTGTTGTATCTAACCACTCATTGCCATACCCAAGGTCTTCTAAATTTTATTTGTTGTCTTCTGAGAGTTTTATAGTTTTTTTGTTTTATATGTGGATCTATGATCCATTTGAGTTAATTTTTGTGCAGTTGTAAGATCTATATTTAGTTCCTTTTTTTCGTGTGAATATCCATCATTTGTTGAGATCATTGCTTCATTTTCTTTCCTTTACACCTCTGTCAAAGATCAGTGGACTGAATATATGGAAGTATATTTCTGGTCTCTTCTGTCACATTGATCTGTTTGTCTGTTCTCTCTCCCATACCACACTGTTTTGATTAGCATAGTTTGAAGTTGAGTAGTGTCAGTCTCAGCCTTGTTCTTCTCCTTCAATATTGTGTTGGCTATTCTGACTCTTTACCTTTTCATGAAGGTAAGTTAGATTCAGTTTGTTGATGTCTATAAGATCACTTGATGGGGTTTTGATTGGGCTTGCAATGAACCTACAGATCAATTTGGAAAAAACCAACATTTGGACAATATTTAATTTTCCTATTCATGAACATGGAATATATCTCCATTCATTTAGTTTTTTATTTTGTTCATCAGAATTTTATAGTTTTCCTCATTTTGATCTTGTGCATATTTTGTTTGAGCCACTAACTTTTGAGTAGCAGAGTAAATTTATCAGAGGTTTACATTAAGAAAATTAATCTAATTGTCCTGAAAAGGGAGAAATTGGAAGTTGTCAGCCTGGTTGAAATGCAAGACAATAAAGATGTGAAGTTGATTAGTTGTCATGAAAACAAAGAGTGTAACAAAGATGTCACTGATGTTGCCAAGATAGACTTAATAGAATTTATTATTCCTTATATAAGACCAGAAGATGCTAAATAATAATAGAAAGTGGTCTAAACTCTTTAACTTTTGCTTCATTTAATTCTCCATAGCATTGAATGAAGTAAGAACTATTATCCTCATTTTATAGATTAGAAAACAGTACAGAAGATAATCCAAGGGTCGTGTCTATAACAGAGCATGGTGGGTTTGTTGGAATCTAACATCTGGATCCCACTCTGAGTCCTCGCCACAAACTGTGTCTTGAACCTTAGTTACTGAAAATATTGTGGTTCTGTGGACATAAATCGGGTACATAGTATGATCAAAGTCCATTTGAGATGGAATAAGAAAAATTGAGTTTGGATAGCTTGTTTTGTTTTCCCTTAATGATGTGTGTGTGTGTGTGTGTGTGTGTGTGTGTGTGTGTCTGTTTCTATTTCGTAAGCTCAGTGCTCATAAAGCCTGTTGGAAAAATATGAATTTCATACAGAAGCTAAGAATATTTAAATAAAAATCCACATTGAAATTCTCAGACTACAGTGCAACTAAGTCACATGGTTCATTACCATCTTCATAGTAGAGATTTTTATTTTTTAATTTCTTTCTTAAAGATTTTTTAAAATTTATTTATTTGAGAGACAGAAGGAGTGAGAGAGAGAACACAGAGGGAAAGGGAGAAGCAGGCTCCCTGCTGAGCAGTCAAGCCTGTTGCTGGGCTTGATCCAGGACCCAGAGATCATGATCTGAGCCAAAGCCGATGCTTAACCAACTGAGCCACCCATGCACCCTCACAGTGGAGCTTTTTAAATTTTTTTAAAGATTCTATTTATTCATGAGAGACACACAGAGAAAGGCAGAGACAGAGGTAAAGGAAGAAGCAGGCTCCCATGGGGAGCCTAATGTGGGCCTTATCCCAGGACCCCCAGATTACTATTTGAACCAAAGGCAGATGCTCAACCACTGAAACACCCAGGTGTTTCAAAGTGGAGTTTTTAAATAAGAAATTGCATCCTTTTATAAATGGGCAATGCCTTCTATCCCTTCAAGTCGTATATGCTGTATGTATCATTTAAAATCATGTTAAAAAGTGATAATGTGGAAAATTTTTTACATTTTTTATGAAAAGAAGACTAAACATATTTATAAATTGTGTATATGTGTGCGCATATGTGTAAATCTAAAAAAATAAGTAAAAAGGTATACACAAAATTTTAACTTCAGTTATCTCCTTGTAGTGAGGTTGTAAATGTATTTTTCTTTCCATTTTGGGCTTTCTTAGATTTTCTAATAATCTGACATGTATTAGGACTTTATTCTATCTAAAATAACTGATAAACTGTTGATGAACTATATCATTCAATTGTTGGTGAAGTTCTGTGCTACTTCTAGTTACTCTGCTCCTAGTAGAATTGTCATCTCTTAGCCTTATACCCCTTTCCACTTCCCTTCTTGTGTTATCTCAATCTATAGAACTAATTTTTGTATTAATTGTATTTTGCTAACTATTATTTTCACCACTCTGGCTAGGACTGCTTGTTACCTACCTAATATCCATTCTGTACTTCCTCCTTAAAAATAGAACTTTGATTTTGTTGGGAGTGGCATGGCACCCAGTTAAAAACCAAACAAAAAAATGAAACAAAACAACAACAACAACTCCCTATGCATCCATACCTCCCTTGAAGATAAACGTGTGTACTATCTGGTCCATACGCTCTGTGTGGGTGCAGTTGGTAGGAACTTGTCATAAGCTACTAAAAGAGGGTTCAGACTCAGCAGACACATGTCCTAAATTATATGCCTTTTATTCCCTTTTTATTTCAATATGAAATTTAGACATGATCACTGGTGATGCAATAATTCTAAAAGAATAATAATTCTTTACTTTGAAAATTACTGTTAGAATTTACTCTATTTTCATGATATATTCTCATTATCTAAGAGAATCACTTCTGTTCTAAGAGTTCTACTTCTGTTAGGAGGGACAACAGCAGGGATTTTACTTGGGCACAGTTGTTTTCGAGAGGTTCTTTTGAGTAAGAATTAGGTGTTTGCTTTAGTTTTTTTTCATAAGGATATTTTGATTCATAATGATAACTGCATAATTATAAGAAAGGATGATAACAATAATAATAATAACTATGGTTTATTGAAAGTTGAGTACTCTAAGTTGTACACATTGAGTCTGTCAAAAATATATTTACAACCAACTACTATTAAGTGGTTATCATTTATTTGCACATTTCTTTAGGAAACAGAGGCATTTATATACGAAGCAACTTGCCAAAAGTCACACAACTAGGAAATGGTGAAGCCAGAGTTTGGGCACAGTTACGTCTGAACCTCCCAGGTTTGCTGAGGCCTGAATCCCTCTGCTATTCTCCTACCATGTTTCCATTTTCTTTGATCAAAGTACATTCTTCCAGTTCATCTAAAAAGGTGTCCAGTTGGGGCACCTGGGTGGCTCAGTTGGCTAAGCATCTGCCTTTGGCTCAGGTCATGATGATTAACCTCAGATCCTGGGATTGAGCCTTGGGTCACTGGGGCTTCCTGCTCAGTGGGAAACCTGCTTCTCCCCTCTTTGTCCCTCCCCATCCCTGCCCCTACTTTCTCCTGCTGTCTATCTCTTTCTCTCATATAAATAAAGTCTTTAAAAGTATTTTTTTAAATGTGTCAAATTATGAGCACGTGATTTAAAACAAAGGGAATCTTTATTTCACCCATTGTCATAGCATTTTGACCATTAAGGGATCATCTCTGCTCTAGGCCTAATTGAGGACCATAGCCTAGCGAGAACATTTGGGTCTTCCTCTTTGTATACTTGTGTCCAATGATAGTTTTCAGGGCCTAAAGAAGCACAAGGAACTATGGGCTATGTGAATTCTACACATATAAAATAAATTTGCATTGCAGTATATCAGTTGAACCGTGATCTTTTGATTTCTGAAATTTACTAGGTCGCTGGTTGTTCATAATGTCAGCACCTAATTTCTTTATAGCCTTTCTAAACAATAGTTAAAGAATCTTGAGCCTGGATTGGCAGTAAATTCTCTAAATTCCCTCAACAGATATGCATTCCATAAAAATTGGATAATAATGTAATAATAAGGAAGAGCATATACAGTTTATTCGGAGATAACTACATGATTATCTTTTTAATCAGAGTCTGATTTACATTAGTTCCACCTTGTTATGTTATGAGACACTACGCATACTATGACTAACTTTCCTGAACCTCAGGGAAAACTGAAGGATTGGGTATAATCAATAATAGTGAAATTAAATTTCTTAAACATATAGTACAGTTACAGAAAACATGTATAATTACAGCTGCTGTAATAAAGGATCAAATAGAATCATGAAACTTTCTGAATTATTTTCTGTACAGTTTTAGCACTTTGTTTTCTACCTAAATTCAAACATTCACTTGGTTTTCATAAATGCTGTTTTTGCAGAATTTCATCATCAGCAGTCTCGCGTTCCACATCTGTGTAGAAAAGCCTACCCAGGGAGTTGCTTTAGCATCAGACACATGATTAGACACTGATAGACACATGGCATTTAGTAATACCATTAACATACTCCGCACTACACAATGGCAACAGATGTCTTAAGTTCTAACAACTAATCAAAAAGTAAATCAACCAACATAAAAAACATCTGGAATCCTAGAAATGGAAGAATTTAGTCATAGATCATTCAATATTCTATCAAATTTGTGTTAATTTGTGAAAAGCTGTGCTGGATGTTTTTATGCAAATGAGGCCAAATATACATTTTACTCTGTGATCTCCAAAACCATTTACTATAGAAAGCACTTTGTCAGGTTCCAAAGCACTTCTTCCGAGGCCTGAGATAACTCAAGCTTTCAGAAATAATTCTCTTATTAAAGCAATATGTTCAAAGTGAGCAATGCTAGTCCACAGGGAACGCTGCTGAGAAAGTAATGGTCTGCTGGTGAGTTGATGGACTGCATTAGTGGTCCCAGCCAATCCAGAAGGAGAACTGACAGCAGCTCAATTTGTAATGTATTTCATATGTAGAACGTACTCAGCAAAGAGCCCTAAATATTAGAACTGTGCATTGGCTAATTAAAGTCTTGGCAAATCATGGCATTGCAACTGTGAATTACACCCGGGCCATTACTCTCTGATCTTTGGGAACATTCTTATCTACATATGAACAATAATCATAAAGGCAGATAGATTTACAGAGAATATATTTTCAGTTTCTTTTTACTTACAATATCAACTTAATTTGGGGCTGCAGAAATTCATTTCCTGAGAAAGGGGAGTCTTTTGTGTTGTTATTGCTGCTGCTGTTGTTGTCGAATACTAAAAAAAGAGTTAAGAATTTGGAAGTCTCTCAGTGATTCTTGATGTTCTGAAAAAAATTTTATGATGCCTTCAGGAATTAGTAAAATACTATACTTCAATAAAAAATCAAAATTAAACCATTCCAATGAGATGTTTCAGTACCACAACATAGACTTTAGACAAGATCGCAGTCCTAATCAATTTTGGTATTTAAAATGACATTATTCTTTTTCCTCTTTTGGACAATTTAACCTGAAAATGGTATTTAGGTGTATACTGCTTATCCTTTGCTTAGTAAAGGGGGATAAATAAATATGAGTGCTACCTGTCTTTGAAATTTTCTTTTGCAAATGCATTGAATATTTAGCTGTGCTAAGTTGCTTCCCCGGTGACATACTTCATTAACATAGCAAATATAACAAGAAAGCTGTAGTTCTTAGCACACAATTGGCAAGTTATTTTTTATCTTGGGTTATCTTAAGGCACATTTTAAACTGTGAACTCAAATTGAACATGCACTGCTGCAGCGTTTTTATATTTTGAATATTATGCAGCAGAAGAGAATTTTCAGGCTGCCCCACAACAAAACATGCCAGTGAGTTGTTAATGCTTTTGAGATGTCCAGAGCTCTCCTTTGCAGTGTTATTTAATGTTTACTTAGACAGGAAAGGTAGATTACAAACATTTCCCCCTTAGCAAGTCATTTTCTGTTTTTACATATTTTTATTTATATATTTTATTCCACTTCTGTTCTCCAGAGCATATAGCCATAAGAATCTGCTAGAAGTACCAAGAAATGCTTAACGGCACAAATTTAAAATGCACATAAACATGAGTCTCAATAACCTAACATTATTGGAACATGAAAATTAGCTCACAAAGCCGATGTCCGTGAAATGCTACCATTGGATGACAGATGTTATTTTTCCTAAAGAATAATTGATAATTAAACTTTATCTCCAAATACAGAAAATTCACATCAAAGGGAAAAAAAAGAATGCTTCTTGAGGGGGGATATATACAACTAATATTCTTAAATGGTCATCTTTTTAAGCATATTTCTAGGAGAAAAAGAAAGAAAGAAAGAAAGAAAGAAAGAGAAAGAAAGAAAGAAAGAAAGAAAAGAAAAAGAAGAAAGAAGAAAGAAAGAAAAGAAAGAAAGAAAAAGAAAGGAAGGAAGGAAGGAAGGAAGGAAGGAAGGAAGGAAGGAAGGAAGAAAGAAAGAAAGAAAGAAAGAAAGAAAGAAAGAAAGAAAGAAAAACTGTGATAATCCCAAACTATTAGACATGGAATCTTTATAGTCTTTGCACAATCATGGAGACCTTGATGATCCCCTGATACTATTAATTCCTCCTACAATTTTTATAAACTTGTCAGGTCCTGCACTTTGCTTCTCTTACAGCATTGACACTGAAGCCAAATGATGCTCAATTTTTTATCTCATTGCATGACTAAAAAACTATGTCACAAGGGTACTTAATAAAAATGAGTGCGAGATTTTACTAGAGATAGGGGACTCGTCGGATCAAAGCTTATCCATTTATGAATGTTATAAACTTTTGATAAAACAAATTGTCATGTGATGGCATGTTTATTTCAGAAGTATGGATGAAAAGATAATATTTTTAATTAAAAATAATAAAAACTTTCTGCCAGCAGGTGGGCAATAGTTTTGGGGCATGTGGCGAACAGCTGGATGTTATTAAATCTGTATGAACTTGAGGATCTCACTGGTGATTCTTTAATAAAGCTATCTTTTTTTTTTCTTTTATTGCTAGTGCGGAAGGGTCGGGCATCTGTCCTCACACGGACAAAACAGATGTCAATTTTAAATTTTTTTCTCTAATTGTAATCTTTCTTACAAACCACTGACTTTTTAGTCGTGGGAGAACCGTCAGGGGTCAGTCTGCTCATCCCCGCGCCCACCCCACCCCACCCCGGGAGCGGGCAGGGAGCTCGGCCGGTCCCCGGCGGAGGCAGGTGGTCCCGGGCTCCGAGCCCCGCGCACCCGTGGGCCGGCGCCCTCCCCCCGCGCGGCGCACCCCGCGGCCGAGGAGTCTCGCGCTCGCCCTGGGTCCCAGCGGCGCGCAGCCGCTGCCCGCCGAGGTGTGCACTCGTATTTCCACACCACGCGAGGAAACTGGGCCCTCCTAGATGCGACCTCGCTTCAGGACACCAAACCCCAAGACTTTTAAACAAAGAAAAAGACACACGTTGGGGTCACGAGGGCCGCGCTGCTCGCGCACAGGTCCCCGCCCACGGCTCAGGGCCGCCTCCCCCCGCCACCGTCTCCCGACGGGTTCGCCGCGCCCCCGGGTGCGCGTGGCCGTGGGCCCTCCTAGCGCGCTGCGTCCGGACCCCGCACCTGGTGACCGCGGCCCCGCGGCCGCCCCGCCCCGCCCCGAGCCAGTCGCGCCCCCTTGCGTCCGTGGCCACTTCCAGCGTGGGTGCAGCAGGTCGGAGCCCCCCGAGTCCTGCACCTGCAGCGGCACAGGGGCTGAGCCGGCCGGGGCGGGGGACGGGAGGGGGCAGGTCCGGCATCACCGTCTGGGGCTCGTGGGGGCCGCGCCAGGCCCCGTGGGCGCCCAGGTCCCCAAAGGGACAGTTCCCGTGGGCGCCCCGCCTCGGGGCCGTGCTGCATCCACTGCCCGAGAAACCCGAGTCGCCCCACGCGGCAGCCACGGCAAGCCTCCCGGTGCAGGCCGGGCCCACAGGGACCTCCTGGTGCAGGCCGGGCCCTCGGTGAGCTCCCGGTACAGGACCACCCATGGTGAGTTCCCGGCGCAGGTCGGGCCCACGGCGACCTCCCGGTGCAGGCCCAGCCCAACGACCTCCCGGTGCAGGCCGGGCCCACAGGGACCTCCCGGTGCAGGCCCGGGCCACAGCGACCTCCCAGTGCAGGGCAGCCCATGGCGAGCTCCTGGTGCAGGTCGGGCCCATGGGGACCTCCCGGTGCAGGGCAGCCCACGGCGACCTCACAGTGCAGGGCAGCCCACGGCGAGCTCCCAGTGCAGGCCCGGCCCACAGTGACCTCCCGGTGCAGGCCAGGCCCAGGCGACCTCCCTGTGCAGCCCGGGCCCATGAGGACCTCCCCGTGCAGCCCAGGCCCACGAGGACCTCCCGGTGCAGGGCCACCCATGGTGAGCTCCCGGTGCAGGCCCGGCCCACAACGACCTCCCAGTGCAGGGCAGCTCACGGTGAGCTCCCAGTGCAGGGCAGCCCACGGCGAGGTCCCGGTGCAGGCCAGGCCCACGGCGACCTCCTGGTGTAGCCCGGGCCCACGCTCGGGGCCGCCACGCGGCGCTGTCCCGCGAAGGCCGCCACCCGGACGCCCGGCAGACGCGCCCGTGGGGCGGGGGGTGGAGGAGCCGGTGGGCAGCGAGGCCCCGGCCGGACGGCAGAGGCGCCCGCGCCGGGAGTCCCCGCAAGGGCTGCACTGCGCCCGGGGGTCGGAGCTGTGGGCTGCCAAGGGCTCCCGGCCCCACGGACGCCGCCCAGGAACGCGTGTGCTTGGCGGGCTCCAGCCCCAGCCCTGCGGCCGCTGGAGGATTCCCGCGGGGCTCGCTCTCCCGCCCCAGGAGCGCTCACGCCGCCTTTGCTCCAATGAGCAGCCATTTGATTCAGTGAGTCTCTTATATTAAAAAACCAAGATTTATCTTATCTTAAAAAACCAAGATTTATCTTAGCGATCCGGGCATCGGAGCACAGGTTGTTCTAGAGCTCCCCGTATTCTTCACGCCTCCCTCCTCCCTGGCATCCCGCAGTCTCCGGGGCAAGTGACTGGGCGCCGCGCAGAGCATCCTGCTGCGCGAGCCTGACCCCCGCGCCTCGCCGCTGCCAAGCCTGCTTGTCTTTGTAAAGACCCTTTAGTAGCTGATGAGCCCGGAAGGTTCTCTGGCTCAAGCAGCCTGCTCTTCTACACTGGCTCACCTGGATCCGCAAGGGCGAGATAAACAGTTGCCAGAGAAATCTGTTCTTTAACAAATAATTTTCTAATATTCCCCCAAATATTAGAACATTCACCGTGTTGACGGTTGATTGCTCATTCTCCATGTACTCTGTGAAGAGAGCAGCCTTACTGGGGCATGCTCTGGTAGGTATCCTCTCCCGATAGGTAGTTCCTGATTTGTTTTTCGGAGTAGATTTAGAATTATCTGTGTAATGGGACTCATATGTTTTTATTTAAATTACTAAACAAATTCGACACATTTAGAGTAATTTGCTTTTGTTTTCATTACATGGTAACCTGCAGTACATTCTGTAGAAAAATGAAAACTGAGTCTGTTTGGTCCTTACCTAGAACATGCCTTACATCTCTTTTACGTGGTTCTTAATGGTTAATTTCTAACAGAGTTCTGCACTGGAAGTGTTTATCTAAACTAAATAAAGGGATGATTACTTACAAATCTTGCTGTCAATCAGTGTTATGTTCAAGGAAATAAAGTTTGATTATTAAAAAAAAAGCATTTCACGGAGGAAGAAGTAGGAGAAAGTATTGAAACAGACGTCAGAATTATATGTTAATTAATTAAATAATCATTTCATTGTCAATATTTTAATAGATTGTATCCATTCTCCTTAGTTTCTTCCAAAATCATTGATTTTTTTTTTAAAGATTTTATTTACTTGTTCATGAGAGACACAGAGAGAGATAGAGGCAGGGACACAGGAAGAGGGAGAAGCAGGCTCCACGCAGTGAGCCAGTCGTGGGACTCGATCCTGGGATACCGGATCTCCAGGATCATACCCTGGGCTGAAGGCAGTGCTAAACCCCCCGGGCTGCCCCAGAATCATTGATTTTTAAGTCTTATACCTTAGCCTGAGGACTTTTTCTTATTTTTTAGTGAAATGTCACAAGATTGACTGCCTTCGCTATTAAAATAAACATGTCTTGGCCCTGCTTCCTCCACCAGACGCATCTCAACAGCTCTTAGGGATCCTTTCCTTGTTTCTGAAAACATACTGACCTCCTTCTTGTCTGAAACCTTTTGGCCACACCCTTTACTCTGCCTGGCCTGTTTCCCCACCGGTTGTTAGTACTTTCTGGGCTTTCATTTCTAAGCTGAAGTATTGCCCTGGAGAGAGCAGCCCCTACCACCTTAACTGTAACCTTTGTTTACCGGTTGATTGGCTCATGTTCAGGTCTTCCAGTGGACGGTAAAATCTGCAAACACAAGGCTGCGCTTCTGCCCTGCCTTTCTATCCCCGAGTGTGGCCTCAAGCCAGGCCTAAGGCAAGTTCTAAAAGCCATCTATCAACTCAATAGTTAATTGTTAAATTTGACACTTCCCAGCTTTTACCTTACTCTGCTGCAGCACTTATTCATCAACCCTTTTTCTTCTTTGGCTTCTGTATCAATAATTCGTCCTGACTTCTATTGTTATTTTGGTTCTAATTCCTCTCATTTTTCCGTCTTCTTCACAAAACATTAGTGTTCTGGCAATACGTTTTTTTTTTTTTTTCTCAAACTATGTACTTTGACAAATCTGATTTCTTTTTTATGGCTTTAACTGCTGCTTAGGGATCCCCAAGACTTGTTTTTAGTTCTCTAATCATCAGGATCATTCTCTGTTTTGCTGATGGACTGTTTTGAGTATTAGTAAATGGGATTCAGCATTCTCTACCCTCTTCAACAGCCTCACCCTATTTTCCAGAAGCATGAGGAGAGTTACCCAAGCCAGAAACCAGGAAGTTTGATCCAGTGGTCTCACTCCATCCCGGTGTTTGCTAGTTTATGCCTGTGTTCACGTAAGCTGTCACCAGGATTCAGTAGGTTGTATTAATTTTGCCTTCTATATAATCTAAGAAGTGTCCTCTCTTCTGTAACGGTCCCTAACTTGTCTCCTTACCTCACGATATTATTGCCCATGCTGAGCAATTCTGCATACTGCCACCAAAGTGGACTTTCTCATCATAAATTTGCCTCTTGCAGGATTTAAATATTTCAGGTGTTAGCTCTTGTCTTCAGAATATTTTTCTTTTAAACTATGCAAAATACTTTCTAATTTCTGGATAGTCACCAACAAATCTAGTGTTAAATATACACCAAATCATACGTAATCTCTTAAATATTTTAAGTTCTTTCACATCTCTGTACCTTTTCCACATTATTTTGCAGACGGTTGGCCAATCTAAAAATTACCAATCCAGACTCAGTTATGGGTCACCTTTCCCATAAAACCATTTCCTGTCTATTATATCCCAAGTTGACTTTGTGTCTCCTCTTTACTGTCATGGGATTCTGTGTCTATCTAGTAAGGCATTTACCACCTCTATCTAAATTATTAATTTGAACTCATGCATCCTCTACACTGAGCATTTGGTTAAAATCAGAACTTTGTTGCAACTCTAAGTGACTACTCATGTTCTCCATTGAACTGGGCTTGAATGGTGTAAAGGAACAGAACTCATTCATAGAAATTAAAATGAAAAATGAGGCTTACTATTATATCATCTCAGGAATCTTACCTCTTCAAATCCTGGAAATGTTACATCAAACTCCTCGCTAACAAGAGCAGAGGAAGTCCTAGCTGTTGCCCAAGGACTCAGAGCATTCTTTGGAGTGGAAAGATAGAGAAGAGACCAGATAACCTCATCCATAAGATTCCTTGTAGCAAATTATCTTAATGGAACTTGATAATCCACCACTTCTCCATTTGCCCCTTCACTGAACACATACACAAATAGATACAGAATCTCAGACAAAACTTCACGAGTCTCTTGGATAGTACAGAAGTACCAGAGGAGAGGCTATATTTCATGCAAAAGAAATTTATAATCTCTGTTTAAAATTCCTATTACAGTAGTCCACCTTTATCCTTGATTTCACTTTCTGTAGCTTCACTTACCTGCAGTCAACCATGTTCGAGAAGCAGATGATCCTCCTTCTGACATCTTATCAGAGAGTCAGCACTACATCCCAATGCCGACAGCATCCACTTCACTTCATCTCATCATGTAGGCATTTTATCATTTCACACCATCACAAGAATAAAGGTGAGTACAGTAAACTATCCTGAGAGATCACAGTCAAGTAACTGTTACTAAAATATATAGTTTAATTATTTTATTTTATTATTAGACATTAATCTCTTGTGCCTAATTTATAAATTAAACTTTATCATAGGTATGTATGTATAGGGGAAAACTATAGGATTTATGGGGTTCTATAGTCTCTGCAGTTTCAGGCATTCACTGGGGGTCTTGTAACACATTTCTCTTGGATAGGGGAAGGGCTACTGTGTTGAAAATCTCTATAAACCTCTCCTCCACCAGTAATATCTCTCTTTGTCCTTTTTGCTTTCCTGCAGTTTTTAAACTCTTCTTACTACTTTCCTGACTATGTCTTTTTCATTGGGTTTTCTCAGGAGCTCCAATTTTTTCTTCCTCTTCTTTTTTTTTAAATTAATATATAATGTATTATTGCTTTCAGAGGTAGAGGTCAGTGATTCATCAGTTTTCTATAATACGCAGTGCTCATTACATCACATGTCCCCATTAATGTTCATCACCTAGTTACCCCATCCCTCATCCCCCATCCCTCTCTCCTTCAGCAACCCTCAGTTTGTTTCCTATGATTAAGAATCTGTTATGGTTTGTCTCCCTCTTTGATTTCATCTTGTTTTTATTTTTTCCTCTCTACACACTATGATCCTTGATTTTGTTTCTTAAATTCCACATATGAGTGAGATCATGTGATAATTGTCTTTCTCTGATTGACTTATTTCACTTATATTCCATTATACACACACACACACACACAGAGCAACCTTCCTTTTTTTAAGATTTTATTTATTTATTCATGAGAGATACAGAGAGAGAGAGAGAGAGAGACAGAGACAGAGAAAGAGAGAGAGAGAGAGAGAGAGAGAGACAGGCAGAGAGAGAAGCAAGCCCCATGCAGGGAGCCCGATGTGGGACTCCATCCCGGGTCTCCAGGATCACACCCTGGGCAGAAGGCGGCACTAACCCGCTGAACCACCCGAGCTGCCCACAGCACACCTTCTTTATCCATTCATCTTTCGAGAGACATTTGGGCTCTTTTCATAGTTTGACTGTGTGGACATTGAGGCTATAAACACCGAGGTGCAGGTGCCCCTTCAGATCACTATATCTGTATCTTTAGATAAATACTTAAATATTTATTTCAATATTTAGGGGTAAATATTTAGTAGTGCAATTTCTGGGTCAGAGGATAGCTTTATTTTTGACTTCTTGAGGAATCTCCATACTGTTTTCCAGAGTGGCTGCACCAGTTCACATTCCCACCAACAGTGTATAAGAGTTCCCCTTTCAGGACGCCTGGGGGCTCAGGGCATGATCCTGGGGTCCGGAATCGAGTCCTACATCGGGCTCCTGTGGGAAGCTTGCTTCTCCCTCTGCCTGTGTCTCTGCCTCTCTCTCTCATGAATAAATAAATAAATAAAATTTTTTTAAAAAGAATCCCCCTTTCTCTGCATCCTCACCAATATCTGTCATTTCCTGACTTGATAATGATACCCATTCTGATTGGTGTAAGGGGGTATCTCATTGTGGTTTTGATTTGAATTTCCCTGATGACCAGTGATGTTGAACATTTTTTCATGTGTCTCTTGGCCTATGTATGTCTTCTTTGGAGAAATGTCTGTTCATGCCTTCTGCCCATTTCTTGACTGGATTATTTATTCTCTGGCTGTTGACTTTGATAAGTTCTTTATAGATTTTGGATACTAGCCCTTTATCTGATAAGAGGCTTGCAAATATCTTCTCCCATTCTGTCATTTGCCTTTGGTTTTGTCAACTATTTGCTGTGCAAAAGGTTTTATCTTGATGAGGTCCCAAGAGTGTACTTTTGCCTTTGTTTCCCTTGCCTTTGGAGATGTGTCTATTAAGAAGTTGCTGTGGCTGAGGTCACAGAGGCTGCTGCTTATGTTCTCCTCTAGAATTTTGATGGATTCCTGTTTCACATTTAGGCCTTGCATCCATTTTGAGTCTGTTTTTGTATATGGTGTAAGAAAATGGTCCAGTTTCATTCTTCTGCATGTGGCTGTCCAATGTTCCCAACACCATTTGTTGAAGAGACTGTCTTTTTCCATTGGATATTCTTTCCTACTTTGTCAAAGATTACTTGACCATAGAGTTGGGGTCCATTTCTGGGTTCTCTGTTCTGTTGCATTGATTGCTGTATTTGTTTTTGTGCCTTTACTGTGCTGTCTTGATGATCACAGCTTTGTAGTAGAGCTTGCAGTCTGGAAATGTGATGCCACCAGCTTTAGTTTTCTTTTTCAGCCTCCCTTTGGCTATTTGGGGACTTTTCTGGTTCCATACCAATTTTAAGATTTCCATAACCAGACAAAGATCCCACCCAAAAGAAGAATTACAAACCAATATCCCTGATGAACACAGATGCAAAAATTCTCACCAAAATACTAGCTAGTAGGGTTCAACAGTGCAATTTTTTTTCTTACATTAACCAGAATAAGGGAGTACAATCCAGCTCACATTTTTAAACTTGCACTCTCAAACCTAAGAAGCTGTTTTATGTGTTTTGTCAAAGATCAGTTCCTAACTCCTCCATGATACAGAGAACAAACTTGGGCAAGTTACTTAAGCTCTTTGTATTTTGGTTTCCTTGTCTGTTTAATAAGGATAATAGTAATAATTACTTCATGTGTTTGTCTTCCTGATTAAATTACTCAATACATATAAACTTAAACAATGCTAGCAGTTATGTACTTATTCGGGGTTAATCATTTTAATCTCTGTGGTTGTTTACCCTCCTTGGAAACCTCTATGGCTATATAGACTTTTTTCTTGCTATTATTGTATCCTATATTCACCACCTCCCACCCTGCTTCCCTTCCCCTCACCTTTTTTTTGCTGTTAAATACAACTAGTATGGAATCTCACAGAATATTACAGCTAGAAAAGCAGGATCATAGGAGAACAAGAACGCAGCAAGTGATGTACTTTGTTTCCTTTTTTGCTCTTGTAATGACTTTGACCTCTGCTTTTCTCTCTCTCTCTCTCTCTCTCGTATGCTTTGTTAATATTTTTGCACACAGCGTATAACAGGAACATAATGCCACTTCAAAATGGTGGTCTAGAATCCCAAATCTGTATATCCCTATCTACTCACTTCAGGTTTCTGGGAGAGAAAATCTAATTGGCCCATTTTCTGTAAGTGGTCCATCCCTACTCCAATGATCTGTGTTTGATATAAGTTTTCTAAACAAAAATAGAACCATTGGCTTCTTTTAAACACTCCTTGTATATACTTGTGCACCTGACCTTTTGGAAATGTGTCTTGTTTATCTTTTATTCCTAACATAATGCACAGTCTTGGCCTATAGATCACACTCAATAAATGTTTATTGGGAGAATCAAGTATTCGCTTTGTGTTGAATTTCACTTACTAGCAAATTTTGTTAAAGTAACATTCAGGGGTTTATGTTATTAATAAACTGAACTATTCTTACATATTTAAGTGACTAATAAAAAATAGGTGTGGTTTATGGGGAATATTGAAAAAGCAATTAAGATGAAGAAGGTAAATTGAGAATAAGAGGGAAATAGAGGAAGATAGAATATTCCAACAAAAGAGGTACCTGGCTGGCTCAGTTGGTTGACCATCCAACTCTTGGTTTCGGCTCAGGTCTGATCTCAGGGTCCTGAGATCGAGTCCCATGTAGGGCTGAGCACTGGACATGAAGCCTGCATAAGATTCTCTCTCTCCATCTTCCTCTACCCCTGCCCCTGTGCATGTTCTCTCTCTCTCGCGCGTCTCTCTCTCTCTCTCTCTCTCTCTCAAATAACAGTAGTCCCATCAATTGTTCTCAGTTTTCCAAAGAATTATGAGGATAAGAATAATAAACTTGTCTTTTTTTGTATGTAATTAATCTTAGAAGTAATTTTTAGGTAGTACTCAAAACGTACACATTTCTTTCTCTTCCCCATATCCAAATTTCTAGGAGAGTGTTTCATTTTACTTGTTTTTCTAAATATTTGAGAATTTTTATTTTTCTAAGATTTTATAAATTTCATTTTGAAGCCATCCATGCAACATGACCAGTATTAACTTAGAAACATTCATCTACAAGGTCTTACAACTGAACACATTTTGTTTCAATTCAAGGTACTTAATTTACAGTCATCTGGACAGTGAGTAAAATAATAACCAGAAGGAATAGGCAGAAGAGAATGGTTAAATATAGACATAAATAATTTTTAAAATTTTTTAGTCCCAATTCTCAGTCACACTTGTTACCAATCAGAAGTCAAGCCAGGTCTTAATTATTAGAGTTGTATTGGTAAGGGGGAAAAAATAACCTAAAAAACTGCAGTGGAATAGGAAAAAAGTGATTGGCGGCTTCTAGGGGAACAAAACCTTCACTACAGGAAATGAATGCCATTCCATTTCGATTTTACAAACAAACAGCTTAATTGAAAAGATTCCTAGTGTGTTGGAAAACGTGATCTCCCTTACGTATTACTCGTTCCTAAAGATTTAATGATCAAAACATGGTCAATAATACTGAAATTCATCTGCCTTCAGAAATGTTTACAGATTTTCAAGTAAGTGGCTTAATTAAATATTAGTTTTTAAGCAAATGAAGTTTGTGTGCATATATACACTTCTACATACACATTTGTTATGTATATTAGCTTTCTTGTTAAAATCTGTTACTACTTTTTAATCACTACATATCGCATATATATATATATATATATATATATATATATATATATAACAAAAATATCTTCCTAAACATTTTAGATTGTTGAAACCCCTGTTTTTTCTCACAACTTAGAAACCTACTCCTAGATAGAAAGAGTACAATATAAGCAAACACTTTTGCTCTTCCACATTTTTCTTTTCCAAAGGGACTCTCAGAAATTGCCCAGGGGAATTATCATTTGTTATATTGAAAACCATGTGAAAACCAAAGAACTTTATCCAATAAATTTGGGTTAAATTTTATGTTATACCTAAGTTATTTAGCATAGCACTAAAATTTCCATAGACAAGTATTGTGATAAGCAAGATTGCAAAACAAGTTTCATTTGTCTTCCAGTAATCAAAATACTTGTTGTTTGTTCTTTCTTCCTTCTGATGTCAGAACCTAAAATTTCTTAGAGTCCACATGGAGGACTTTCTGATAAATCCCCACAGTTGACTCTTCATCTCTAACATACTCTTCTCATATACCTTACCAGTTTCTTGATGCCAGTTTCTTTCTCTGCACTCTAAGATTATTTTCTTGTTAAAATATTCTGCTTTTACATTTCTAGACAAAAAGAGATCAAAAGTAGCTTAGCCATAGAATGATGTGCATTCCAGAATCATCATTTGGTCACCCAAAAGAAATACAAAGCAATTCCATACTTTGTTTAGGACATTTGAAAGACATCACAGCTAATCCAGCATCATTTATAGCAATAACTTATTAATATCTTATTTTTCTACCTTGACTTTTTCTTTTTCTATCTCCAGTAGGTGAGGCTTTCTTCTTTTGCCACTCCTTCCCATATATACTGTTATCACTTCCTGCACTTTTAATATTTGATTGATGATTCTCCTTTCCTCCCCTTCTTGGCTTTTCTTTCTCTATCATGGATACTTCTTCCTAAAAGACTATTCTCAATCTCTTTCTTGCTTCTATCAAAATCTCCAGTGGTCTACAATTCTATTTAGATGACGATATAATCTTTCTCTCTAGGCTGGAGTTTGATACTAAATTCTACACTCTGTATTTTAAGTGCTTACTTTGGTTGGCTCTGGTGTCTATCCATAAAGTCACCAGGCTGTATTAGTTAAATTATTATTTTCCAAACACCTGTACTTTGAATTCTTCTCTAGCTTTACTTCCTAATAACTATTTGCTAATTTCTGTAGCTATAGCTTACTAAAAGCTTACATTTGCTCCATCTCTTCCATTGGTATGTGTACCAATTTATTAAAGATTCAATGACTGCCATCTACCCGTTTACGGTTCCTTCCTAACCCCTCTGTCAGTTTTCAGTCTCAACTCTTAAGTAAGACTTGCAGTGTCTCAGACACATATTACTAAGCACACAGTAGTAGCCCTCTGAAAACAGTGAGAATTTGCTTCTAATAGCCAATTAAATTTGAATAATACCAAAATCTTCAGAATATCATCCATTATTCCTATACCAATAATCTATTCTGTCATCCTGACTTATTTATGTGTCAAGACATACACTCTTAAATTTGTCTTTGCTTATAATATTGATATCATCTAGAATGCTGTCTTTATCTTGGTCTTTGAAAATCCTATCCATTGGTTTAAAATGATTTGAATTGGCAGTTACACTATGGAGCTTCTTTTTTTTTTTTTTTTTTTTAGCTCCACCTTTTTAGAGAACTTTACCACAAAAGCATTTTTTCCAATTTATTTTTTTTTATTTTATGCAATGCATTTAAATTTTATTCCATGACTGCCTATGTAGTTATTAAAATAAATAATGCCATTACAAATGTAAAATCTTACTTGGGTCAGTATATTTTTTATTATTATCTCTGAAGAGCTGAGTGGGAGAGTGTGATATGAGGATTGAACTGATGAAAAGTATCTAGTAAGCATATTTCAATTTCCCCAAATTTCAAAAGTCTATTTCATGTAATGTTAACAGTTTATTTTACATAAATATAGTACCTAAAACACCTTAACTTATGTATTCTAATATGAAACTACGTATTTAGTTTATGACATTGGCCAATTTTTCCATATGGAGTTTTTGTATCATACATAATAAATTTAATAGGAAACAGTACACAAAACCTACAAAATATTTTCTCAGGTAATATTTTAGCTAAAAACATCATTTCTTGCTATGGTGCTTTCAGTGTCCAAGAATCCATAGCTGCAGAATGAGAAAAGAACAATGCTTATTTTGTTGCTTGATAAGATCAAAACACTGAGTTTATGTGTACTAATTCATTGATTTTGTACAGTTGGGATGTAGTTATCTTCAATTTTATACTAGAAGAAACTTAGTGGGAGAGAGATTAAATAATTCATTGAATATTACACAGATTCCAAGAATCCCAAGTGACATTTCCAAGTCTGTGATTTTCACCATACTGTTGTGTTATCTAGGCAAGGATACTACACATTTTGAAGGTGCACACCTAGTAACAGAATGCAAAGGCTTTTGTTGGTTTTTGTTGTTATTTCTACTTTCTTATACTATAAATATGTAAAATTAATTATCGGATTGGAGTAGTTAAGATATCAAGATTTGCATTTATTTACATAATGGTTAGCTACTTTGTGAATACTTTCATGTTAGCAAACATGAACTTAATTGATTTTTCACTTGATACCATTGTGGTTAGAAAACACACTCTATATGATTTTAGTCTTTTTAAATTATTGAGATGTGTTTTATGGTGCAGGATATAGTCTGCATTAATATACGTTCTGTGGGTGCTTGAAAGGAATGGGTATTCTGCTGTTGTCGGATGAATTGTTGTACAGAAGTCAGTTAAATGCTGTTGATTAATGGTATTGCTCGGTTCTTCTATATCCCCGCTGATCTTCTGTTTAATTGTTCTATTGATTATTGAGGGAATGGTGTTGAATTCTCAAACTATATTTGTGGATTTGTCTATTTCTCCTCTCAGTTCTATCAGTTTTGCCTCACAGATTTTGCATCTTTGTTGTTTAATCAATACATGTTTAGGGTTACTATAACTTCTCTATGGATTGACCCTTTTATTGTTATGTGATGTCTCTCATTATCTCTGGTAATTTTCTTTACTCTTAAGTCTCATTCATCAGATATTACTATGTTGCTTTTACTGTTCTTAAAACTGCACAATGTCAGAGAAAGACAAATACCATATGATCTCACTCATATGTGGAATTTAAGAAACAAAACAGATGAACATAGGGGAAAAAAGGCAAAATAAAGTAAGATGAAAACCAAGAGGGAGACAAACCATAAGAAGAAACTCTTAACTCTAGGAAACAAAATGAGGAAGCTGGAGGGGAGGTGGTGGGGTTGATGGGGTAACGGTGATGGGCATTAAGGAGGGCTTTTGATGAGCTATGGGTGTTATATGCTCATGATATATATATACTTATATATAAGTATATATATATAATTTACTGATGAATCACTAAATTCCACCCCTGGAACTAATAATACACTATATGTTAACTAAATTGAATTTAAATAAAATATTTTTTAAAAAGAAGAAAAAAACTGTACAAAAGTGATAGTTTTTCTTATAGAGTATATAACTATCACCATAATCAATTATTAACAATGTCATTATATGTAACAATTATTATATTAATATAAATATTAATACAGAGTAGATGCTATACTGATTATAATAATAGAATAAATCTCTTCTTCTTCTTCTTCTTTTCTTCTTCTTCTTCTTCTTCTTCTTTTCTTCTTCTTCTTCTTCTTCTTCCTTTTTCTTCTTCTTCTTCTCCTTGTAATTAAGATGGCATCTCTCTGTTTATATTAGTATTACTCAGGTAGATGTCGCTGACTCATTAGTCTTCTTTGCTGCTGCGTGCTGTGCTGCTGTCACCAGAAAACTATACTCTCTAGATCCCCAAGAATATCATGGATTATATCCATGGAGACCAGTGATCTAATGTGTAATTTTAAGAGGATAAGAGAATGAATACCTCATCATGCACCTCCCAAAACACCAGCCAAAGTGACTCAGTTACTTAATTTCCAACCTCCCAGTCAATATGCTTGAGTCTTGTTTTGTGCCATGCTGTACCAACATGTGAAAGGATTGAAACTTCTACAAGGGGGCTGATAGTCACAAGAATAAGCTACTAAAGCTTCCTTAAAAGCAAACCCGGATCCTTCCAAGATGGACTGGGAAGCCTTGGAAGGAGATGGTTGACCATGAGTCAAGACCCAGAGACTCCCTGCTCCCTTTTCCTGTAGCCACCCAAAGACTCATACTAAGAGTTATTGGAAGAAGAAGAAAAGTGAAAAGTGAGAATAGAGACTAGAATCCCAAAACAGGAAAGGAAAAAGGGAGATTGTTGGGAAGAGACTGATCAGCTTGGAGGGAAAGGCAGATTCATGTCATATGGAAATTCAGAGCTGTTTGGAGGGTGGTTTTAGTCTGAGCATCTCTGGGTTGTAGGCCTGGTGCTCTTCCACTGCTCCACGCTATTACTTATGGCTCTTTTGCAACAAACATCTGATCCTCAAGGTTATAGTGGAAAACATCCATGGTACCTTCATGGCACAATGAAGGGGCTAATTCAAACTCAACTTATGCCATCTTTGGAGGCCTTAAAAATACTAAAGTTGCCAGGGAGCAGTTCCCTAACTATGACAATATTGATTTGAAAACTCTAGGGGAATAAATTTATAAATAAGATCAGTGTAAAAAGAGCCGCCACCCCTCTTCAAGTATAACCAGTGCTCCCCTCCAAAGGAATTAAAGAAACCTGTTAGCAGGGGGAGGTTATTAAAAAAATAAGGAAAGAAAAAATAAAACCTTTATCTATCTATCTGTCTATCTATCTATCTGTCATCTATCATCTATCTATTATCTATCTATCAGCTATCTATTATCTATCTGTGGCTCAGTCCAGTTATACAACAGAACCACAAAGCATGACCCACATCACTCAGGTGAGCCTCCACTTGAGAGGGATGCCTTAATCATACAGTCTAGATGATATCTACCTACCCCGACCCCCATCCCCTGGCAGCTAAGGAAAAGAAATTCTCACTACAGGAGAGGAAATTTATCCTGGATACTGAGACTACTCATTGCCTTAGTAATACTCAGCCTCTCCTAAGACTCTAAAATTTTGGACATCAGGCATTTATTGTTTTTCCTCTTTTGATGTTAGGGATTCCATTGTATATCCTTCGCTTGTTGTTTCCTTAGCCACGATACTTGTTCTCTGTCCAGACATACTACCCTCCTTTCCATGTCTGAAAGAAATCTTACAGAGGTAACTGCCATCTGTCCCATTCTAAAAATTAGTGGAGATTACTGCTTTCCTCAGGAGCAAACTGCCTCATATGGGTCCAGGCCTTGGCCCTGGGGAAGAGGACCTCTCACTTGCCAAAACTTCTCTCTCCCACCTCAGCTTTTCACCTCAGTTCCTGGCACTGCATCTCTGACCATGAAACCACAACTGTCACTTTCCCTTGGTGACACCTAATTTTTACATAGACTTTACTGAACTATCAGGTCATACTCTTCAAAAATCCAACTGCTGGACCTGACACTCTGCCTCAAGGAATACACCAAGGTATTGTCACCATGGAAGTATAACTCAGACTTTTAACACAAGTTATAACTCCACTAAGACATCGTTAGAAACCTCAGAAATTCCAGATCTCTTTTCTTGGCTAATGCTATTTAAATGGGAACTTGGTTGTGGGCTGGCCTAGAAGGATTCCTCCTGCTTCTACTTATTGTCTTCCTTTTTACCATAGTAAAATATTTTCTAGAAAGATAAAGGCAACTGATGCCCTACTCTCTGGAATCTCTTTTACTATTTGGGCCCCTCAAACAACTAAATAATTAAGCTCAAAACTGATGTCAGGACACCAAGGAGTCAATTCAAATACTGTTTTATTTTGTTTTGTTTTTGAGAACTTGGCTAGGGACCAGGTCAGTTTTTCCTCTTAAGCATCCCTGAACCTTCAAGTATTGGGCTTATAATTTCAATCTACTGTGCACCCACCCTAACTGCCCAGGACTTGAGTATCAGGTAGCTTTGTACAGAACCTACTCCCCACAGCTTGTGAAATTATGCAAATTACGGGAGTCCACAGATCAGAAGTTAACTCACACATTAGTAAAGAAAATCAAATATGGCATCGAAATCGTTCTTGTTTACAAGTTAAACAAAATAGTTAACAAAAATACTATATCTGTATGTATAGTATATAGTTCCATATGAGAAATAGTAGAATGAGCAAGAGAGGGCAGCCCCAGTGGCTCAACGGTTTAGCACTGCCTTCGGCCTAGGGTCTGATTCTGGGGTCCTGGGATCAAGTCCCAAGTTGGGCTCCCTCCATGGAGCCTGCTTCTCCCTCTGCCTGTGTCTCTGCCTCTCTCTCTCTGTCTCTCTCTCTCTCTGTGTCTCTCATGAATAAATAAGTAAAATCTTTAAAAAAAAGAATGTGCAAGAGAGGAAGAAAGAATATATAAAACTAAAAAATATGAAACTACAGAATTATATCATCATTCTTTTCACTGTCTTAAATAATTAAGTAAATTGAACTTTTTACATTCATTTTTTAAGTTGACACTTAAAATAGGGTTTGCTTCCATTTTTAGAGAGACAGAGAGATGAGAGAAAACAGCTTAAATGCAGAGAGAAAGTCTCACCCTGTAAATACACACCACAAAACTGCTGCAAAGCCCTGAGAATTATAGAGCTTTGGAGGGGCCCAGTATTCTGTGTAGTGGGTTTTAATAGACACCAATGAGACATTCCAGCAGAATGACAATTCCATCAGAATAGTGGCTAAAAAGCCTTCCACTTCCAGTAACATTTTATTTGTAAACTCCTGTCTTTCAGAGTTAAGCAGATGCTGTTTTGTTTAAATTTGAGAATAATAAGCCAAAATTGAAATACAGAGATGTAGATTTTAACATGTACTATGTTACTTTCTTACAGGAAACTAAAAAATATATCTGATGATTGCAACATATGTTTAAAAGTAAAGTTGGGTACTTTAGAAGGAAATTTTAAAAGAAGTAAACAGAAAGAAAGCATCAACTATTGCATCTGTATGCTGATTTAGTGTTCTGTTATGTGCAAAACAGTTTCCTTCATGCCAGTTGCAATGTGTTCTGTTACATAAGTGTCTTATTAATTTTTCTCTTGAAATATCTCTTTTCCTTTATTTGCTACACATGCCAGGTATTTTTCAGTAACATGTACCTTTAAGTAAATGAATCTTATTTATATAAAAGTGATCTAAACCCGAAGAAGTAAGCAAACTACAGCTCTCATGCCAAATCTAGCCTGCTGCCAGGACTTGTAAATAAAGTTTTATTGGAATGCAGTCTTCCCCACTCATTTGTGAAATGTCTATAGCTGCTTTTGCACTCTAACCGCAGAGCTGTATAGTTGCAACAGAGACTGGCCAGCAAAGACTAAATAAAATATTTACTCTGGTCCACTACAGAAAAAGTTTGCCAATCCCTAATCTAGACCAAGTTTGTTCAATAGAATGTTCTGTAATAATAGAAATTTTGTGTCTGTGCTGATCAAAAAAGTAGCTACTAGCTACTTGTAGTTATTTAAAAAAAATATATATATATATAATAGATTTTATTTATTTATTCACGAAAGCCACACAGAGAGAGGCAGAGACACAGGCAGAGGGAGAAGCAGGCTCCATGCAGGGAGCCCGATGCAGGACTCAATCTCGGGACTCCGGGATCATGCCCTGAGCCAAAGGTGGATACTCAACCGCTGAGCCACCCAGGAGTTCCAACTATGTGTAGTTATTGAGCAAATATGGCCATCGTGATTTAGGAGCTTAACGGTTTTCATACATTTTTAATGCCCACATTTTATTTTGGTGAGTCAACCCTAGTGACTTTGAGATGTTTCTACCAGTGTAAACCTGTGCATAAATAACTTTCAGCAGTATTACTGAAAGGATTACTGGTGCTTCGATGGAAAGCATGTAATAATTGTATCTCTACTTGTTAGTATTAGATTTCTCTAGTGAATTTTCTTTATTTCCCTTTCTGAAGACTAACTTACACCTTTCTCTTTCCTCAAACCTGCAAATTGCCATATCTCAACTTCTTTACCATATCTCAACTTCTGGCTCTCCTTTTAATTCATTGAGAAAATAAAATAAAAGGATGGAAGCATCACCATCTTCCACTATCAAATGTGCAAAACAAGTCATCTTTCTGCACTCAAATTTTTATATTCCTTCCTATTACACTCTGTATCAGCTCATATACTTGTTCATTCATTTTAGTCTCTCCAGGACACTCCTATAACAATACCACAATTTATCCATTTTACTACTAGTATGCATTTGAATTTTTGTTGTACTAAGCTGTATACATTGAGTTAAGCTGACAAGAATTTCTCTAAGATACATTTCTAGAAGCGAGGTTTCTGTATTTAGACCCTTTTAATAAGGTTTAAGTTTAGACCCTTTTAAGTTTACTTCATATTGCCAAAGTGGTCTCCAAAATGACTTGCCTGTTTACATTTCTATCAGTAAACGAGAATTTTTCCCAAACCCTTGCAAAACTTGATATTGTGGCATTTTTAAATTTTTAACAAATTTCAAGGTATGAAATGCTACCTTAGTGTTGTCATTTGTTCCTATGTAGGAAACATCACTGCTGATATTGAAGACTAGTCGCTCCACAGTTTTGCTAGATCTTGTCATTAAACTCCTCAGGGCTTTGTTTCCTGAAGTATCCATTTTTGTTTCTGATTCATAATCAAACTTTCACTCTTTCCTGGATTACTACCATCAGCATATAGGTACGTCTTGAAAAGCTTTCCTGGAACCCACATTCTCTAGTTACCACCCTCTATTGTACTTCTCTATAGCAACACTCTTAGAAGAAATTGTCAGTTCTCTTTGTCTTTCTCTCAGCTTTCATTCTTTTTTATCCTAATGACTGTACTATTAATCATTAAGTTGCTAAGTTATCAGTCCTCATCTTAACTTCTCAATAGCTATTAATTTCCTTGCATCTACCTTGAAATTCTTTCTCCAGTTGGTCCCTAAATTGTATTCCTACTTCATTAGTTATTTTTTTTCATGATATTTGTAGCTAACTTCTCTCTCCTATTTCTAGATCATCAAGTTCCTTAGAGCTCATCCTTGGCCTTTTCTTCTCTAATTTCACACACTGCCTACAACACCTTATCCAGTCTCATGAGTTTAGATACCATCTCTCTATTTTTGACTTCTAAATATATATCCCCAGGCCTAGCTACTTTCTTGATTACGATGGTCACTAAATAACATATGGAATTGTTGAATTATTATATTGTGTACCTGAAACTAATATAACACATAACTAACATAGCATGTTAGTTATACTTGAATTAAAAAAATAAAGTAGAACTTCCTTCCCCACATATCACCCCAATCTGCTTTTTCTCCCCATCTCAGTGAATGGCATCACCATTCTCTTATTGTGTTAGATCAAAGGCCTAGGAAATCATAATTAACTTCTCTTTTATTCAAATCCTATATGCCAGCAACAATTTTTAAAACTATTTAGTATGTAAAATGAGGTAGAAACTTTGGTCTATTTGCAAAAGCGAGAACAGTGGTTCATACACTATAGGTGCTCATCAAATATCTGTTGAATGATGAATGAATGCAGCAATAAAATTGTTTTTATATGAAATATGTAAATCTTTTTTTAAAACCATAGTTAGCTTTCAGAAAAAAAGGAATGAGATTTAGCATTGCTCTTATAGGCTTATGTAAAAAAATGCTCTAGGAGTAGTCAACCGAGATTGTGATTATTTATGTTTTTAAATTGATAGTCCACTGGCCAAAGGTTACCTTCTCTACTTTTTCAGGTGTGTTGTTTTTGGCTTTCCTTCCTGGGTGGATTTCCTGATATTTTATGCTATTTCCACATCTTTCAATCTAAATATATAATTTAAGAAAAATTAGCCATTTGTGGAGAAAAGATAGTCCCTAGTGACATTCCCGGGTATCTAGCAAAAGAAAAAGGCAGAGACAATTATCCAAGATGGATTTATAGTACTTCTGACAGCACAGGTTAAACAAATAGTTAACAAATTCAAAACAGAGCAATTCCAATTCTTCATTAGAACTCTTCAGTTCTAATGATGAAACATTCAGTAGTAGTTCATTATTCGGATTTGGACTGTGAACTACTTTAAGCAAGTAGGATGAGAGGGAACTATCCTTTGTTATATGAAAAAAAAAACATACTTGATGAGCCACAAGATCTTTCATATATTGAAGTTTGAACCTTTTAATTAATATACACTTGAGTAGTGTAGTGAATAACTATTATTTTTATATTGCTGGCATCCTTTTCTTTGCTTCTTTTCCTTTAAGAAGAGCAGCTCCTTCTTTCTCTGGGTGGAATCTGTACTCACCTGGCTTCACTTCCTCAATTTCATTGTACATATGAAGGAAAAAGATCCAATTTTCTTTTTAAATATTGATATAAATCTTGGGAAAGGGATGCTATGTACTTTCCTCTGGCATTGCTAAGTTTAAGTATAATCCAAACTATATCTGATGATGGCAGGGAGACAAACTACTTGAGCATGAAACCATCATAGAATAAAATTGAGCATAGAGAGGACACAAAAAAGAGGCATATTTTACAATATTGGATTATATTATTATATTATTTGTATTCCTGGATCTAGCTATGCCTAAATGATCCCTGAATTTTTATGTTTCTGAGCCAATATATTCTAGTATTTATTGATTTTTTGGTCATTTTTAACCAAAAGTGTCCTTACAAGCACAAGATAGGGTTTCTATGTAAATATTTACATAATTATTTTTAATAATTTGTAATTAAAATGCATTAACGTTGTTTTCAAAGTACTCAGTATCACTAGAGACAGAAAAATATAAACATTTAGATCATTTGAGTTTTACCTGAAATGGCAACATACCAGATTGTTTCCAAAAATTCAACAACAATGCACAACCTAAGTGTAATTCTGACATCACTGATATGCTAAGTGCAGAATTGTATTAAATGATTGGATTATTGAATGCATGTGATTTTCTTTATTCTTTGGTCACTGTTACTTCTTAGTCTTCTTTCTGTATCCCTTTCTCTCAATTGCTTTTATTACTCTTTAAACTGTGTGTTACTTCATCCACCTATGGTTTCACCTCTGGCAAATATGCTGACTTCCAAATTTGTATCTTCCTGATTTTCACATTTCTGTATTCAACTGTTGCTGGATATCATTTTTTACAAAAAACAAGGGGGATAATTTATTTCTGTTATTTCTTCATCTCTTGCGAAATCATTATTAGTATTACCGGGTAAATATCAAGAAAGAGGAAATATGAGGAAGTAACAGCTTTAAAACTCATTAGTGTATAAAATGATAGAGCTAAATAGCAAGTCAGAAGAGGCTGGGCACGTACCTTAACTCCTCCCCTTGGTCCCTTGCTGATCAAATTATGCTCGATAATTAAATCTAACACTAATGGAATGGGCCTTGGGTGGCAAGCCCAACTCATTTCCCACCTTCTCTTTTCAATGTTTTTCTAGAACTATAGGGGCCACCTAAATTAACAACCACCATACTCAAATTCTGAGAGTGGTTATTGAGAACTACCCAGACAGTTTCCCACTCCAGTGTTTCTCCAGTCATTTCTCTGATCTAAGGCCTGGATTCTGCTATCCTCTTCATACTCTGTCTAACAGCTGTGGTAACCTCACATTGATTAAATAAGACTTTCTCCCAATACTTTCACTGAACTCCCCTTGGAGTAGGTTAGGAACCCCTACTATGTACTTTTCTAAATACCTGTATGTTTGGTATCATTGCATTTAGCACATACCACTGTACTTTTACTTTATGTGTTTGTCTGTTCCTCTAGATGAGGAGCAATTTCCCTTATTATTATTATCCAACGTGGAAGAATTCAGGGATCTTGAGTCCTTTCAAAGAATGGCAATAGCATTTACCAGATTTTATTTCAATTCTTATTTAAAGGTACCATTGCCTGGCAACTGACCAGGGAAAAGTCTAGGGAATTATTTAAATGGTTAAAATTTTAGTGCATTTTCAGTGTTATGGCTAGGGTTAATAATTTGTTTCATGATCCTCAGCCTTTTATACACATATTTGTCAACTGATGGCTATGTGATGATATTACTCAGATTTCTGTGGCTTTGTAACAGGCTTAAATGAAATTCCTTTTTAGCCTTGTATAATTTCAGATTTTAGAACCTGAGTACAAGTTGAGATGTTCCCTTTGATGGAAATTCCTTTCCAATGTCTCCTTTTCCTCATTTCACTCTTTGCTCAAGCACATCTTCAGAAAGGCCTCCCTAGACCAGAATTGCAAAATAGCTGTCAGGAGGCTGGATGCCTCAGTCTATTAAGCATCTGACTCTTGATTTTGGCTCAGGTCATGATCTCAGGGTCCTGGGATCAGCCACAGGATGGGCTCTATACTCAGTGCAGAGTCGGCTTGTCCTTTTCCTTCCCACTCTACACCTCCTCCTGCTCACACGTGTTTTTTCTCTCTCTCTCAAATAAATAAATAAACAATAAATAAATAACCAAAAACATTAGTTGTCGATGTTCTTTGCACTGAAAATCTGCAAATTGCTCTGTGTCTTCTTACCTTATTGCGTGTTCCTCAAAAATACTAATTGTTAACTGATGTAATATGATTTTCTATTTGTTTATTTGCTTATTGCCTTTCTTACTAGATCTTGTGATCACAAACTTCATTGAATTCTCCATTTTGTTTCTGGGGTCTAGAACACAATGTGGAATATAGTAGGGCTACCATAGCTATCTTTTTTAAAATGAAAAACGAGCATAAAATTATATTAGTTTCATTTCCCCCTCTATATTGTTCTTTAAGATACTGCATTTTTTGTTTGCACTATTAATCATTAAAGCTATTTCTCCTTCCCGATTTCATCTGTATTATTGACGTTACCATTTCTCTATTTAATACAAGCTTGATATAAATATAATCATTTTGCCTTTTGCCCTACCATTTTGTTCCTCTTGCTTTTATCTTGACATCTTTGGTGATATCCTTCTCTACCAGTACATTAGTTAAGTATTCTTCCTTTACTTATTCATCTTTTTTTGGGATGCATTTAATTTTTATATATCTTTATTAAATTATCTCATTTCTTATTTTATTTCTTGGCTAAACTACAGAGGATATGAAAAAACTATTTCCTAATTAGTTGTAAGAGTACCTTTGTATTTGGAAAAACTGTTCTCTGTTGGTTTCATCTCCTAAATTCAGTCCTACGGGGCAAAAAGGAAAAAGATGAACCATCAGTTTCACATCTTAAATTACACTAAGAATGACAGGTAAAAAAATACAGCAAAGGATTTGTATAATGGCTGTGGAAGGATGCTCACAGTTCATTCATTCCCAAACAAAAGCAAACTCTGTCTAGTGACTAAAATTGAACAGGGTACTTTCAAATTATTGGTTAACCACATTAAAGGTGATGAACTGTACAAAGGCAATCACCAGTATACCACAGTTTACATTGCGTGGACATTGCACTCATCAGTCACTCTTTATGACCCTTGTCATGCTTCCATTTTCTAAATCTCAGGGGACCTTGAGGCATAGGTGTTGGAAAAACAAGTAAACTCAGGAAACGTTTTCTGCTCAACTTCTTGGTACTTGTCACACTGGGGTACTTTGATTCATGCCAAGATTCTAAAGTACATATTAAAATCTGCCAGCTATTTAATCTTTCTTGAACTATTATTTTTGTCTTTGGGTTCATCTATTTCTTAACTGGTAGAAAAATACATACGCCCATTTTAGTATTTGGGGAGGAAAACATGAAGGTGCTTTGGTATTTGGAATGGATATTTTCCAAATTGGAATTTGACTCAAATTTGACTTGGTTTAATTCTCCCCCTCTCTGTCTGAATTTGGAATGAAGCTCTCTTGTAAATTAAGTATTTTTGAATATATAGTTGTTCGAGGGCATGGATTCTAGAAATATATTGCCTGTGTAAAAGTCCTTTCTTTCGTACTACCTACTGGCTGCATGACCTTCAGCAAGCTATGTTGCCTCATTCTTTTTAACTATAAAATGATTCTAATATTGATATTAAATAATAATGTTGTTGAAGGATTTAAATATATTAAGAGGTGAGAGTAGGGAATGATGTATGAGGTGCAATGCAAGTATTTGGTGTTATAATTACTTTTTAGATTGAAATTAGAAACTATTAGGTGTTATTTAGAACAAAATAAAAGCAAACCAAAGTATAGGTGTTATTTAGGAAAAAAATAAAAGCAAATCAAAATGTGCATAAAAGAAAATTAAATTACCCATTTAATATGGTCAATAATTGCATGGGTAAGGAAGTTTTTAAATTTATATCAGTTGACGGGCACCTGGGTGGCTCAGTGGTTGAGAGTCTCAGGTCGTGATCCCTCCACCTATGTGTCTCTCATGAATGAATACATAAAATCTTTTAAAAAAAAACCACTTTATACCAGTTGGAAGCCAAAATGAACTATAGGATATTAGATCTACTTATGGAATATGAATTTTATGTAATTTATAGTATTTCAAATATTCTGTACAGATTAAAATATTTATTCTACAGAAAACAGCATAATTAATATCTACGTATTCTTGTATTCCTATTTCTCTGCAATTTGGAAGTTTGTCTAAAGTAGAGGCGAATGGCCAATTTTTTAAAATCTAATCAAGTAGGACAAAGGGATACCAGCTAAGTTCAACTGTTTAAAGATTAGTGGCTTCCTATTTTGTAAATAAACTCAAAGTAATATTTGGTTTCGATAGTGGAGAAAATTTCTTGCCTTAATGTTAATTACTTAAATCAAATATTGATAGTAATACTCAGGAACTGAAATTAAATTTTTTGAATCATTTTTATTTAAAGTACTGAAATCACTTTCTAGAAAGATTTCTGCTATCTAATATCTCAGGGTACTCTCCAATTCCTTTCTCAAATATATATCTTTAACTTAGTGTCTAATGATTTAATCGGGTAAATCTACAAAAAAAATATATTTAGTTAGTGTTAGAGAATAAATTTGGGTCTCAAGAGAGGTTTATCCTAGGGACACAATGGAAGATATCTTGACTCTAGAAATGCCTGGCAAATCTGAGGAGATTTTAAATATTTCCTTCAATAGTATTACTTTGAACAAAGGAAGGGATCCAAGTTCTGTGGAGCCTGAAGCCTAAATAACCTTGGGGGGTGGGAGGAAGCAAACAAGGACAAAATTTATAAATACAACATTGAGTGGTAAGGGATATCTATCGGAGAGAAAAAATACAAAAAAATATAAATACTTAAGTGCTTTAAGTCTATAAGGATCACATTCATTGTCACTAGAATTCATCAGTCAGTTATAATTTTTTTGCCATTAAAATAGAGATGTTTATTTCAGCTCATTTTATTCAATGATGAGATGGTCTTCATGAGATTGTTTAGAGGTGAATGTAATAGTATCTTCATCATATATTTTATATCTAATTGCTAATAAAATATTTTAAAGATATTTTATGCATTTCACTCTTCATCATTAGATTATCAAAAATCAAATAGCCAATAATCACTTTCTTTTCAAATGAATATCTTCTTAATGAATTACTGCATCCACTGTTATCTTTAAAAAGATACTTTTATCATTCATCTTTAGACCTTTACTTCATATCTCATTAATATTTCGTATTTTCTCACTTCTTCAATGAATAAATTTCAAAATGACAAAAGAAGACAAACTACAAGAAAGAAAATGTGACACAAGTGACTAAAGTCTTATAGCTAAACTGGATCTTGTAAGTTTTCACAAAAACACTAATAATATGTGAACTATAAAACCAGTAATATAGGCTCCAACTGACCTCCATTTTTTAGAATCTAAATTTAAATGTTACTCATTCATGAAGGTTTAGAATTAAGAACTGTTCATTTTAGACTAATTGTATATTTATATGGGTTTAATGATACAATATTCAATATACTCAACTGTTTCATCCAAAAATTCCTTTTTTTCTAAATGTTACTGAAATAAAAATATAATAAAACTCAGATAAAAAAGTAATGATGCAATGAAATAAATATTTAACCAGTGAGTAAACTTTGTGCAAAAATTCCAGGAAAACATAACAAAGGGGTTGCCTTGAAAATAAAGGATTATCCTTATTAAATCTTAAAATGTACCTTAATTTGCAAGTTGAATAGTAAAGAACATTAGCATAACACTGTGTCCTGTTTAGTTTAGTTTAACCTACATTATAACCTACATTAAAAGATTGGTTCTAATCTGAATAGGGAAGTGTTATTTTGAAATGAATTTGAACAAGTTGATAATCCCATTAAACTCAAATGATATAATTAACTTAAATTCAGAAAATTAAAAAGGTTTGTTGGCTTAGGGGAGTTGGTTTTTAAAAATCAGACCTTTCACCTCTAGGTTACCATTTTGAATCCAAACCAGATAAAAAGAGACCAAAAATTGTTAACATATGATGTTATGCGGTGGCATATAGGAAATGGGTTGGTGGTCTCAACTTAATCCCATTCACATCATTAGAAAGACCATCAGAGTTTGTAGTAATTTATCTCTTTACATCCAGGCTTAAAAGAAACAAAGGAATTAACTTGGAAGAAAAAAATCTCTCAAGGACAAAAAGCAATTGGTTAAAATAGGTTCAGGAAAAAAACGGTTTCAAAATAAAACTTTTTTTACAAATGATATCTGAATCATAGATACTCTGAGATTAATAATTCAATTATTCTGATAAATAATCTGCACAGTTCAAAGCAGAAAATGATCCTTTAGATTTGTCAGTACTGGGGAACAATGAGGAAAAACAGAGCAAAAGATAATTTAACTAGAATTAGGACAAAAATCTGGTGTACGTGTGTGTCTGAGAATGAATAGATTTTCATATAATGTTTTTAAATTTTCTCAAAATACCCAAAATAGAGTTAAACATAGTCATATACCTCTTAAATATAATCATTTTAAGTTCAAGAGAACTGTTTTATAATGCACATCTGTGTGATGAAAAGTTTCACATTCAGTAAACTGAACTTTGTTTCTATAAATTAAAATAGTCATGAAATCCAATATAAAATGCATTTGAACTAGGATTTACTTTGAGTCAATTCAATTAAACTCAAACCACAGAAGTTGAAAATCTAGAACTAGAAGCATCCTTCACTATTTCCTCATGCAACTTTCCTTTTTTCCCACTTAACATTTGAATTTTGTTCTTTAATTTCCCCTCTTTGATACATTTAGGGATGGATAAATTATTTTTCATAAAACATTCAGTTTCAGTCAGGGGTTGCTTGATTGAGATATTCTTAAATGTATTGCATTGAAAATGTATATCCCAACCATATCCATCAGTAGGTTCTAATTTTGCCTTCTGTGGTGACATCTAAAAAGTATTTTGTTGGGATTCCTGGGTGGCTCAGTGGTTGAGCATCTACCTTTGGCTCAAGGAGTGATTGCAGTCTGGGGATCGAGGCCCACATCAGGCTCCCTGCATGGAGCCTGCTTCTCCCTCTGCCTGTGTCTCTGCCTCTCTCTCTCTCTCTCTCTCTCTCTGTGTGTGTGTGTTTCTCACAAATAGATAAATAAAATCTTCAAAAAATATATTTTGTCTTTTCCCAGAAATGGTACTTCAAGTTGATCCTACCTTTCAGGCCTACTCAGTTATTGCCCAAGACTACAGAGCTAACAACAGTTAAAGTAGCAATTGACACTTTGGCTTGCCACCTTCACCAAGTCCTGTGCTTTTAACCATGATGATATACTGCTTTCACACTGCTGATGAGGAGGGGAGCAATGGTTTCATGAATGAGAAAGAAATAATTAGACTCATGTTGCATAAATACCACTCTGAAGACATTTGATAAAGTTTTAAGGGGACAGGCTTGGAAAAATGGCTGATTACAAAACTGCAGAATATTGGGCAGGGCCAGGGATGAGTAATTTACAAGTTACATGACTGGTTGGGCATCTCAGGGTCCAGGAAGGAGAGGAAGTTAAACAAACTCCAAAATTCTGCCTTTTTTTATATTAGGAGCTGTGGCACAATCGGCCAAATTAGGTTCCCAAGAGGAAGTACAGATGGCCCATCTCGATGGAGTTAAGTTTTGCCTTCAGACTTCCATTACTTAAGATGGGGAGAGGGATAACTTTTTTTTTTTGCCAGCTTTATTGAGGTGTAACTGACCAACAAAGCTGTAAAATATTTAGAGAGTACAGAGTGATAATTGATATACATATATGCTGGGAAAAAATTCCCCTGAGTTCATTATTACATCAATCAACTTATATATTTAACCCCTGCTTTTTTTGTGTGTGTGTGAGAACATTTATGTTCTACTCTCTTTGCAAATCTCAATAATATAACACAGTGTTATGTATTAGATCCTCAGACCTTATTCATCTTATAATTTACTGTTTGTACTCTTTTACCAGCCTCTCCTTATTTTCTCCCAGCCCTTGGCAGCCACTTTTCTACTCTGTTTCTGTGTTTGACTTTTCTGTTTTTCAGATTCACATATCAGTGAGGTATTAGACAGCGAGGTTGCATTTTAATAAATTTAAAATTTTAGATAATTGGAATAAGGATTCTAAGATGAAATTCCATGGGAAATTGAACATATTCTGGTGAACATGTATTTTTTAAAAAATAATTTAATATTCCACCTGGGAAACAACAGTGGATTCAACAATTTTCAATTCTTTCACAATATTATTCTACTGTAAATATTTGAGTTGTAGCCAGGAATTGCTAATGTATTCATTATGGAGACTCGAGTTTTTAAAAGACATTAATGGATCTTTAGAGATCTATTATGGAACTTTAAGATAATGTAAAAATTTAAGAAACTGAGGACTGAAGAGACTGATTTATCCACACACAATAGCTAATAAATGGAAACTCTAGAAATTAAATTCAGAAAGATAAAATGGGTCAAATCTGAAACATTTTATACCAGTGGTTTTATGCCAGTAAGTCAGAGACCGCAGACGCTTGAGGTTTTCATATAAAACCTCATGTCTGTCAGAGGACTCTCACCCTGCTTTCCTTTGTAATAAATACCCTTAAAAAGATCAAAGCATTTTTGGTACCAAACAACATAATGTAATTGATGGTTTTCTTTATTGAACAAAAAGCCTATATCCATAGGGTCAAAGTTCTGCACTTTAGGAAAGCCTACAACCTGAGACATGTGTAACTACTGAGCAGGTCAGTTCATGTGGAAGTTATACTTGACAATAAACAGGATTCTACTATTGACGATTTTTTTTTTCAGTAGGATATAGGATTTAGAGCATAAAACCATTTGCATGACACATCAAAATATCATGCTTATTACAGATTATTTAAATGCATACCAGGAGCCAGCAGCTATCTCGGATGAGTGAAATGAGCTTGGTAGGTAATAGGGAGTGGTGAGGATTGTGGCAAACTAAAGGAATCACATCAGAACTCCATGTCAGCCATGTGGGAATAAAAACATAATGTTGCCAGAACTTTGGTTTTCTTTCAAGATCATTTGGAAATTCATGGTTTTTGGTTTGGGTTTTATTTTAGGTGCAGGGAGGTAAGATAGAAAACATACTGGCTTTGCATGTTAACAACAAATACACTTCAAAAAACATCTTATCAACCCAACAAAATACAACTCTAAATTGCATTTAACTTAGAGTTGTTTAATTCTCTTTCTCCATCTTAGCTCTATCAGGTATTTTTGAGATTATGGGAAATAATGACAATGAAAGAAAAATATGCAGATTTTTTTCTCAGTAGCTTAAATTCTATGAAGAATTATGAAAAAACACTAAGAAACTACAAAAAAAAGTTTCTATATAAAGAAGGCATATTCAGATCTACCATATGAATGTACCCAGTATATTTTATAAACTAATGAGATTGAGAAATATTGTGTTTAAAAATGCTTTATTTCCATCTATTTCATCGATATACAAGAACCTGTCAATAGTGGTTCATGTCACTAGCACAGCTGCCTGGGGCAACATATCTTCTTGGATGAAATGTGGAGTCTGGGCACAGAGATCAGGAATGTGTGCTTCCAAACTGCTGGTGAACTGCTATGTCTTGGATAACTGGAGGTAGGTTAAGATCTGGAGACAGAAAAATAAAACTGAATTATCTGTCAGGAACAGGAGACAAGATGCCAGGCTGTGCTTGGAAACACAGAAATCAGGGCTATGTTGTGAAACAGATGCAGCAAAATGAAAGTGAGACTGAGGCCTAGTAGCTTGTGTCAGATTGCACAAGGCAGATGAGATATTGGGGAGGTCAGAGGGAGGAGGAAGGGCAGAAGAAACTTGGGCTGATGCTCAGAGACTGGAAGAATTTATAGGCAGATCATCAAAAGACAGCGGAGTATCTGGAAGGCTTGAATACCTGGCAGGATGTAGTGGTGAATCCCCCACCATGTCTGGTTCACATTAAGATGTGGGTTTCAACTTGTGCACTTCCATCCTTGGCCAGGCAGGACAACCTGGACCAAGAATAGAGGTGAACACATGGCAGTATTTTTATACCTTCTCTTAATACTAGGTTCTGAAAAACAGACAACAAATCTACAAATAGCAGTTGAGGTCAGAGGCCAGGGACTGTTTTCTGTCTTTTCACTTTTAACTGTTCAGTCCACTTTATCGTCAGTATATTTGATCTCTAAGGATCCTTTTAAACGGACAACACATATCTTGGTTTTCATTATGGCGTTGACAAAAGATATGGTTGGAGTCCACTTGAACTGTTTCATGTGTCTTGGTTAAGGACCAATAACTATTTTGAAGGAAAACTTTTATTTAACAGAACGATTTGGTTAACATTCTACAATATTGTGGCAAATCTAGTTTTATCATTTTTGAAGTCATTTTATGAACATGTATTATGAGTTACGTATCATTTATCGTATGCTGAAGTGAAGAAGCTATCGTGGTCCTAGCCCTCTGAGATTTCAGGTTCAAAGAGAAACATATGTGCAGACAAAATGATCATAATAGCATGATAAGACACTAATAACATAGATATTAACAAATGCTCTAGGGATACTGAAGAGTAAGCTGATATTTACCTGGGAAATCTTAGGGAAATACTTCACTGTAAAAAAAATAATATTCCTTTGAAATATATCTATGAACTTCTCTTTTCTCTGCCCACCTGATTATTCAATATTGATGAATTAATTATCGATTGATACTGAGTTTTCTTGCATTAATTTGTTGGGAAGTTCATAATATGGTATTACAAACTGAGTGGCTTCAACTCTGGAAATTTATTTTCATTGTCTCACAGTTCTAGAGGCTAGAAATCTGAGATCAGGGTTCCAGAGAGCCATGTTCCCTCTGAAGGTACTAGGGAAAGATCTGTTCTAGCCCTTTTTGTTAGATTTTGGTAGTTTCTTGGCTTGTGATAACATAACTCCAGTCTTTGCATGATGATCTTCTTGTATCTGTCACTCTGTGTCCAAATTTCTCCTTTTTATGGAACACCAGTCATGTTGGATTAGGGGCCCACCATACTCTCTCTACGTGACCTCATCTTAACTAATTACCTCTGCAACAATCCTATTATCCTTACAAAGTTACATTATGAAGTACTAGGCATTACAATTTCTGAATTTGAAGGGGTCAGCTCTACCCATAACATTTATCTAAAGCTTGTTTATTTGATAAAAGGCCTCAGTTCCCAAGGAAGTGACACTCTGAATCTGAACTTAGATACTAACATTATCAGAAACATGCAGACTCAGGTGTGCTTTTTGTACACAGTGGGCACTTGGGAAATACTGATAAGGTCTGCAAGGTACCTGGCTATTTGAAGGATTAGTGTAAGAGAAATAGATGATTACAAAGTATTCTAAGATCTAAGTTTAGAAAAAATTTCACTAGTAACAGCAAAGTATGTATTGGATTTATATGTATATATATATATATATATATATATATATATATATATATTTTTTTTTTTTACAAAGTCACTTTCAGGTTTTTCTGGAAGATTTGTATGTTTTTCAGTTATAGCAGGAATTCAAGAGTTCTTCCATGGGTTTTTGCAAAAGAGAACCTGTGATAATACAAAACTATCTGGTTAGATGTATTCAGTCTGGAAGGAGCAAGAATAGGTTCACCACGCCTCGATTTGGCTTGTCTGCCACTAGGCGTTATATTGAAATGGTTAGAAAAGTGAGGGAGACAGATTGTTTTATTTATATAAAGAAGGATAAACTATGGTTACTATACATAAGTGTTGGTAGATTACCAAAGAGTGATTGGCATATGTTAATAAGAAACCTATGTTTCATTGTGATTGATTTACCATATTGAAATATAGGACATAAGCTTTGCATTACAGCAGGGGCCTGTTAGACAGAGGCTGGGAGGGGTCAGGGTTGATAGACAGGAAACTTGTAATTCTCACCACTTTGACACGAGTGACACATTTTAAGAGGTGGCATAACCAATACTGAGATTAGTATGTTAAAAATTTAAGTCGTGAAGCTTGTTTCACTGTTGGATAATGAAGTTTGTTGTTGTTGTTTTATAAAAACAGTACTTGGGTTCAGGGTTGGTAAAGCTTCTGCCATTTCTGACTCGTTGGTCTGAGAGTAAAAGATGAGACCCCTAAAATCAGCAGTAGCGATGACATAATCAAGTTTGACATTTTCATAGAGAACATTACATCAAAGGAACACCTGTGGATACTCAAATCTTTGAAAGAAAAATGTAAGAAAAAAAAAGGAGAGAGAGAGATTAGTCACAAGAGAAAAGGTGTAGATTAAAAAATCCAGAGAAACAGCATAGATCCTGCTTAAGGATACACTATTAGGAATTCATGAACACTTAGGAAAGTAAACTAAAATGAAAGTAAGATGTTCGGGTTTGGGAAGGATGAAAGACAAGTGATAAAAGTCTGTAAAAATGACTTATGTTTGAAACCCTCCCCCCAAAAAATTCAAAGTGGTTCCCAAATGCATAATAGAAGAATCCCCTTGAGATCAGCATATCAGAATGCAAAATCCATTGGAGGTTGATTTGATCTATTAGACCACTTTGTTGAGAATGAAGCCATCCAAAGAAACTGCAAAGAATGCAAAGGAATTGAATGGGTGCTTTGTGCCTGGCCTTCCCTCCGGGATGATAAAGAAGTGTCTACCCTGGAGTTACTTTGTACAGAGGAGGAAGGTGAAGAACTGTCAGAGAAATCAAAACAAAGACCTGATTGAAAAAATATGAGAAATTAAGTGGCCATAAATCACTAAGTTCAAATGGTCTTCATCTAAAACTTCTGAAGAAGTTAAAGAACAATGTAGCTAAGCTACCACCAAAAATGTATCAACACCTTCCATCAAAGAGGAGGGTGATGAATGCCCATCCATCCCTGAGAATAGTCCAGTGTTACTTGTAAGGTTAGGTTTTAATAAAAAACATGGTGTTGTCTAGAATTATTCATGCCTTAAAAAAAGAGTTTACTTCCCCCTGTGGAAAAATATATTTTCACAATTAGTTTAGTGTTTTTGGAGGATATTTCCCTGTTTTTAGGCTTTCTTCCTTGTTTTTGTTTTTGTTTGTGTGTGTGTGTGTGTGTGTGTGTGTGTTAGTGGTGGTGGTTTATTTCTGATTGTGTTTCTGCATAAGTTTCCGACCTTGATCATTATTGAACATTACTTACTAAACACACATTGATGGGTTTCCAAAGAGAGGATTGTAACCCAGCCTGAAATAACTCATGGCAACATTTGTTGGTTGTCAGCTTGGTCTGGTTGATAAGCAATAACTTTATTGTTACAACATGTGGTGGGGTTTTAGATACTAAGCACCATGCCGAGAAGAGTACAATAAAACCTGCTTGGCAAACTTGATTACCCAAAGCAATGCATGCATCTGTTTTGCTTGAGATTTTTCTCACATATTGGGAGAATTGTTATGGTTAAGTTAGAGCAATTCCATAATGCCCAAACTAACTCTAATTAATAAATGGCCTATGGGCATGTCAGAGTTTTTCTGGTGACAAATTTGGGGCTTCCCTTGAAAGACCAGGAATTGATTGCACAAGAGACTGCAACTCTCTGTTTAATTCTTAGCAGGTGGGCACCAGCCAGGCCTTCCCATCTTGCATTGCCAGTGAACCTCGAACATGACCTCTCTAAGGGAGGGAGGGGAATTCATTCGCCATGTTTACTTTATACTGAAACTCTTTTCAGATAAAGGCTCCTAACTGTGCAGAATTGTTCTTAGTTAAGAGTGTGAGATGTGTGGTATGACTGTGTTTTTGACAGTCTCGGAACAATTCCAAAGCCTGATCACCATACCTAAAGAATAGGTTCAGGTGATAGGCCTATGAAATCAAATGAGCTTCTTAACGGGTTTTCATAAAGGATGTGATATTTAGAAGCCAATGCACTTTGTTTTGTCAAAGGCTAAGAAGGGAAGAGATTCAAAGCATGCTCTCTTTACTGCCCCATTCTCGGAATTGCCAATATAAGCTTGGGTTATCTCTGTTTCAAAATTATGGCATAGTTCCTTAAAATATACATCTGTCCTCCAAAAGAGAAAAATTTACCAAGGATAGAATATTACATTAGGTGGTGGAAAGGAGCAGTGGTTCAGAGGATAGTCAGGTATTTGAAGACAACATTGGATCTCAATCTTTTTTAGATTTGAGAGTCTAACAACAACAACCACAAAAATATGGACACAATCACCAGGAAAATGTACATGTAAACCTCTAGTGATGCAGCTTCCAGTGGCTCGTAGACCTCTAAAGCTATGTTCAGATTGAGGCCCTGGATGGCTGATACATTGAGTACAATGAACTACTACTTACGACCCTCATTCTGTACAGTGCCCTGCAGTCCTGTTCTTTGCTTCAGGGATGTTACAGGGATATTACCTGGCCACACTGGACGTGTTGCCTACTTTTTCATCAAATGAAAGTAGAAAATGGTCTTCAGGCATGAAATGTAGCGGAACCATCATGATAGTGATCATTAGGAAAACCGAATCTTAACTCCCGTTCTAATTATAATTGCCAGAAGGTACAGTTTTCTTAATTCTCTGAGCAATACTTTCTTTATCAATAAATTAAAGAGATTGGGTTAGGTTTTCTCTAAGGCCTATTCCCACTTGGAAATTATGTGACTACCTATAATTTGCCGGAAAAATTTCCTACACTATTGACTGCTTACTCAATAATAACAAGTCTTCTGTCAGTTGAGAAAAAATCAGAAATGGTAGAATAATAAGTCTTCTGTCAGTTGAGAAAAAAATCAGAAATGGTAGAATTATATGAAATTGAACATCTGGATGATTAAAAGGAAAATTTTTAAGTTGTTTTTAATTTTTATTTTCACAAGTTTCTGGATATTTCTGTTTATGTTTGCCATTGGATTTTGACTCTTCATTTCACATATGTAATCACTACAACATATATATAGAAGGTTATTTTTGCATGCATTAATTCCTGAAATGTTCTGTATTACATGTATTACATGCTTAGTAGTGAACATAGAAAATGTATCTTGGAAACTGAGTAAATTTGTAAAATTTTATAATTGGATCTTTATGATTTTTAGGCAAAAATGAATGTCCTTCTTTTAAACTTATATTTAGTTAACAAAGCAGAACATCCTAGACAGGAAGAGCCAAGTGTTGATTTAAACTTCCTAGTTCAAATCCCAACTCTGTCCTCACAAACTCTTATGGCCTCGAGCCTTCTGCCCTGTAAGTTGGCACCGGCAATAATAGTGCCTACTTTATAGGGTGTTGGAAGAATTAGATGAGATATATACATCTTGGTAAAATCTTGGCTCACCAAATGTGGTCTATAAATGGTAACAAACAAAAAAAGTCACAAAAAATAGAGAAAAACATTGTTAACAGCGGATTTTTTTGTTGTCTATTTACAAAAGATATTTTAAAATGGGGGTTGTAAAACTAAAACTGTATGCACTTTAAGTTTTTGGTTCCAAGTAATAGAAACACTCCAATATACACATTTACTTATCTCTCCAATACAGAAAATCCAAAATAGCTAATTCAGAGGTAGTATGACCTTCTGTGGGGTCAGGAACCTGGGCTTCTCTCTATGTTGCTCCCTAGCATTTCCAGCTTGCAGTTTTTACTGCACTGTCCAAGGAGATTACTCGAGCTCTGACCATGGTGTCTGTATTTCTGTCCCATGAAAGGAGGAAAGAATGGAGAAGGATACCTTGCTGTTCTTCAGGGACATTTCTCCTGCTTGTATCCTGTGGGCCACAACCTAATCACAGGCCAGTCTGAGCTGCAATTTTTATGCTAGGTGTCGCGTGCCTATGTAAAAATTGGAGTTCCAGGGCGCCTGGGGGGCTCAGGCAGTTAAGTGCCCAACCCTTGGTTTCACGGAAGTCATGATCTCGAGGTCCTGAGATTGAGCCTCATGTCAGGCACCCCACTTGGACAGAGTCTGCTTGGGCTTCTTTCCCTCTTCCTCTCCCTCCTGCTTTGTCCCTCCTCCCTCCTTCCCTCCCTCCCTCTGCTCACAGGCATCTCTCTCTCCTAAATACATACATACATACATACTGGGTTTCCATTAATAAAGAAAAAGCCTGTATATTTGGAAATAATTTTTTTTGCCATACAAAAAAACTAAAGTGGGATCCCTGGGTGGCGCAGCGGTTTAGCGCCTGCCTTTGGCCCAGGGCGCGATCCTGGAGACCCGGAATCGAATCCCACATCGGGCTCCCAGTGCATGGAGCCTGCTTCTCCCTCCGCCTGTGTCTCTGCCTCTCTCTCTCTGTGACTATCATAAGTAAATAAAAATTAAAAAAAAAAAACTAAAGTATTTTTAATAGCCAAGACTGAATTAAATCCATATAAAATAAAATGTAGTTACCTCAAGTTTTGGTGATACGTAAGAGCAGTCCTTAGTTTCCTCAACAGTCATTAATCCCTCCAATTATTTAATAACTTTGTACACTTTTTTATTATTCCTTCCCCATTATTCCCTGTACTTTTTGTATATAACTGAAATATTTCATGTCTTCAGGAAAATTTTCTTAAATCTCTTATTTAGATACTTCTCTGTAATTCAATACCTTCCACATCATGCTCTCATCTTAGCACTTATGACACTATAATCATTAGTTACATGCCTATATCCCTTATTAGAATATTCCTTGAGGGCAAACACTACATCTGACATGTTGTTGTAACCTCAGCCCCCAGCACATTCCTGAAACATAGTACATTCAATCACTGCTTGTTGAAAAAAAATGAGTTGACTTAGTGAAGTAATTTATGTGCAGCCTCGTGGAGAACAGTAGTAATTGCTTGATGCACACAAACTAGAAATCAGCTATTAAGTATGCCTCATATATTTGCTTAAGCCACACTAGTAATGTAACTGGCCTTTGAATTATTTCTCTAAGCTAATGTAACCAAAAAGATAAGCAGATTAATAATACCCCCTTTCCTTCTCTCCTCTTCTGCCTATCAGCCAGAAGGAAAGAAGATGAGAATCCAGAGCCATGATTTCAGTTTACCTTGTGTGAAGAGTAATGTCAAAATTCTAGTCCCATCTTTTGTAGTTGAAACAGTGGACAAGAAAACCACTCAGTTTTCAGCTTCTTTTTTATTCTGGACAGACCTGAGAAGTTCACTCTGAAATCATTGGCAAAAAGGTACTGCCACTCTTTTGACCTGACTCCCAAAGTGAAGCTCTGTCCCAGAGAAAGGAGCAGTTAAAAAATATTTCTTACTTTTCTGGTTTCAAATTGTACTATCTCTGAGAATAAATGTTTGTTTTTCGGAGGCTCTGTGTGTGTGTGTGTGTGTGTGTGTGTGTGTGTGTGTGTGTGTGTTGGTTCTACCATTACTCCCTAGGCAAGTCTTTCCCTGGGTGCATGACATGAATTACCCATAGTGGACAAGAGAACTGAGTTGTGACATGGACTGAATATCAAGGTCAACTCACTAAACACTGAACACTTGACATTGACTGTTCAGTCTCAGGAAACAAATCACAGAAGGATGGAAACTCATGCCGTGAAAACACTTTTCTCTACCCATTTACCCTATTCTTTCTGCTCTTTTGGAGACCTTGGGCTCACATTACAAGATTGTCCCTCTAACCTATCCCCAGTTCCCAGCTCTGGGTTAGCTCTTAGCAATCATCACTTGACCCTTCCTTCAATCTCCCCTAGATGTCAATACTCACCTTGCACTGCCTTTGTACTCCTTCCCTACACTACTGTGGTGTCAGGAAAGCCCCAGTCCTGTCACTGCCCTGGCTGCCACACTCTTTTTATTTTTCTTTTAGAAAAATACTTCCTCTCGAGGTCATGCTCCTTTCCTGTGTTGCAGCCCTACCTTACCCAAATTCCCTCATCTTCAAATTCCTAGTTCAGTTTTTGATGGCCTAACTATGGTCCAAGTTCTTGTCAATGATGTAGTCTCTCCTTTCAGGCAGGGTGACAGACATCCCAGGTCCCTTCACCATTCTTGTTGTCAGATTCCTGCAACCTGAGGTACCAGTCCCAGACCTACTATGGAGTTTCCAGTCTTCACCAGCTCATAATGGCTCTGATGCTTTTATATTGAGATCTTCCATTTTCCTTTGTTTGTCTCCCTCCACCATCAAATTTATTTTAAAAGCAAACCTCTACAGCAATCTATACATTTTATGCAATCCCTATCAAAATACTGTCAATTTTTTTCAAGGAGCTGGAACAAATTATCCTAAAATTTGTATGAAACCAGAAAAGACCCCAAATAGCCAAAGGGATGCTGAAAAAGAAAACTAAAGCTGGTGGCATCACAATTCCAGATATTAAGCTCTATTACAAAGCTGTACTCAAAACAGTATAGTAAAGGCACAAAAACAGACACAACAATCGATGGAACAGAACAGAGAACCCAGAAATGGACCCCAACTCTATGGTTAAGTAATCTTTGACAAAGTAGGAAAGAATATCCAATGGAAAAAGTCTCTTCAACAAATGGTGTTGGGAACATTGGACAGCCACATGCAGAAGAATGAAACTGGACCATTTTCTTACACCATATACAAAAACAGACTCAAAATGGATGCAAGGCCTAAATGTGAAACAGGAATCCATCAAAAATCTGGAGGAGAACATAAGCAGCAGCCTCTGTGACCTCAGCCATAGCAACTTCTTAATAGACACATCTCCAAAGGCAAGGGAAACAAAGGCAAAAGTAAACTCTTGGGACCTCATCAAGATAAAACCTTTTGCACAGCAAATAGTTGACAAAACCAAAGGCAAATGACAGAATGGGAGAAGATATTTGCAAGCCTCTTATCAGATAAAGGGCTAGTATCCAAAATCTATAAAGAACTTATCAAAGTCAACAGCCAGAGAATAAATAATCCAGTCAAGAAATGGGCAGAAGGCATGAACAGACATTTCTCCAAAGAAGACATACATAGGCCAAGAGACACATGAAAAAATGTTCAACATCACTGGTCATCAGGGAAATTCAAATCAAAACCACAACGAGATACCACTTCACACCAGTCAGAATGGGTATCATTATCTATTTTTTCCATGTAGAAATATGGAGCCCGGGTTTCTAACTATTTTAATTTATTAGAAGACAGTAATCTAACTTTTTATATAAAATCTCCAAAATTTAATGATTTAGCAATAAATTAAAAAAAAACATTTCTGACCATTCTGTTTGCCCCCAAAGTGCAATTTGCAGGTCCTTTCCATAGATTGACATTTTCTGACCCCTCATCTGGACTTAATAATTAAAATATGGAGAAACACACCATTGGAGGAAGGGGAAAGGTCCTTAGTCAAAGTCAGTTTCTATGAAAAGGGATTAAATAATTCAATGGTGGGTAGAGATTTAAAACATGGAAATATGGAGAAGGGCATCCTTTGCAGTGGGGTACACAGACTTGAGACTAGAGAAGCTAAATTAGAAAATGCGGTATAATCATAAGAGACCAGATTCCTCTTTGACTTTAATTACTAGGCTATTCCCACCTGAACTATAGGAACAGACATTTTACATCAGCTACACATTTTGCATTCTAAGTTATTATTCCTTTGTGTTACCTAAAGTCTGATCAACTCCTGTGGACCTGAGAGGTTGTGTGGAGAATAATTGAGCAGGGCAGCAGTAAGGAGAAATGTGGCCTGACCCATCATGATACCAGAGTCTCACTGTGTGAGTCAAAAAAAACATGGGAAGGGGTGCAGTAGAGACCAGCACATGGCAAGCAGTGAGGGGTCCCTGCCAGAAGCTGAGCACCAGGGGCTTCCTGTGGGTCAAATAAGAAGGACATGAAATAAACCAGTCCCAACAGTACCCTTGAAGAAATTGAACCCTGAAGGAGGTAGAAGGAGGGGGTTAAGACACCTGATACCAAATTAGTCAATTTTAAATTTTAGATGCCTCTAAAAATGATTAATTTTTATTAGTATGATCACACTATGCTTATTTCAACATAGTTTTGATTAACGTCCCAGAAAAATAATGTATTTCCTTCATCATGGTTTTCAACATACTGAAAGAGGTAATATTAGCCACTCTAGTTTGGAAAAATTAATAAATATATGCTAGTTTGAATGAAGGCTATATATTTTAGGTAAAATAAAAAAATTAGAGCCTATTGAGATAAATTCTAAAAGTCTACTTTGTTTACACTGTCTTATGTTAAAGATAATTGATGTGAAGCAACAAAATATTCTTAATTATTAATAAGCTATTCTCATAATTACTGAATTGCTTTTCTCCACATCTGTATGAGGTAAAATACTGTATCTCTCTGGTCACTCTGATTCCAGCATCCAATACAACATATGACACAGAGCAGAAAAGAAGTCAACAAATATCTGTTGAATGAAGGAACAATTATTTGAATTATGAGAACATTTCTTGATGTTTTTATATGAGGAAAATTTGTAATACAAAGAATTTCACATTTCAGAGTTTTCACTTCTGGTATGTAAAGCATGATTTTTAAAGACAAATGTAGATTCAAATACAGTTCAGGACTAGAGTTGTGTAAGTGTGGACGGATCACTCAAACTCTCAGAATTTAACTTTAGTCTTCTAAGTTACGTTACTTTCCTTATTTAGTTTGCTAAAGCTTCACTAGGCATTACATTATCATTGTCAATTTTTTCCTAGGTAACCTGGTAACGAATTAAATTATGCACAGTATTGTGCATATTTATTAAAGACCAACTATAAATGTAAGTATCATGACCAAAACAGCTAAGGCCACTGCCTTCACTGAGTTTATAATTTAGTCAAAGTGAACTATGTTCAAAACAAAAATAAAATGCAGGTCTGGGAAAATGGTATTGCAAATACATGCTTTGAAGCTCACCCCATCCCACTTCAAAAGTAGAACCATGAACAGGGCAGCCCAGGTGGCTCAGTGGTTGAGTGTCTGCATTCAGCCCAGGGCCTGATCCTGGAGTCCTGGGATTGAGTCCCATGTCGGGCTCCCTGGAGGGAGCCTGCTTCTCCCTCTGCCTGTGTCTTTGCTTGTCTCTGTGTCTCTCATGAGCAAACAAATAAAATCTTAAAAAAAAAAAAAAAAGATTAAGAGCTAATCAAGCACATGGATGTTTATTTAAAAAAAAAAGTATAACCATGACAGAGGAAATATAAATAGCAAATATTAAAAATCATCAAAAATGATGAAAAAAAGATAAATATCTCCAAGTTCCAGAAGTTGAAAAGAATTGAATAAAATAATCAGAACTGAAGCTGATGGCCAGTTGGATTCTAGATCTGGAAGCAGTCAGAAGCTGCTAGGAATCTAACTTCTGTGGAGCAGAAAAGACTGAATGTATTGGGGGTAAATACTGGGAAAAGAGCCAAACTCTGCTGGAAACCAGTTGCCAGAGTGGGGCTTTCCATCTTGCACATAAAGGCGGTAAAAAATTCTGGTGCTGGGGCTCTGTGTAGCATGAAGCAATTTGCATGGGGAGGTAGGAGGATACGGAGCCAACCTCCAAACCAGAAACTGAGACTAACTCTTCATGCTTGGATTCCTGGATCTTGGAACTATTCCCATGGTGTAAATTCCTCAAACTTCTAAAATAAGACCTGATTATAGACCAGAGTCCCAGGGACCAGGTAGAAGCAATCCCAGTACCACTAAAAAATGAGAGGCAGGGAAACAGAGAAATAGACACAGAGTGTGTGTGAGAGTGCACCTGGAGCTTAAAATATTGAAACACATGAACAAATATAATTCTACCAAAAATAAAATCTAAGAACAGCATAATCACAAGATTTCAGAGGAAATTAAAATGAAGCAAAATAAAACAAATGTAGGTGAATATAAACAATTTAGAAAGCTTGGTGAATAAAAAGAAATAGTAATATATAAAGTTGATAATGACCAGAGGTGTATAGCAAACTATACATAAATTAATACAAAATGAAGGAATTAATACAAAATGAAGTATAAAACAAGTAAAATATTAAAGAGTCATAAAAACAGATTAAGATGACTCAACATAAATTTAAAAGCAATTTAAGGAAAGCAAATATGGGAAATGATTGAGAACAAATATATTTTATTGTTTTAGATTTTTAAAAATATTTTATTTATTTATTCATGAGAGACAGAGAGAGAGAGAGAGGCAGAGACACAGGCAGAGGGAGAAGCAGGCCCCATGCAGGGAGCCCGATGTGGGACTTGATCCCGGGTCTCCAGGATCACGACCTGGGCCAAGGCAGACGCTCAACCACTAAGCTACCCAGGGATCTCTGAGAACAAATATTTTAATAAGAAAACAGCTGAAAATTTTCCAAAACTGAACCTAATGTAAATCCATTAGATTAAAAATGAACACCAAATATTGCTCAGAATAAATAAAAACAAATCCAAACTTAGAAAAACAAAATAACATCAAGGATAAAGGATAAATGTGGAATCTTCAGTTGTACCCTAAATAAAAGACAGTTTTTCCTCAGTGGTCTTAAAGCATACTTCTTATCCATAGTAATGGCCAGACACGATGGAGTAATATACTAAAAATCCTAAGAGAAAGATAACTGCCAAAAAAAAAAAGTTAAAAACAAAAACAAAGGAAAGATAACTGCCAATGAAAATTTTTTATATCCTGCTGAACAATTATCCAAATACAAACAAACAAATAAAAGCATTTCTAGACAATTAAGGAATAGGAGATTGTATCATCTTCAAATCATAAGAGATGATAGAAGGAACGTAAAATGAGAAGAAATAAATGGGATGCAAAAGTAGCGGTAAAGCCCAAAATATTTTATTGGCCTATTTCATTAACTACTTCTGCATATAAAATAATACAAAATTTTATTTTTTAGAATCTAGAACTCAATTCTAGAGAATTATGTCAAAGAAGATGGAAAAAATTTAGTGTGCTAATAAAGATGTAACCAAGCCTTATTTCGTATGGAGGAGTTGATAGAGATATTGAATGGTCTAAGACACTGCAAGAAAGACTCCTAGTCAGAGATTGAATAGATCAACAGACAGTAACCAGGATGTACATTTCTGCAGCACCCAGCTGAGAATCAATTCACAACCTTTGCAAGCAGTTGGCCCAGAATTGTCATGACTTAATCAATGACTATGAGTTTCCTCTATTTTGCCCACTGAGTCAGGGATCCACCCGCAAAAGCCAAATATGCCTTTCAAACCATTCCAATAACCCATTTCTAGTCAGACTTTCTTCTACCCCATGTCAGCAATCCCCAGTCAGAGCATACCTGAAACCTTCCCAGTTTTCATTATAAAGCTTTTCCTCTCCAGTGCTTGGCTTTAAATCTTGGCCAAAAGCAAATGATGGTGGCAATTCTCTTGATTAAACATGCTCTGAATGAGTAGCCTCTCTTTGTTATCATTTGTATTATTTTGTTCGTTTTCCTGAAAGATAAATATGCATGCCTAAAATCATTAAGGATAGCTATTAAAATAATAGACATACAAATTATAGATGGTAAATAAACAGAGTTAAAAAAAAAAAGAAAGAAAAAGAAGGAGAACATAGACATCTTTGTCAAATTAACAAATGTTAAGAAAGGCTAAGTTGGTCCAAAAGAAAAAAAACAAATTTGAAAAGAGCACCAAATAAAATCTAACAAGTCAATCTAAATATATCAATAATGGGAGGATTAAATTCATCAATTAAAAGAACACTATATTGTATTAAATTGTATCCATGCAAAAGGCTATACCCAATATAAAAAGACATACATCTAATAAAGCTATCTAAAAAATTTGAAATGAATTTTCATGTAAAAGGTATATCAAACAAATACTAAATATATGAAAACAGATAATATTTGTCTTATTCACAGAAAAATTTAAAATTAATCAAAAGCATTAATTGGAGTAGAAATAGGAATTTCCCAATAAAGATTTTTCCCAAAGTAAAAATCTGCCAACATAATATAAAACTTATGACTGTCCATGCTTTAAATAAAATAACCTTGAAATATACAATGAAAAATTGATAGAAATCTAAAGAGAAATTAATAAAGAGACCATCATCATTAGATAGTTGAATTATGGGTTGGTAATGGATTAGAGAAATAGAAATTGATGTATAAGACCAAAAAAAAAAAAAAAAAAAAGTTTGGGTAAGTAAGGAAATGGAATATTTGAACAAAACAACTAAAAGACTTGATGTAAAAGATACAGAACAATTAAATTATAATATAAATATTATATATAAATTATGATGTAACAACATAAAATAGAATTAACAAATTCAATACATTTAGAAATTTGAATCAAAAAGACAATGTTTTAAATTACATATTTACTACTAAAATTGTCTCATGGTGAAAAATAAAACTTGCATAAGCCAGTGAGCTTTTTAAAAGTACAATAAGTAGATAAATGTCTACCCTTCAAAAACTATCTCAGGCACAGATGCTTTTAAAGAGTAATTTTTTATTTTTTATTTATTTATTTATTTTTAAGATTTTATTTATTTATTCATGAGAGACACACAGAGAGAGAGAGACAGAGAGAGAGAGGCAGAGACCCAGGCAGAGGGAGAAGCAGGCCCCATGCTTGGGACTCAATCCCAAGACCCCAGGATCAGGCCCTGTGCTGAAGGTGGCGCTAACCCGCTGAACCACCTGGGCTGCACAAGAGTAATTTTAAAAGAAGAAATAAATAATGGCTAACCTCAAGAGGCTATTTCAGATAATAGAAAAATAACGAAATCTATTCTGAAAATTTCATTTAAATTGAATCCTACACTATTTGCTTGTTCGTGTCTGGCTTCCTTCATATAGCATAATGTTTTGAAGAATCATCCGCGTTATAGCATGTAGCAGAACTTCATTTGTTTTCATGTCTGAGTAATATTTAATTGTATGAATATACTGCATTTTGTTTATCTGTTCATCAGTTGATGGATGTTTAGGTTGTTTCCTCATTTGGACAGCACAAGATGTTTATTAAGGCATTTACAAAGGTTATATAAGGAAATAATGTTATATACCTATCTTATTTACTATAAATTAAAAAATTTTAATAAAAGAGTTTCATCAAATGAAATTCAGTAAGGCAATAAAAATATATCTTGATCATGTAGAACTTAATTGTAAAAATACACGCATATACATCTACATGCCCCCCCCCCCCCATTAATACTATATACTGCATTAGAGAGAAAAGATGGTAATCTTGGGCAGCCCGCGTGGCTCAGCGGTTTAGCGCCGCCTTCAGCCCAGGGTGTGATCCTGGAGACCCGGGATCGAGTCCCGCGTCGGGCTCCCTGCATGGAGCCTGCTTCTCTCTGCCTGTGTCTCTGCCTCTCTCTCTCTCTCTCTGTGTCTCTCATGAATAAATGAATTAAAAAAAAGAATCTTAAAAAAAAAGAAAAGAAAAGATGGTAATCTCAACAATGCAAAGCCTATTCAATTCAGTCTTTTTGGCAAAGAAATAAGTGAAACAATGCTTTAGACTTGATAAAGGGTGCCTGCTAATAACATACAACAAACTTGATACTTAATATGAAGTATATAAATATCTCTATTAAATCATGCTTACTATTTGATCTTATCCTGGAGGTCTTACACAGTGCAGTATAATGAGGAAATAAGAAGTATGAAAATTGGAAAGAATAAAATACATTTGGTGTTTCTGTGCACATATTATTTTCTACCAAAAAGTACTAAAATAATTTCACTATTTATAGCAAAATTACTAAGATTGATGAGAGAATTCAGTATGGCTTTAAAATATAAGGTTTGCAAACAAAATTCTGTATACCCAAAAATGTAATAAATTAGTATACAATAGAGTATATACACATACAAGCACATTGTACATATATGTAATGTATATTAGAGAATATACCATGACAATAGCAAAAAACAAAAATGAAACAAAAAACTATAAAGACTAAAGCCATCTAAAGTTTTAAAAGGCTTTTATTAAATACACTACATTATAAAACTTTACTACTGTACATATAAACACTTTCTAAAATGGAGAAATACATATTTTTTTAATGGAAAACCTTGATATTACCAGTAATCTTCTTAATTTTTCTACAAATCTAGTATAGTTTTTGTCATAATCTTTTTTGGGGTTTGTATAGACCTTGGAATGACAGAATTTTTTTTTAAGATTTTATTTATTTATTCATAAGAGACATTGAATGGTCTAAGACACTGCAAGAAAGACTCCTAGTCAGAGATTGAATAGATCAACAGACAGTAACCAGGATGTACATTTCTGCAGCACCCAGCTGAGAATCAATTCACAACCTTTGCAAGCAGTTGGCCCAGAATTGTCATGACTTAATCAATGACTATGAGTTTCCTCTATTTTGCCCACTGAGTCAGGGATCCACCCGCAAAAGCCAAATATGCCTTTCAAACCATTCCAATAACCCATTTCTAGTCAGACTTTCTTCTACCCCATGTCAGCAATCCCCAGTCAGAGCATACCTGAAACCTTCCCAGTTTTCATTATAAAGCTTTTCCTCTCCAGTGCTTGGCTTTAAATCTTGGCCAAAAGCAAATGATGGTGGCAATTCTCTTGATTAAACATGCTCTGAATGAGTAGCCTCTCTTTGTTATCATTTGTATTATTTTGTTCGTTTTCCTGAAAGATAAATATGCATGCCTAAAATCATTAAGGATAGCTATTAAAATAATAGACATACAAATTATAGATGGTAAATAAACAGAGTTAAAAAAAAAAGAAAGAAAAAGAAGGAGAACATAGACATCTTTGTCAAATTAACAAATGTTAAGAAAGGCTAAGTTGGTCCAAAAGAAAAAAAACAAATTTGAAAAGAGCACCAAATAAAATCTAACAAGTCAATCTAAATATATCAATAATGGGAGGATTAAATTCATCAATTAAAAGAACACTATATTGTATTAAATTGTATCCATGCAAAAGGCTATACCCAATATAAAAAGACATACATCTAATAAAGCTATCTAAAAAATTTGAAATGAATTTTCATGTAAAAGGTATATCAAACAAATACTAAATATATGAAAACAGATAATATTTGTCTTATTCACAGAAAAATTTAAAATTAATCAAAAGCATTAATTGGAGTAGAAATAGGAATTTCCCAATAAAGATTTTTCCCAAAGTAAAAATCTGCCAACATAATATAAAACTTATGACTGTCCATGCTTTAAATAAAATAACCTTGAAATATACAATGAAAAATTGATAGAAATCTAAAGAGAAATTAATAAAGAGACCATCATCATTAGATAGTTGAATTATGGGTTGGTAATGGATTAGAGAAATAGAAATTGATGTATAAGACCAAAAAAAAAAAAAAAAAAAAGTTTGGGTAAGTAAGGAAATGGAATATTTGAACAAAACAACTAAAAGACTTGATGTAAAAGATACAGAACAATTAAATTATAATATAAATATTATATATAAATTATGATGTAACAACATAAAATAGAATTAACAAATTCAATACATTTAGAAATTTGAATCAAAAAGACAATGTTTTAAATTACATATTTACTACTAAAATTGTCTCATGGTGAAAAATAAAACTTGCATAAGCCAGTGAGCTTTTTAAAAGTACAATAAGTAGATAAATGTCTACCCTTCAAAAACTATCTCAGGCACAGATGCTTTTAAAGAGTAATTTTTTATTTTTTATTTATTTATTTATTTTTAAGATTTTATTTATTTATTCATGAGAGACACACAGAGAGAGAGAGACAGAGAGAGAGAGGCAGAGACCCAGGCAGAGGGAGAAGCAGGCCCCATGCTTGGGACTCAATCCCAAGACCCCAGGATCAGGCCCTGTGCTGAAGGTGGCGCTAACCCGCTGAACCACCTGGGCTGCACAAGAGTAATTTTAAAAGAAGAAATAAATAATGGCTAACCTCAAGAGGCTATTTCAGATAATAGAAAAATAACGAAATCTATTCTGAAAATTTCATTTAAATTGAATCCTACACTATTTGCTTGTTCGTGTCTGGCTTCCTTCATATAGCATAATGTTTTGAAGAATCATCCGCGTTATAGCATGTAGCAGAACTTCATTTGTTTTCATGTCTGAGTAATATTTAATTGTATGAATATACTGCATTTTGTTTATCTGTTCATCAGTTGATGGATGTTTAGGTTGTTTCCTCATTTGGACAGCACAAGATGTTTATTAAGGCATTTACAAAGGTTATATAAGGAAATAATGTTATATACCTATCTTATTTACTATAAATTAAAAAATTTTAATAAAAGAGTTTCATCAAATGAAATTCAGTAAGGCAATAAAAATATATCTTGATCATGTAGAACTTAATTGTAAAAATACACGCATATACATCTACATGCCCCCCCCCCCCCATTAATACTATATACTGCATTAGAGAGAAAAGATGGTAATCTTGGGCAGCCCGCGTGGCTCAGCGGTTTAGCGCCGCCTTCAGCCCAGGGTGTGATCCTGGAGACCCGGGATCGAGTCCCGCGTCGGGCTCCCTGCATGGAGCCTGCTTCTCTCTGCCTGTGTCTCTGCCTCTCTCTCTCTCTCTCTGTGTCTCTCATGAATAAATGAATTAAAAAAAAGAATCTTAAAAAAAAAGAAAAGAAAAGATGGTAATCTCAACAATGCAAAGCCTATTCAATTCAGTCTTTTTGGCAAAGAAATAAGTGAAACAATGCTTTAGACTTGATAAAGGGTGCCTGCTAATAACATACAACAAACTTGATACTTAATATGAAGTATATAAATATCTCTATTAAATCATGCTTACTATTTGATCTTATCCTGGAGGTCTTACACAGTGCAGTATAATGAGGAAATAAGAAGTATGAAAATTGGAAAGAATAAAATACATTTGGTGTTTCTGTGCACATATTATTTTCTACCAAAAAGTACTAAAATAATTTCACTATTTATAGCAAAATTACTAAGATTGATGAGAGAATTCAGTATGGCTTTAAAATATAAGGTTTGCAAACAAAATTCTGTATACCCAAAAATGTAATAAATTAGTATACAATAGAGTATATACACATACAAGCACATTGTACATATATGTAATGTATATTAGAGAATATACCATGACAATAGCAAAAAACAAAAATGAAACAAAAAACTATAAAGACTAAAGCCATCTAAAGTTTTAAAAGGCTTTTATTAAATACACTACATTATAAAACTTTACTACTGTACATATAAACACTTTCTAAAATGGAGAAATACATATTTTTTTAATGGAAAACCTTGATATTACCAGTAATCTTCTTAATTTTTCTACAAATCTAGTATAGTTTTTGTCATAATCTTTTTTGGGGTTTGTATAGACCTTGGAATGACAGAATTTTTTTTTAAGATTTTATTTATTTATTCATAAGAGACACAGAGAGGCAGAGACATAGGCAGAAGGAGAAGCAGGATCCCTGTGGGACTCGATCCCAGGACCCCGGGATCACAACCCGAGCCCAGGCAGATGCTCAACCACTGAGCCATCTAAGTGCCTCAGAAACAACAGAAATAATATGGAAGACTAAATAATTAGGATATCAAATACAGGTTTAGACATAAGATCTAAAATGACAATAGATAAAAAAAAAGATTATTTTTAAAGACACTAAAACAATTTATAAATTTTCAAAACTGATGATCTCATTTCACTAACATTGATCGTTTCTGTGAAACAAAAGACACTGTAAAGCAAACTAGAAGTAAAGTGACTTTAAAACCACACAAAACCAGGAGAAATCATTTTCAAAACATATCACAAAGAATTAATATCCTGAACTTATAAAAACACTTCCCAGAAGTCAATAACAAAAAAAAAAGACCAAAAGCAACTCAAAAATAAAATTGATAAATGTCATGAAAGCAAGTCACAAAGGAAGAATAAGGACATCTTTGTGGGCAATAAAAATGGGAAAACAGTTGCCTACTAAAGTAACAGTGGGTGGGAACAGGTTGCAGGAAAGAGACTCCCTATTGCCTGGTGCTCAGGAGCATCGGGAGAATGGAAGCGCCTCATGCCCTGTTAGATGGGTGAGAACAGGCCCGCTTCTCGGAGGGCAGACGTGGCAATATCCCTCTCCTCTCACAACATATTCAGGAAAATTGGGCAGAGTATTCTCGTTGACAGCAAGTGCCAATCAACCGTTGTGTCCTTTCTTATCTCTTGTATTTTTTTGGAGTTTATTTGTTTTGACCAGTACCATTGTAAAATAAATAATAACAACAAAGCTACAAGTGCTAAAAAGAAAATGTCTCTATGAGACAGAGTTACAGAAAATATGTCATTCACCTTGTTTGGTTGGGACAGTCCACTTGCAGACCCTAGCATGTAAACTGAGGTTTAGAATTTAGTGATTTCTTGAGGCATGCTTAGGAGAAGAGCCGGCCAGATACAGAAAAGGGCAGATATTAAAGGTCTGAGAAAGGAGGGAGTTAAGACGTTTCTAGGGGTACAAAGAACACCAGGTTGGCTTGAGTGAAGTAGGTGATGAAATGGACCCGACTGAAGGTGATCCTGCAAGACTGTCTGTGTTCTTTAGGAGCAGGAGGGAGTCAATGGGAGGTCGTTAAGCAGGGACATCTTGCCATCAGTTCTGTTGTATGATTTGGCTCTATTACGGGAAGACTAGATTAGCAGGGTCCAGAAGAGACTAGGAAACACTAAACTGAAGATTGTTGCTATTGTCCAGGCAGGAAAGGATGGTGCTGTAGACAGAGGGAATGGAACAATCCAAGAAGTAGTCTGACCTGGAATCGGGGGGACTTCAGGATAGACAGCATGGGGGGGGTGGATTTTTTGAAGTATGTCTTTCAGATTTGCTCAGACCCATACTGTGTGAACTACAAAAAAAGCAAAGGATTAGAGAAGGAACAGGTCAGAGCAAAGGGGATGAAGAATAAAGAGCGATCAGGAATTTAGACACCGAAGTGGAGAGATTTTTAAATGCCCACAAGATACAAAACCAGGTGAGGATCAACCTGTATCTACCTGTCAGTCCAATAGAGTATGCTGCTGACTTCCTTTTTTAGTACTCTTTACATTCGGTGTGTTTACTTCTTACTTTTCAAAATTGCTTCTTCCTTTTCAAAACCATCCTCTGAAAATATTTGAGTATTTTATGTATGGAGTTTCAAATCATTTTGATTCTTTTTTAGTTGTAATTTTTTAGACATTCACCTATAGAAATTCTAATAATATGTATGTTACTGATTGGATTCCTGTAAGCTATTGTGAATTTGATTCTTTTGGACACATTAATAATTTGTTATTTATGATAATATACATCTTCATAGGGCTTTGAAATTTTTAAGATGTTTTTGTATAGAGAAAAGAGAAAGATTTACAATTAGATACATGGCAGCCAAGGGGATAAATATAATATTTAAAGACATTTAATCATATGTTTTTCATAACATTTCTACTTTACAATTGATTGATTTAAAATTCAATAATTTGCTCATGTAATGTTATGGCAAGGATTCTGAGCCCTAAAAAAATGGGTAAAAACAGTAACAACCTTAAAATTAGCTAACATTTCTTGAGGACTTACTAATGTGCCAGCCATTTTACGAAGCAATTTATAACCCTCCCAATAATCCATATGCTAAGTATTATTTTCCCTTCTAGCAAATGAGAAAATAGAAGCAAAGTAGAAAAAATAACATACTTGGGGAATAAAAACTAAATATCTCTATTAGAATGAAATGATTTGTTTGTAGTTCTATAGGCCACACAGCCAGGTCTTTAATGAACCTCCAATTTGGAAGAAGAATGTCAACTGAGGACATCTTCCAGACCTGAATTAGGAACTGATTATTATCTGGCTCCATATTATCATAAAGGAAATTTCATTTTATTGCCTATGGTTATTGAACAGTGCTTTTTGATTCAGGGGAAACAGTCTATATTTTAGGTGTCATCATGTCAGTTTAAGATAATCATATTTTTATTTCCAAAACCCAGACTATTGGTCTTAACTGAAGAGGGTGTTAACCATATTACAACAGATAAATGTTATTTCAGAATTTTTGCAAAAGAAAATGTGAGGGGAAATATTTAACAAGCCTCTTTTCTAAAAGAAGGCTGGTTTGTATCTCTAGAAGATGCCACACCTTTCAGAGCAGTGTGTGTATAATTGCTGTACATTTTTAGCTAATACACTAAAATCCAACTAGGTATGTCCTTTTGTACAAGTCTGCTTCTATTCTATTCATATTAGATAGATACTGACAAAAATATCCAGAGGGGGAAAAATGGCAATTCTAGAATGAATAGTTAAAAACAATAGAAAAATTAAATGGTGTATTAGTACTTTGGCCAATTACCAAATCTATTTCTATGGACTTTGTAATAAAAGAATACTGCACTACTTTATCATAGTAAAAGATTACAAGGTTTCATTTTCCGTGGGATTTCACAACCTTTTTATTTCAAAGTTTAACCCATAGATTAGTGATTATTTATTTCCACTGCACAAAAATCTCCATACACAGAGCACTGCACACAGCGAAGTCAGCATTTTTATCTTTTTTTTGTGTAAGATTCACTTCAGAATTTAAGTACATTTTTTTTCTGTCAGAGAAAGGTGTGCCCATAACTCCAGGATCCATCAAGTCCTGAATTCACCATAGTTGTTGCCTTTTTGTTTTTAGTCTAAGCTGTATTTTTACATAAGAAACTACTGATTTACCTATGTTCAGCAATGCTCAAATAATAAAAATGCTTCTTGTTGTCTCGTTGTTTGACAACTTCCACAAGCTTGACCAGCTTAAATGTGTTGTTGCATCACTATGTATATAAGATCCAACTGGTGTCCTGAGATGACAGTGCTAGGAGCAAAATCAGGTATTTCCATATGTAGACATTATTTTTAAACCTCTCTCTCCAATAGCATGAATTGAAAAGTTTGGTCATCATCAAACAGAGCCTCTGAGTTCCTTTTTAGTGGTAGGAACTTTCTACTGTTTTTCTTCCGTGTTTTTTTTTTCAGTCTTCCTTTTTACCTGTTAGAATCCTGAGTAGTTTGGTTTTTTTTCCTCTTTTGTTTTCTTTTGTTAGTTTTTACATCTAAATAATTTTTCATTTACACAAGAAGGGTCTAGAGACCACACAGAGCTAGCATATTTTTCTGCACTGGTATTCCTTTTCATCTTTACCTTGTAGCTCATATCAAAGCTGTAATTGTTTGCTAGCCAGCAAAATCTAATGGCTCCCTCTGGTCAAAAGCTGTCAACAGCAATCTATCCAGCAGTGGGGCATTGCCTGAAATAGAAAAGCATCGCATATGGTCGTATTCCTTAGTGAGCTACAAACAAGGCAGGGCTTAACATTTTCAAATACAAAACCATTACTGACTCTATGTAGTAAGACCAGGGTCCTAACATCATTAATAGAGTCTAGCATATCATTACTAGAGAATATCATTTCTTGATTCATTAATGCCCTATAGGTGAAAGATAAACTAGACATTTATTCTGCTTTTTTTCCACTTTGATTTAGCAATGTGGCAATAAGTCTGTTTCTTAGATGTTAGATCATGATTTATTAGGTGTCTAAAAGTAAACCCGTACTCCACAATGGATAAAGAAAACAGGCCTCAAATGATCAGTCCAGATTTCCTGCTAAGTATAAAGACTGCTAAATTCATTAGGGAATCCAACAAAGAAAAAAACACTACAATATTTAAAAAGCAAGCAAACAAAACAAAAACAAAAAAACCCACAACTCTCTAAAAGCTGAAAAGCACTGTTTAGGAAATTCTGAGATGGGTGATTTGTTTAACATTTGTGTTATCGCAATGGCATTGTGTAATCCTACCAACACAGTCCAGTATAATGACTCTAAACATCAAACCAACTATTTAGCCTCATGCTGGGTTTCCCATTCAGGCTAATTAGAATTCTTGTCTTCTTAAAACATTTGCACTCATGGCTTACCAATGGTTTTTCCACTTGTGGCCCAGCCTTTTGGATATTTCTAAATCAAAATGCTCTGCATGCTGCTAGCTTTTACTTGCCTCTTTATTCCTTCTGTCCTCTCACTGGATTGCCTGAATTCTGTTAGTAATTCCTCCGAAGAACCCCAAGAAAGAGTTTCTATTATCTCAGTTTAGAGGCATCCAAATTTAAGCAGACTAAAAGCAAAATATTTGTCAAGTAATTTTCAGATGTTCTGGAGTACCCCCTCTCCCAACTAGCCTTATTATGATGCATGATGTATGATGCAGTGTGTGGATTGTTCTCCAGTTAAAAGTAAAATTACTCCTATACACATAAGCTATATAGGGCTTGATGTAGTGTTTGAAATATATGTCTAATCTTAATTCATCTGAAAGAATGACTATCTAGGTATAGGCTTTAGGTAACAAATTGATGGAGAAAGTAGACTTTGGTCAGATATAAGAGGAATTATTACTCATGTGTTCACATTTAGTATCATGAACAGCAGGGTGCTATGTAGGAGAGTAGCACAGCCCTATGGTCCATTATAAAGAATGTAATGATAAGATTCTAAGATATCTATACCTATATCTCTCTGTCTCTCTGTCTGTCTCTCTCTCTCTATATCTATTTAGTGTTTTTACTGAATTCTTTCTAATTAAAAAAAAAAAACTTCCATGAATCACTAATAGGAAGTTCAACCTCCACTGTAAATTTTAGACAACTCATTAAGTGCCTGTCATTTTATGGAAATCTTCAAAAAAATTCATGCACATTTCTACTTCAGAGATCATTATAAGCAACTGATGGTAAGTCGTCCTGGAACCTGTCAGTGATTTAATGGCACTAATACATCCTACAGCTGAGCTAAAAAAAAATGGAAGAAGTCTTCAGTCTAAATTCAAATACATGAGAATGGCTTTGGTTTAGTGAAAGCATGACAACATATTTGGTATTTTGTCTACTTTCCTGACACATAACTCCAAGGTTCAGTGAACTGGTAGTATGTTTTGTTCATTATAACATCTTCAAGCATTTCTAAGATGTCTGGGGTTTGGCAAGCTCCAAAATTAACTTGCCAAGAACATTTTCCATTAGTATTTACACCCATACGTATTTTCAAGGAAACGGTCCGAGTGTTTCTGATTTAATAAGGGCTATCAAGTGTACAAATAGCCCTTAGAATACACTGTGATAAATAAAACTTATTTTTAAGGGAAAAATGAAAAATTAAAAAGCATTCATAATTGCCAATGAGCCCCAATTTTAAAAGATTTGAATTTTGTCTAAAATTTAAATCAAAATATTCTTAAATCCTAGAATTGAATTAAAAAAAAACCCTTGCTATCCATAACATCTATGCAATTTTCTGTTCATTTTTCCATTTCTGTTTAATTTATCATACCTCACCTAACACCAAGACATTTTAAATACTTTGACAAATATATGTCAGTTTATTCCCAGTGCTTTCCGGATTGCCTTTTGTTTTAAGTAATCTAAGTCAGTAGTAATAGTAGTTGTTCATAGAGAAGAGCATAATTCAGCTTACTAAAACAAATAACAAAAATTAACTGTAATTGTGTACAGTCTTTTGCTAAGCACTAATGTATAACATGTTAAATAACATTAAATACAGTGCATAAAAATGTATAAATATGCATAAACATACTATTGTATTTTGAAAACCATAATAACGCACTAATATCTAGTATATTAAGGCAATAATACCTACTATATTAATACTGAGGACAATATTACTGAACTTTATGTCATCTATCTCATGCTTCATCTATCTCATGCTTATCACTGTTGTGATAAGCTAAATGCCAGATCTCTGAAGTTTCTAACCTTTTAAACTTGAGAATCTTTTCATGTGGAAGGGCTGCTATTTGGATCGAACTATGTTCATCTGAGGAACAGCAGATTCCATCTGATTCAATTTAGAGCTTTTCAACAAAGAGAACACACGGGCTTCCAGAAGATCAAGGAGAGAAATAAAGATAGACAATGTTGATATGTTACCAGCTAAATTAGTTTCTTGAAACTTTTTAGCATCTCTTCTATCAACTTATTCTTTATTTTAATTTATTTTATTTGCTTTGAGAAGCGCTGTGCATGATTTTTAAAATAACCTATGACAGTGCTCTTCATACTAAGAGGTATTTTCCCCTGGAGAACATACTTTTTGAGGGAGAAGCAAGTATGAACTCTATTAAGGAAGTCACTTTCCTGCTCCAATTCTCAACTTTCACAAATACTCTTTGCTAAAATGTATGCCTCTAAGAACACCTTTGCGGTCAAGATACTATGCTGTTCCCCTCCTTCTATTTTAATTGAAGTATAGTGGGTATACAATATTATATTAGTGTCAGATGTACAGCATAGTGGTTCAATAATTCTATACATTATAAAATGCTCACGTGATAGACATAGCTATCATCTGTCACCAAAGTTATTACACTATTCTTGACTATGTATTCCCCATGTGGTATACATCACCATGACTAACTTATTATATAACTGGAAGTTGGTACTTCTTAATCTTCTTCCCTCATTTTGCCTGTGCCCCACATTCTCCCTTCGAGCAACTACCAGTTTGTTTTCTATGATTCTGTTTCTGTTTGTTCATTTGTTTTATTTTTTAGACTCCACATATAAGTGAAATCATGTGGTATTTGTCTTTTTCTGACTAATTCCAAATGGCTTAATACCCTCTAGGTCTATCCATGTCGTTGAAAATGGTAAGATCCCATTATTTTTTATGGCTGAGTAATATTCCATATTCTATATGCTGTTATAGGCTTTATGTCTTGTGTGTGCATATGTTTGTTATATGTGTGGTATGTGTGGTTATGTGTTGTGAGTGCTCTTATGTGTGTGATGTATGGATGATGTATGTAGCATATATGTTTTGTGTGAGCTGTTTATGTGTAGTGTGTGTTTGGTGTATACGTGGTATGTGTGTGTATGTGTGTGGTATAAGCTTGGTGTGTGTGTACTGTGTGGTGTGTGCATTTTGGTGAATGTGATTTATTTGTGCTGTGTATGTATGTGATGTATGTGGTTTGTGTGTGGTGTATGTCTGGTGTATGTGTGTTATGTATGGTGTGTTTGCGTTGTTTAGAGGTATAGGTATGTTATGTGTGTGGCTTATGTATGGTGTGGGGGTCAATAAATATCTTCCTTTCATTAAGTTATAAGTGATTTTTAGTACATGTATTATTTTAATTTAATTTAATAATTAATTTAATACATGTACTTGGGAAAAGCCATATGCTTTCATCCATGAAAATATACTATGCTTAAAACATCCTTCAAATAACATCTTCCTTTCATCATAATAAAATTATTTTTATATTTATGTGTGTAAGCACTAGGGATATGCTTAACTCCTTGCAATTATACTGTCCTTAAATTACACTGTTTTCTTTTCCCATTCATCTACTGATAGATACTTATATTGTTTCCATATCTTGGCTATTGTAAACAATGCTGCAATAAACATAGAGTTGTGTATGTCTTTCAATACGTGTATCCATATTCCTTGGGTAAATACCCACTAGTGGTATTATTAGATCATTTGGTATTTCTACTACTTTTCATAGTGGCAGCACCAATTTACACTCCCACCAATAGTGCATGAAGGTTCTCTTTTCTCTACATTTGCACCAACCCTTGTTATTTTTTATCATTTTAATACTAGCTACTTCAACTGGTGTGAATTGATATCTCACTGTAGTTTTGATTTGCATTTCCCTGATAATTAGTGATGTTGATCATCTTTTCATGTTCATCCATAAATTTCTTTGGAACTAGAAAAGACTCCAAATGCTAAAAGAGTCCTGAGAAAGAACAAAGCTGGAGATATCCCAATCCTAGATTTCAAAATATATTACAAAGCCATAGTAATCCAAACAGTATGGTACTGGCACAAAAATAAATACATAGGTCATTGGAATATAATAGGGAGCCTAGAGATTAACCCCTGCTTATATGATCAATTATTCTATTTCAAATAAGGCAACAATACACAATGGAGAATAAACTGTCTCTTTAATAAACGGTGCTAGAAAAACTAGATTACATTAAAAAAAGAGATTGGATCACTTTGACACCACACACAAAAGTAAACTCAAAATGGATTAAAGACCCAAATGTAGGACCTGAAGCCGTAAACTCCTAAAAGAAGATTCTTGGACATCAACTTCAGCAACATTTTTCTGGATCTGTCTCAGGCAAATAAAACAAAAGTAAAAATAAACAACTGAGACTGCTGCTAGTTTGATAACTAAAAAGCTTATGCACAGTGAAGGAAACCATAAACAAAACAAAAGGCAACCTACTGAATAGTAGAATATATTTGCAAATAACCTGATAAGGAGTTAATATCGAAAATATATAAAGAACTCATACAACTCAACACCAAAAAGTAAATAATCTAATTTAAAATTGACAGAAGACTGGAATAAACATTGCCCAGTTGATTCTCTTTTTCTGACCCCATCTCCTCTTCCACTTATCCTCACACAACTTGGATCTGGCCATGGTGCATTTGACATTTTATGTTAAAATCCCCAGTATGCCAAACAAAGAAACAATTAAAAAACAAAACAAAACAAAAAAAAAAAAAAACATTGCCTAAGAAACCTCCTTTAACTTCAAACACTCGTTTGAAAACTAAGAAACTTTAAAGGTTTAGCGTGTTTTTAAACTTCTCAAAAGTTGAAGATGTATATGACTTTGATGACTGGGTAACAAATGTTTTTATAATTCAAGTGGTTACCAGTGTTTGCTTTCAACAAAATTAAAGGAGGACCTAATTGAGTTGTCAGCTAATAAATCATTAAACGTAATTTGCTTAAAAGATCACAATATAATTTTGGCATACAACACAAAAAGAGTTTAAATAATTAAGTGATATATCTCTGATAGAATAATTTTCATTTCCATTTACTTATTTTTTAAAATATGAAATATGTTGTTTACTACTAGCATTTATAACCATGAAAGGGAGTTGTAAATTTGAGGCTCAACCCTATATGATTCTAGAAATAAGTTATATTAATCCATGTCTGCATAAAATAGAGTAAAAGCCCATTCATCTCATTAAAAATGAATAAAATTTGCTTAATAATTACCTGTCAAATCTTGGCTATGTTTATTAACTGTATATTAGTAATAATTCTATAAAACTGAATGCAAATAGTGCTTGCTTTGGTAGCATGTATACTAAAATTTGAACGATACAGAGAAAATTAGCATGGACTCAGCCAGGAAGGCATGCAAATTTATGAAGCATTTCATAAAAAATAAACAAATAAAAAGAATTGTAAATAAATAATACATTTTTTAAAATCAGAATTTAAAATCATAATTTTTCCCCAAATTGTTGTTGAATATGGATCTATTCTTTCACTTCCTTTCCTTGGAACTAGGTAATAAGTAAAAATAGAAAATGTTTGAGTGCCACATATGTCATTAAAACATCTACTGATGAGGGGTGTGTGGGTGCTTCAGTCAGTTGAGCCACTGAGTCTTGATTTTGGCTCAGATCATGATCTCTAGGGGTCGTGAGATCTACTCATGCATGGGGCTCTGCACTGGGCATGGAGACTGCTTAAGGTTCTCTCTTTCTTTCTCCCTCTGCCCCTCCCCCAGCTCCTTGCCTGCTCTCTCTCTCTAAAAACACAAATAAAACAGCAAAACAATAACAACAACAACAACAAAAAACAATTAAAATATCTACTGATGATATGATTTGGGTGAGATAGTTTAGACTCTTGTTTTAATAATGATATGTCTTTAAAAGTAGAAATAAATGAAAATACGTTAAGGATAATTTTGCAAAGAAAATAACTATAACTCTAGCAACCTTAACAAACACATTTTCAATTATTTTTTACCTCAAGTCTGTGTATTATCGTTTATAAAATATATCAAACTATTTTAAAGAAAATTCATCCTAATTTTTGCTATTAGAAATATCTCAAGGGAAAGTGTACAACAGAGAGATCATTTATGTTAACAAATGTGGTGAATAATTTTGGTATCATTGAGGGTAGGTCAACCAGATATTATGTAATTTCTGTTGTGATATAATATGACATATGTAATTTCATGAATGATTATTCTAGTCAAAAGTGTCTCTTCTGAATCCATCAAGCTCTCACATTTAACCTAGAATTTACTGAAAATATGGCAGAAATAGCAATAGCTAAAGGACATCAAAGCAAGCAGACAAAATCAGAAGGCAGGATGTTCTTTTGGACAACTGTCCCATTCATGTCAACAAATCAGTGTTAATTAAAAATATATCTCATTAATGAAAATCTGGAAATATCCCAAATTGAAAATGCAGAGTCAGTAAAAATGAAATCTCAAATCAGGGAGGAAAAGATACAACTTTGTAATAAGTAAGATTGTGTCGTGACAGCTATGTAAAGAAAATAAATCGTTGGGGTCCAGTCCTCCCATCATGTGCTGGATAGCTTCTAAGTGGGTTAGATATTTAAAAAAAAAAAAATCTTACAAATACTAGAATAAAACATAGGTGTAAGTTTTAGTATAAATCTAGAATAGAAAAAATTGTCCATATTAGGACACAATTTATAAACAAAATAATGGAAAATATCAGTGAACTGATAAATTCACCACTGAAACATGGATAATGACAAAGTAAAAAAAAAGTAATTTGTATAATAGCTAAGAATAATACATTAAATTAAATTAAAATTTTTTTTCACATCTAAAAACAAAGAAAAGTCCCAGTGCTATAGAAAAATGAAAAAAATAATCAAGTAGCTAAAAGAGCATAGAAATCTACGTGCTCTGAAAAATATGCAAAGATGTTCTGCTTTGCTCATAATAAGAAATTGCAAATTAAAAGCACCCTGAGATCCCATTTCTCACATATTGTGTTGGCCAACATCCAAAAGTTTGGCAATACCCTCTGTGGATGAAAATGAATAAAACATTCTCCTATATTGGTAATGGAAATGCAAAATGTTAAAAACCACTTTGGAAGGAAATTTAGTAATTACCAGCCACATTTTTTGCATTTGTTTTGTGACCCAGTAATACTACTTTTAAGAACATATCCCAAAGATATACTGAGAAAAATATGAAAAATAAAATTATGTGTAAAAGGCTATTTATGGAAGCAATACCTGAAAAATAAAGCTTGGGGGGAAAAACCAAATGTACATCAATAAGGGACATGGGTTGGTTGAGTTCACACAGCAAAGTAAACCAATGGAGTTCTAGGCAGTACTAATAATAACACCACAAGAGGAATATGTCCATAACCTGCTAAGGAGTTTTCTCTAGTATATATCGTTAAATAAAGAAAGCTAGATGGAGAAAGTGAGTATGAAATGCTATTGTGTACCTAGAAGGACACAGTATACACAACATGTTAAGTATAAATAGGAATAAATTAAATATAAGCAAACAGGGGTGTCTTGATGGCACATTGGTCAAGCCTATGAATTTGGCTTAGCTTGTGATTTCAGAGTTGTGAGATTGAACCCCGTGTAGGGCTCGGCTCAGCACATAGTCTAAGATTCTCTTTCCCTCTCCCTCTGCCCCTGCCTTTCTGTCTCTCTTCCCCTTTCTCTCTCAAATCAATCAATCAATCAATCAATCAATCTTTAAGCAAAGCATATAACCCAACATATTAACTATAATATGTACATATGCATACAGCTTACTGTAAGAAAACATAGATACTTTGGGAAATAAGAGAGAAGAGGATGAAGAGGACAAAAATAACAGGTAGGCTTCTTCAAATACAGTGTTTTGTAGGTTTATTTCCTAGAACCATGTAAGTACTCTGCATAATTATAAAACAAACTGTATTTACAAAGGGGAAAATAGCATTTCTAAAAACTGAAAGCAAATTGAAACAAATGAAACTATGTAATGAATTGATGATACAAACACCCAAAGTAAAATTAGACCAAGTGCCTTTAAAATACATTAATTTAACTGGGCATCTCTATGCATTTGGGGTAAGGACCAAACAACTTTAAAAATAGAACTGTTTCAGTATATATTTTGTTAGTAATTAATGATGCTATTAGTTTTAAACATAAATACATACAATCATCATATTTTCCTATTTCATAAATGTTAGATACTTTTGGTCATAAAAAGTTTTGAAACAGGTAGAGACATAGGCAAATGTGATAGATTAAGAAGTTTCAAGAACATCAGATAAAAATGAAAATAAATTTTAGGGACATCAAAGCCAAAAGCAATGCTTTATTGGAATTAGATACTGATTGGAACAACTATGGGTTTAATGAAGATAATTGAACTATAATCTGTGTGTTAGAGTCAAAAGTGCAATGGAAATAGAAGAAATGGAGACAAAGGTACAATACAGAAATGGGGAAATGAAAACAAATGCTGAAAACCAGATCACAAAAAGAGCGTGTATTGCAAGATCACATCGCAGGACAAAAGGTATTTATAGTTAGAAAAAGATCAGAAGTCATTAGTTTAGTATATTTGGGGTTGAAAGAATGTTTATATTGTTCTTACTCTTTTTATTTCCTAATTTTATACACCAGATATTTACTGCCTCAGTCAGAATAAGTTATTTCTACCCTTGAGCCAGTGATATATCTCTTATTAAATCTGAATGCAAAACACAATTATAATTCATTAAATTATTCCCCCTTTCTTTTGTTGTATTTGAGAATGTTAATGCACTGTATGTTTTAAAAGAATCATTTAAATGGAACAATGTAAATCTCACTGAATTAACACTAAAGTCTTTATCATTTATTCCTTTACAAACTTAAAGATTTAACATTTTTCGAACCTCTCCTTATGCAAAGGCTGTTTTTCCTGAGGTTTAGTTTTTCTTCTACCTCTTGCCACTTAAAAGCTATACTTGAGTTTAGTCATGTAAAGGTGTATACCTAGTGATTAAAATGGGATTTTATTTCTGCCTGTACTTTACCAAATAGAAAATGCATTTTTAATTTTTATGTCATTACTGAAAAGACCTCCATCATTGCTAATTGATTTCTTTTAAGTATTTTTATGTGACTCTTACTATGAAGACATATTCAGTGATCCAGACTGTTGTGCTATCTTACTAGCCCAGCCCCATCTGCAACCATAGTCTATACTGTATATTGTAAGCTAAATGACAAAGTGTGGGAATAATTGGTGGGAATAATACATGGTCCAGTGATGTATCAAAAAAATGTATGCTTCCTCTGCAGAGAGAGGGAGGGTATGCTTTTCTTTCCTGCAGTTCCTTCTTTCAGTATTTTTAAATTAACATTATTTACTAATTTGCATAATGCCTATAATTTTTAATGCTCTCTATAATAGCCTGCTCCTTGAATCTTCCTTTCAAATTATAGCCAAAACTGAAAAAATAGATGTATTTATTATAGGTGATAGTTGCTTATATCCCCAGAAGTATAATTTTTAGAAGAATTTTAACTGCCATTCCTTTGGCAGACTGACAATACATCTTCAGTCAAAAAGAGTAATAATTCTTTTTTATCCCATGTCTCACTCTGGTAAACAACAGCTCTTTTTTTTTTTTTTTTTTAGGACTAGCAGGATTCATGGTCAGCAGTTGTAACTTCAGCATGTTACTGGAATGTCATTCTGCTTAGGGCTTCTGCATGTTTGGGAAACTATTAGGTTTGGGCATTATGATTAAGATGAAGGTCAGTTTGGTCATAACTTTTTTTATGGAGACTTTGAGAGTCCAGGTTTACTACTTACTAAACTGTTCTAAAATGAAGTGTGTATCCTTTATAAGAATCATGTCTTAGAAAAAAGTGTGAGCCTTATAAAAAAAATGCAAGTGATTTTAAGAAAGGGTCTACAAAAAAAGGGAAGCTATAACCTGCTCCCCCTTTTCACTCTGGCCCCATCTGTTGTAAATGAATAAAGGCACAAATTGGGTTTTATGCTGAACACTTTAAAGTCAGTAGTGGCTTAAGGTTATAAGCAAATGAAAACCAGAAGGAGACTTGGAAGTTCCATGAACCTATGTGCTTGAAGACACAAGTTTCTACCAGGTGACTATAGTGAGAAAAATGGTGAAGATAAAGCTGGCAAGTTTGAGAAAAGATACCCCCATATTCCCAATCACTTTGTACTCTGGAGTCAGTCTGTGAAAAAAATCTTTGTGTGTTTGGTCCAGATTAAAACTAAACGATGATAGGGGGAAATGTATAAAGCTAAATTATTTCACTCGGTGGCTTCATTCTTTTGTGAAATGATTATAGTTAGAGGTCATATTGCTGTTGTTTTTTCTTTTTCTTCTTTATTTAATTTCCAAAATATATGTTCATAACTCTATACAGATTAATAAAGACTTTTGAAATTGTACTGACAAGTGAAATAGAAAGGTAGGAGAACACAAAATTGGTCCAACTTACTTACATAAAATGCTTTACACAACATGGCATCATCGTGTTCTGGCCTCTTTAACATACCCGGCTGAGGAAATAGACTAAGATATGAAATGTAAGGCATGAAAGAGTGGGTAGCTTAGCACTGAGAAACTCAAGAACAGTAAAGGAAATGTACGGTTCCCTCAGCCTGGAAGGTTCTACTTTATAAATCCCCACACTTTTGAAAGACCTTACTCATTCGATAATTTGTATCCTTTGTTAAGGCTGTTGGGCCACCCCCTTTTAGGCTCAGATCTACCTCTCTGTTTCACCAGAATATCCCCATAGGGAGCACATGCTCTTTAAAAACTGCCTGGCTCAAAATGGACATTTATCAACTCAAATCTTAGCTAAGCTGGACTGAGTTTATCTTATTTCTTTTCTTATTTGGCTTTTGATCACAATTACCATAGGTTTTTCCATTTGGGAAGAAGAAGCTGGTGCCATGTAGTCATTCTGGGCTTTCTTTGTTTGGCTTTTCTGCCAAGAGAGAAGCAAGGCTTCCAAGTTCAGAAGGTGAACTAGGATTGGGTTACTAAATTCTGACCTAATGCTTTTTTCCTACTGACTTGGGATAATGAAAAAAAATGCACTCACTCTGTATTATGAAGACTCATGCAGCATCCCAGCTCTTAAGGAAGCTCCTATCAAATACATTAAATGATTTTAACAACTAGATGGGGTGGTTCTGTGGTTGAGCGTCTGCCTTTGACTCAGGGCATGATCGCGGGTCCCTGCAGGGAGCCTGCTTGTCCCTCTGCCTATGTCTCTGCCTCTCTCTGTGTGTCTCTCATGAATAAATAAATAAATAAATAAATAAATAAATAAATAAATCGTTAAAAAATGATTTTAATAACTAGAGAGAGAGAAAGAGCAAGCGCACTGCAGGACAGAAAAAAGTATCACTTTAAGAACTGAATGGTGGATTCTTATGAGAATATGTTCTCACTGTTTAGCAAATTGCCCCAAGGTGTGGTGATAGAAGGGACATCTACAGAAATACTTCCATTGATGCAGAATTTGCATCCCAATAAAATAATTTTTGCCAAAACCTTTATTACTTGTAGTTCAAATAACACAGTGGTTAAGCTCTAAATAAGGTCCTTTTGGATTCTTGATATCTTCTTCCTCTCTAGCTCCAGGCCCTCAACCATGTTTGGTGGCCCTGCAACCTTGCTTGGATGCTTCCTCTTATCTGTGTCTAAGTCCAAGCAATACCTCTTGGAAGGTACAGAGGCTGAAGGTGCAACATGGTGGTTTCCTCATTTTTTTAAGAAGATGCTCTTAGCTATGATTATCCAGCTCTGATAGGGTGAGACCTTATATTTTACTAATTACTAGAGAGACTTAGTAAAGGAATTTTATAAGCACATAAATTAATCAAGGAATTACCTGAATATATAGAATAATTTATCAAGTGGAATGAGAATCTATGTGGTATATTAGGGAAGACTTTCTGATTGAGATCAATTTTGGATTAGCACCAGAGTAATGTTGATACAGACTGGGAAAGTCTAGAACTTTGAGGGGTCAGAGCAACACTGGGGCAAGTCATCTGCACCAGGAATAGAGTAGGTATTTATGAAGAGCAAAGTGGGAACATAGTAGAGTCCATGCAGTGCTTCTCAGCATTCTCTAAATATAATGGCACATAGAAAATGATGTCTGTTGTTTGTACTACAACTGGGGCAAACAGAAGAGGATTGTCATGATGGTAAACACCCTCCTTAGACATCGAAGGTCTCCATTCAACAGCTCCAGACCTAAATGATGAATATCTGGATAATCTACAACCCACTTTTGGTATATGTCGGAAAAAAAGGGAATAAATTCCTTTGAGCAGTTTTAACAGACTTTCCAGGTTGACACATCTAGGGTTTCATTTCCTGGAGAAACCATGTATCTATGTGCAGCATAGCCTAGAATTCCTATTTTGGTCCTTAAGAAATGCCTTTCCCCAACAGCACAGACACACACTAATGAGTTGGTATTTAAAATCAGGACAGGAAGAATGGTCTTCTTAAAAAAAAGTTATTGCTTTTTAGGTTAAATTTTTATGCTAAATTATTAACTTATTAATATAAGTTAAATTATCTCAACCCTATGAATACAGAAGCACCTGCTTTTGTGGTGCTGACAAACTATACATAAAATGATTTCTTAAGATGACCAATCCTTGGAAAAAAAGAAAGCAGAGCAAGGCATTTAGGTGTGCCTGGGTTGGGAGGTTGCTTCCTGTCAGAACATCATGACAAGCCCACCGCAAGGTCAGCTGCCTCTCTGGGGAGGTAGTTACGTTCCAGCTCGGGACACAGCAAGCTCTGAAAGTGAGGATAAGCTCAGAATACTTGATGAACAGAAAGATCACATGACTGCAATTAGTGAGATGAGGAATGAAAGGCCTTTAAAAGACAAGGTGAGAAACATAGCTGGAAGCATATCACCTACAGTCATAGCAAAATCTTGAGTTTTATCCCCACGTTTGCAGATTTGACATTGGTAAATCAGCAATATGATTTACATTTTTTGTTTACTTATTTGTTTTTTTTTAAGTTTTCATTTAAATTCTAGTTAGTTAACATACAATGTAGTATTAGTTTCAGGGGCACAATGTAATGATTCAGCCCTTCCTTTCACCCAGGGGGTCATCACAATAGGTGTATCCTTAATCCTCATCACATATTTAACTCATCCCCCCACCCGCCTCCTCTCTGGTAACTCTCAGTATGTTCTCTATAGTTAGGAGGCTTTCTTGGTTTCTCTTTTTACCCCCTTTGCTCATTTGTTTTGTTTCTTAAGTTTCAAGTATGAGGGAAATCATATGGTATTTGTCTTCCTCTGACTGACTTGTTTTGCTTAGCATAATACTTTCTGTTATGCACATTGCACATGACAAGATTTTATTCTTTTCTATGGCTGAATAATATTCCATTATATATATAAATGTATATACACAAACACATTTCTTTACCACTTCTTATCCATACATCAGTTGATGGACATTGGGGTTCTTTCCATGATTTAGCTATTGTAGATAGTGCTGTTATAGACATTGTGGTGCATATATCCCTTTGAATTGTTGTTTTTTATTCTTTAGCTAAATACCTAGTAGTGCACATGTTTGATTGTAGGGTCATTCTTTTAACTTTTTGAAGAACCTCCACCTGTTTTCCAGAGTGGCTGCACCAGTTTACATTCCCACCAACAGTGCATGAGGGTTCCTTTTTCTTCACATCCTCCCTAAGACTTGCTGTTTCTTGCATTTAATTTGTTTAATATTTATTTATTTATTTATTTATTTATTTATTTATTTATTTATTTATTTTAGAGAGATAGCATGAGCAGGAGAGGAAGAGGGAGAAAGAGAGTGAATCTCAAGAGACTTTGTGCAGAGTGCAGAGCCCAATGTGGGACTCAATCTCATGACCCTGAGATCAGCTGAGTCAGAACTAAGAGTCAAAGGCTTAATGGACTGTACCACCCAGGTGCCCCTCTTCAGTTGTGTTTCAAATTCAGTGGGCAGGGGGTGACCCTGGGTGACTCAGCAGTTAGGCACCTGCCTTCGGCCAGGGCCTGATCCTAAAGACCGGGGATTGAGTTGGGATCCCTGCGTGGAGCCTGCTTCTCCCTCTGCCTGTGTCTTGCCTCTGCCTCTCTCTATATCTCTGTGTCTCTAATGAATAAATGAATGGAATCTTAAAAAAAAAAAAATCAGTGGGCAGAACTCAGAATCTCTGACTCTACATGTCAGTAGAGGAAATGTTGCTGGAACCAAGAGTGGTCATGTTAATGGAATAGAAATCAACAATTTGTAAATAACTATATTAGTTGCTTAGTGGTCAGGAAGTAATGTTTCAGGTATTGTATATCCTAACATGGTCATATGCTTCTTAGACAAATGATTTACTGTGTTGAAATTAAAAGATATTGAATGAGAATTTTAGTTTTATCATGTAGTTCATTAGAGTTTTCCAATTAAATAATAGAAAATGGATCCTGTAATAAGCAGAATAATATCCTCCAAATATATAAGGTTCTAATAGCTGGAACCTATAAGTGCTACCTTATTTGTAAAATAAGGTAATATATATAATATAATATAATATAATATAATATATATAATATAATGTAATATATATGTGTGTGTGTGTGTGTGTGTGTGTGTGTATCTTTGCAAATGTATTAAGTCACAGATTTTGAGATGAGGAGATTATCCTGGATTATCTGGGTGGATCCTAATGAAATCACATTTATCCCTATAAAAAAGGATACAGAAGGAAGTTAGACACACAAGAAAGAAAAATGTTATGAATGCTGACAAGCCCCAGAAGCCAGATGAGGGAAGAAACAGATTCTCCTTAGAGCCTCAGGAGAGATTCAGACTCTGCCAACACCTTGTTTTGGGCCCCAAAATACTGATTTTAGGCTTCTGGCCTCCAGAACTGTGAGATAACAAATTCAATTGTTCCAAGCCACCCAGTTGGTGGTAATTTGTTATAGCAGCCACAGGAAACTAATACAGATCCCCAGTCAGTATTTTATAAAGAAATTCTGAATTTTCAGAAATGTATTTTTGATGTTAAGTAAATGATGTGATGTGTGCATTTCCCAGTTTCTTGGATGAAAGCCTACTTTTGAAACATATATACCTTCTATGTATCCCCTATTGTGATGAACTTTAACCACAATTGCTTGCTCCACATCCAAACATGAACTGACACTATGCTCTCTCGTAGTGTGACCATTTACTTAAACTTTGGATTCAATGTTTCTCCAAGTTTCTGTTTCTGCTCCTATCCCATTACCATCTATTATCTCAAACTATCTGGCTGGGGGTAGAGGATGTTGTATATTGAATGTCAGAGTTTTGAGATGCCAGGGTGGCTCAGGGTGTGAGCATTTGCTTTCGGCTCAGGTCGTCATCCCGGGTTGGGGGATCAAGTCCCGCATCAGGCTCCTTGCGGGGAGCCTGCTTCTCCCTCTTTCTTTGTCTGAATAAATAAATAAAATCTAAAAAAAAAGAGAGAGAGAGAGAGAAAGAGTTTTAAGTTATTTGAAAGAGAAATCTAGTCACAAATCACCTGTGCCTTAATACCAAAGCATTGGTGACAGAGAATGGTCCCATTTCACTGAAATGTAGACGAAAAGTATAATTTTTAAAAAGTTAAAATTATGATTCTCATACGAATACAGAATAGACACATATCAAAATATTTTATTTGAGGAGCGCCTGGGTGGCTCAGTCGGTTAAGCATCCTGCTGTTGATTTCAGCTCAGGTCATGATCTTAGGCTCATGGGATCAAGCGCCACATCAGTGTCTGTGCTCAGCCTGGCATCTGCTTGTCTTTCTCTCTCCCTCTGTACCACCCCCACCTCCCACACTGCATATGTGTCTGTGTCTGTTTCTGTCTCTCAAATAAATAAATAAGTTTTTTTTTAAAATTGTTATTTGAGTCTCATATTTCCTCATCAGCTCATGGCTGACTTGGGTCCTTGGCTTTTACTGGTTTGGAATAGTTCTGACACCCAGCTGTCTCCCATCTGGTTTGGGCCTGTCCACATGTAACCTCTGCTGTTGGCTCCTCTCACTCTGTCGAAAACTGACGGAAATCTTGCTACATTCGGAGCTTTCTTTTCTACCTGGTAAAGATCAGCTGTAGCTCAAGTAAATAAATTCAGTTTGTGTTGTTATGGGTAGGACTCATTTGCATTGCTTTCAGGTAAGAATCCTTTACAGCGCTATCAGTGTCCTGCCAGTTAATCTCACCCTACAGAGCTGTTCAGTCAATACAAAGGCACACCCCTGGAAGGCCAACTAGACAACACTTAGGACTTGATGGCTTGATGGAAAGGATCCTTGGTAATCTGTTTGGTAAATAGTCTCAAGCAGGATTGATTTATTGTGTTGATTTTGGTTATTACCACTCATTCCTATCACCACTCCTGGTCTATTTGTTTCTGGCTACTTATGCTGGCTACATAAGGACATTTTTGGAAGAGATCCAAGACTTGCTTACCTCAAAGTGTGAGCCCATCTAGAGTATAGCTGGATCCAGACAGAGTTTATCTCCCCTAAGCCCAAATCAGAGATCTATGGCTTTCCTGTATAAACTGAACCTCTTCCCAAGATAATCGACAGCAGGCAAATCCCAGCCCCCCACATTATGATGTGAGCTTTCCCCGGGGATCGGACAAGGCGGTCACATTAGCGTGGTATTCTAGGTAGCATCAGCAGAGCAGCCCGGAGGTGTGTACAAGGCAGCTCCCTCTGGGCTGTCGGCATGTGATGCAGTGACTAAAGAGCACTCCATTATCAAGGGAGCCCTTCTGAGTTCCATCTTCATTAGGAAGTGGCAGAAGGAGCTAAGGTTGATATTTTGGATGACAGGAGAGCAGCAGTAGGCTCTCCTCAGGTCATGGAGAAGGCTACATTGAAAAAGTATGGGTTAAAAGGGAAAAAAGGTGATTTTGTTTCATGGTCGGGGTGTAATGAGGAGCAGGGTATATGCATGGGATATACAATATATATTTAATAATAGTTTCCAAAAGAGCTTGCTTTTGCCAGTCAAGTGCCTGATTCCCCTAATTCACAGAATAAAAAAATAGTTGATATATCTTAAAGAGTAACAATGTTAATATACAAATTGACATTGACCATTTACTTGCAAGGTGATATTAGGAAAGTTTTATATAATCTTTCTAGGCTTCAGTTGCTTAATGTTTAAAATGGGTGTGGAGTCATAGGACTAGATGGTACACATGAAGTGAATAGAACAAACCCCAGAATATTGCAAATGGTGTTAGTCACTGCTGCTGTTACTCCTGCTTCTCCTCCTACAACCACTATAGCAAATTTTATATTATTTTATATTCCCATGGTGTTTAAGAGAGTCACACTTTCTGAAGTAATGGAATTAGTTGAAGAATGAAACTTACTTAAGCCAAGCCAAGCAATTAAAGCATATTAATCTTATCAAAAATAAGATGTCAGATGGGATGCCTGTGCTATTAGTTACGCATCTGACTCTTGGTTTGGTTCAGGTCAGGATCTCAGGATCACGAGACTGAGCCCCACATCGGACTCCCTGCTCAGCGCAGAGTCTGCTTAAGACTTTCTCTCCTTGTCCATCTGCCTCTCCCTGCCACTCACTCTCTTTCTCTAAAATAAATAAATAGGCCATTGAAAAAAAATAATAAAGGGTCAGAGCTCTTAAAAAATGGTAAGACTTCACTATACCATTAACAATTTTTTTAATAAATTAATTTTTATTGGTGTTCAATTTACCAACATACAGAATAACACCCAGTGCTCATCCCATCAAGTGTCCCCCTCAGTGCCCGTCACCCATTCCCCCCCACCCCCCGCCCTCCTCGCCTTCCACCACCCCTAGTTTGTTTCCCAGAGTTAGGAGTCTTTATGTTCTGTCTCCCTTCCTGATATTTCCCACACATTTCTTCTCCCTTCCTTTATATTCCCTTTCACGATTATTTATATTCCCCAAATGAATGAGAACATACACTGTTTGTCCTTCTCCGATTGACTTACTGCACTCAGCATAATACCCTCCGAATCCATCCACGTTGAAGCAAATGGTGGGTATTTGTCGTTTCTAATGGCTGAGGAATATTCCATTGTATACATAGACCACATCTTCTCTGTCCATTCATCTTTCGATGGACACCGAGGCTCCTTCCACAGTTTGGCTATTGTGGCCATTGCTGCTAGAAACATCGGGGTGCAGGTGTCCCGGCGTTTCATTGCATCTGAACCTTTGGGGTAAATCCCCAACAGTGCAATTGCTGGGTCGTAGGGCAGGTCTATTTTTAACTCTTTGAGGAACCTCCACACAGTTTTCCAGAGTGGCTGCCCCAGTTCACATTCCCACCAACAGTGTAAGAGGGTTCCCTTTTCTCCGCATCCTCTCCAACATTTGTTGTTTCCTGCCTTGTTAATTTTCCCCATTCTCACTGGTGTGAGGGGGGATCTCATTGTGGTTTTGATTTGTATTTCCCTGATGGCAAATGATGCAGAGCATTTTCTCATGTGTGTGTTGGCCACGTCTATGTCTTCCTCTGTGAGATTTCTCTTCATGTCTTTTGCCCATTTCATGATTGGATTGTTTGTTTCTTTGGTGTTGAGTTTAATAAGTTCTTTATAGATTTTGGAAACTAGCCCTTTATCTGATATGTCATTTGCAAATATCTTCTCCCATTCTGTAGGTTGTCTTTAGTTTTGTTGACTGTATCCTTTGCTGTGCAAAAGCTTCTTATCTTGATGAAGTCCCAATAGTTCATTTTTGCTTTTGTTTCTTTTGCCTTTGTGGGTGTATCTTGCAAGAAGTTACTGTGGCCGAGTTCAAAAAGGGTGTTGCCTGTGTTCTCCTCTAGGATTTTGATGGAATCTTGTCTCACATTTAGATCTCTCATCCATTTTGAGTTTATCTTTGTGTGTGGTGAAAGAGAGTGGTCCAGTTTCATTCTTCTGCATGTGGATTTCTAATTTTCCCAACACCATTTATTGAAGAGACTGTCTTTCTTCCAATGGATAGTTTTTCCTCCTTTATCGAATATTAGTTGACCATAAAGTTCAGGGTCCACTTCTGGGTTCTCTATTCTGTTCCATTGATCTATGTGTCTGTTTTTGTGCCAGTACCACACTGTCTTAATGACCACAGCTTTGTAGTACAACCTGAAATCTGGCATTGTGATGCCCCCAGCTATGGTTTTCTTTTTTAAAATTCCCCTGGCTATTCGGGGTCTTTTCTGATTCCACACAAATCTTAAAATAATTTGTTCTAGCTCTCTGAAGAAAGTCCATGGTATTTTGATAGGGATTGCATTAAATGTGTAAATTGCCCTGGGTAACATTGACATTTTCACAATATTAATTCTGCCAATCCATGCGCATGGAATATTTTTCCATCTCTTTGTGTCTTCTTCAATTTCTTTCAGAAGTGTTCTATAGTTTTTAGGGTATAGATCCTTTACCTCCTTGGTTAGGTTTATTCCTAGGTGTCTTATGCTTTTGGGTGCAATTGTAAATGGGATTGACTCCTTAATTTCTCTTTCTTCAGTCTCATTGTTAGTGTATAGAAATGCCACTGATTTCTGGGCATTGATTTTGTATCCTGCCACGCTACCAAATTGCTGTATGAGTTCTAGCAATCTTGGGGTGGAGGCTTTTGGGTTTTCTATGTAGAGTATCATGTCATCGGCGAAGAGGGAGAGTTTTACTTCTTCTTTGCCAATTTGAATGCCTTTAATGTCTTTTTGTTGTCTGACTGCTGAGGCTAGGACTTCCAGTACTATGTTGAATAGCAGTGGTGAGAGTGGACATCCCTGTCTTGTTCCTGATCTTAGGGGAAAGGCTCCCAGTGCTTCCCCATTGAGAATGATATTTGCTGTGGGCTTTTCGTAGATGGCTTTTAAGATGTTGAGGAAAGTTCCCTCTATCCCAACACTCTGAAGTGTTTTGATCAGGAATGGATGCTGTTTTTTGTCAAATGCTTTCTCTGCATCAATGAGAGGATCATATGGTTCTTGGTTTTTCTCTTGCTGATATGATGAATCACATTGGTTGTTTAATGAGTGTTGAACCAGCCTTGTGTCCTGGGAATAAATCCTACTTGGTCATGGTGAATAATTTTCTTAATGTGTTGTTGGATCCTATCGGCTAGTATCTTGTTGAGAATTTTTACAACCATGTTCTTACCATTAACAATTAAATGACAAAATTCTTAACATAAAATTTAGATTATAATAATGGAGTTGCTAAATAATTGATACTTTGGAGGCATCTCTACTAGTATATCAACAAACAGTAATGTTAAGAAGTCTGGCGAAAACCATACTTGATTTTCTTCTACCATAAACACTTATAAGAAAGCACTTTTTCTTGCCTGAGGCACAATACGTAGTAGATAGCTATAAACATAGTTATCTAATTTTTTAGAATGTCACAGAAAGAATGATTATTAATGAAAGAAAAGAATTATTTCATTTGTTTTTGATTTTTTAAAAATATCTTTGATGTATGTTCCAGTACTATTATGCGAGGCAGAAAAAAAATGTGTCAAGGGAGAAAATAGATGTAAAAATTATTAAAGTAATTAGACCATTTAATAGTTTCAGTTAATAATTATGTAGTATTTGAGATAATTCATCATCTGATTTCTAACCCATTAGTAATGACCTAGTTTTGTTACTCCCTTTTGCCCTTTTGTTTCATTCACGTTTTTTTCTCACACAGGTTTATGCTTACAACACTGACATAGTATCCTCCTTTCATAATTTTCATGCTACCTACATAGAAAAAATATCTGAATTTTAACACTGGTATTTGCCATATTTTGATGGTAAGTACAAAGTTACACCAATTAATTTTTTAAAGATTTCTTTCTTTTTCCTTTTTTTTTTTTTGCTCTTTCTTTCTTTCTTTCTTTCTCTTTCTCTTTTTTTCTTTTTTGGTTACCCTTTTGAAACTTTTCTGAGCTCCCACAACTGCCTCTGACTTGCATGTGTCACTGATTTCATCATAGTAGTTTCACAATTTTGATTTTTACTCAAACACTGGAATAGGTAAAAACCAAGAATGAATACACAAATGTAATATCATTTCTTATGTTGATACAACTTTTAAGATTCAGTTTGAATTTGAATTCCAGTTGTGCTAACTACTTGCCATTTAAAATGATAGACTTGCTTTTTTTCTTTTACCAGGTTTCTAGCAATAAGTAGTAAGTGTGTACCATAACCCAATTGTACCATTCAGAACTTGACTAGAACAGATAATAATTGCTTTCTGGAAGAGATTTTATGATGGCCTCCCCAGTAAGGGGGTCTAATTTGTAGTATTCATATAGCTAGGGGCTATATATATAATTTTCATTTTTGAAGTAATTCTCTAAATTATATAACTCTGCTTATGTTAGAAACAAGTTATTTCATCGCTATGGCTAAATCTGAATTTAGAATCTGTGTTGGTTTCCACTCCACCAAGATATTCCCTATCACACAGTGAGGAATAAGGAAGTGCAAGTAGACCAAATAGGATATCTGTTGAAAGGGGGGAAAAAAAGGAATATGTGGATACAGCAAAATACCTACTAGATGATGACTAGTATTATAATTGAGTATTATGATCCAGAAATCTGAATAAAATAAATTAATAAATAAATAAAATTTAAATAGAATGCCAAATCCCATCAATAATTCCCACCACATCTAACTAAAGCAGGACCAAGGACAAATATGTTACTTAAATCAAATGGTACAGGAAGAGTTATATGTTTTATTTATTTATTTATTTATTTATTTATTTATTTATTTAAGTTTTCAATCTGTATAAAAACATCACATTATAAGCCCTAAAAAACCAGATAAATGGGAAGATCCAAATTTTCTTGAAAATCTCAAAAGGATTCGAAACATTCACATGGACCCATAATTGGTTATCGTTGATACTCAGATTTTCCCCGGGTATTTGAAACCTCATCTTTTTTCATATGCTATTGATATCCCCATTCCTGAAAAAAATTCAGAGCATCCATCCATTGAAGTTTCAACTTCAGCATTACTGAATGAGTCGTACTTGCATGCTTTGGGTTACTATGAGTCAATAGTACTACTTGGTGACCTGCAAACTGTGTTTCCAAACTACTATATTGAGAAGCAGAATTTCATTTTGCTTTTGAACCCTGTGCTCTTTTCAACTATTTTTCTACATTTGTTTGGAGCTTTTCATTCGTTCATTAGATATATATGTTTATAATGACTTTATGACACACAAGTCATTTATTGTTCTAATGTTCCAGATGCTGGCAAAGTGTTAAATACAAATTCTATTTCTCTTATTTACACAAGGAGTATATTTCTTAGATGTTTTAGTCTATATGCAAAATCACCTCAATCAAACTGAAGAGGCTTGGGTGTGCATCTCATATGCAGTCACATGGGAAAGAAGTTACCAGACAACAGGCTTTGTATTGTACCATTGCACAATGTTGAATTCTACAGTGGTGAGTATTATAAAATATACAGTAGAAATTGCATATTCAAGCAGGCATCATTGTAATATAGAAATATGACAGACAATAGGAAAAGGCATAAGGGCAATAGCAACATAAAAGCATTTATCAGTTCACATTAAGAGGTGGAAATGTTTATACGCAGTTGTTTTGTTTTTTAATTTGTATATCATCCTGAGGGAAATCTGTAAAGCGATTTAATGGGAAAGACTTCCTCAATGATGTTCATGAGGGTATCCTCTAAATTTTCAAAGAATGTGATTTAAATAATTTGATCATACTGCAAGAAGGTTACAGCATCTGGTTTAAACTCATCTACCCTGCATAGTAACATGAATAAATGGAGACATTCATCACTATGCACACAACAGAAATTGTGTTCTCCTATTGATATAATTAAATACTCATAGAAGCCTAAATGCATAATAGCTTCCAGACCCTTTGTTTAATGCCAAAAATCAATGGCTCCGCTTCCAATGAACTCGATAGGCATATGTTCCTAGTCAGAACCATTGTGAACCCTCTCCAGTTTCTAAACATTTATTGCTGGTACTGTAATAATAAACATCTTGCATTTATAAAATGTAATGTTGCCTAGAATTTTTCATTTTTCAAGAATGCCGAGCACACTATCTAATGGCTCTCATATGTCCAGTGTGCCCACGAACAATTTGTCTTCTGAATTCAGTGTTAATCTGACACCTCAAGGACAGACCTGTTTTCAGAGGGACTCAAAGAAAAGCTAGAAACATTCATAGGCTTAATAACTACTGAAAATCCTAGTGAACTATGGCTGGGATTACTCAGATTTCTGGATCGTATTACTTCTTCATGCCATATTTTGCTTAAATAAGAGTTATTAAAAATGCTAGGAGATTATTTTTTGACTTATTGCCAAATGTGTACACTAAACACACATTTAATATATGAGCATATATATAAAATCAAGCTAATGATGACATTTATGGTTCAATTGTTTTGTTTCTCATCTGGCTCAGAGATGGGTGTGTAACAGTAATGTGCTTTCCATTTGTTTAACCCAGTTGCATGTGATAACCCCACAGCAGTGATGAAGGAAGCAGATATATTCTTTGCTCATAAACACTGTGGGGCAGAGAAAAATCCCTCCTTTAAAGACACATCCAAGATTTTGATCTCAGGTCAAGGGTAGCACATTAAACATGAAGCTTTTCTCTGATTTTTTTTAATCTATTTCTCAAAAAAATGACAACATAAAAGATGGGGATTTATTAATAGTGCTATTCTGCTTGGAGGCAAAAATTAGGAACTCACATCACCATAAAATAATGGAATAAAACATTGCTTCCTGTTTAGAAAAATTGACAGAGAAGAAAAATACTGAACTAAAGCTAGAAACAAGGCTAAGATATTCACACCTGGATCCATAATGTTTGTTTCTCTTATTTGACATGCATTATTAATCTTAACATTCCCGGGTGGCTTGACTGAGACTTGAATATTCACACCACTACCTTGAATTCAAACAATGTTTTATACAGGTGTGAGGGTGAAATCAAATGGAAATGAGATCCATCAGGTCTATGTACAAATTTTGCTCATTTCTTTGTCATGCTTTGTATTTAAGAATAAGGTATTTCCCCACCAAAATTATCAACTTTGTGCCTTCACAGTAATTTTTAATGTTCTCTCCATATTTCTTGTTCCAGGAAACACTTAACTTAAAGCTCTGAAAGTACAACTGCTCAAGTAAAATAAGCAACCATGCCCCTCATATATGTTGGTCACAACTGTTTCCATTACTGATCTCCTAGGTTGTTTTCCTTTTTCTGCCCACAACCATATAGGGAACAATTACAGCCTATATTTGATATTCAAAAGGCCAAAAGAATGCTTCAGGTAGAAATCATTTTTCATTTGAGCTCTGTATTTTAGACCGTTTTACTTTTTTTTTTTTTTTTTTTATGATAGAGAGAGAGAGAGGCAGAGACACAGGCAGAGGGAGAAGCAGGCTCCATGCACCGGGAGCCTGATGTGGGATTCGATCCCAGGTCTCCAGGATCGCGCCCTGGGCCAAAGGCAGGCGCCAAACCGCTGCGCCACCCAGGAATCCCCCGTTTTACTTTTTTACTTAGATTTTAGCTACTAATATTTCCACTTCGGTAAAATGATTCACCCAACTTCCCAAGTTCACCTCTCTGTTCAGACTCTAATACTGAGAGTTCAGTGTCCCTACTCTGTACGCTGGGAGTATCTCTAGAACAGAAATTTGGAGTTTGGCACAAGTTCAGTGGTCCCATGATGAGAACAACACTCCTGTCTCCTGACTCCTTTTTGAAAATTTTTATTGTAAGGAATTTTATTGAGATGTAATTGACGTATAACATGGTACTGGTTTCAGGTGTACGGCATAATGATCAGTATTTGTGTATATTGTGAAATGATCACAGCAGTAAGTCTGGTTAACACCCATCACCACAAATAGGTACAAATATTTTTTCTTGTCATAAGAACTTTTAAAACTTATTCTCTTAGTAACTCTCACATATACAGTATTATTAACTATGCTGTAGTTAATGACTTACTTGTTTTACAACTGGAAGTAGGTATCTTTTGATCCTCTTCACCCATTGCACACTGCCACCACCACCTTTCCTTTGACAATCACCAGTCTGTTCTCTGTGTCTGACTTCAGTTTTTGCTCGTTTGTTTTTTAGATTCCACATATAAGTGAGATCATACAGTATTTGTTTTTCTCTAACTTATTTCACTTAGCAAAATGCCCTCTAGGTCCATCCATGTTGTCGCAAAACACATTTTTTCATAGTCTGCATGTTTAATCGCTTTAAAACCACTAACATTATCTTGCGTCTATTAAATAGAACCTACGATGTTGGGCCTGTTTAAAATACAAGGGGAGAAAAAGCACTGTGTGAGCCAACCCAGTGTCATACATCCACTACCAGCCAGCTGGCTGGCCACAGGGTGGAGGGGTAGGAGAGGAAGGGGCACTCCTGGACAGGTGGCGAGGGGCTGGGGAGAAAGAAAAGAGGACAGGAGATGGGACCCCTGGGTGGTTCGGCAGTTGAGCGCCTGCCTTTGGCCCAGGGCGCGATCCTGGAGACCCAGGATCGAGTCCTGCATCAGGTTCCCTGCGTGGAGCCTGCTTCTCCCTCTGCCTGTGTCTCTGCCTCTCTCTCTTTCTCTGTGTCTCTCATGAATAAGTAAATAAAGACTTAAAAAAAAAAAAAAGAAAAGAGGATAGGAGGGAAATGATTGTCCTAATGGAGGGGTACAAAAGGCACGTTAGGGGAAGGGGTTTAAGGATCAGGGCAGATCACTGCTCTCCTGACCAGGGCATAGTATTGGAGGGGCTGGGCACCCCTGCCTTTCCCAGGACCTGTCTGCCTCCCTCTTCAGGACTTGGGGTTCAGATATTTCTCACAGTATACAGGAGAGGGGAATCTTCAAAGGTTCATTTCCAGTTTTCTAAATCTTTCAAAAACATTTTCCCCCCAAACTAAATTTGATTGACATTACAAAATTGAAGGCAACTCCAAACACAACTTCCTATGTTTAAAAAGGAAACCATGGTTAATGGAGCAAAACTGAGAAAGAGGTATTCTTTGAGCTAAATATAGCTTCAGCATTCTTCACATAGTTTTTTTTTTTTTTCTTTTTTAGGTCTTGGCAAAGAGTTTCCTAATCAAATGAACAAATCCAGAGTGAAGTAAATGAGCCCGTATGAATAGATGTTTATTCTGAAGAAGTTTTCAGTGCTGTGTATGACCTCTCTGCTCAGTTTCTGATTTTATTTATTGCTCTTTACATGCCAAGAACTGCTTACTTAAAGCTACATTTATCTGCAATCTTTCTACTGGCATCATGCAATCTTTTCCGTTAGTGAAGTGATAAAGGCTGTGGCTCGTGAACACGTATAAATGTTTTGTTAATTCAACCTTAACACTCAATAGAAGTTAAAACATTTCGCATTTAACTACCAGCATTCCTCCTCCAAAAAAAGAATTGAGGAAAGAGGTGAAAGAAACCCTTACACAATACCCTATATTTACGTCTTATGACTGAGGTGTTACCTCTAGTATAGATAGCTGACCATTACTTCTCTAAGTAACAGGTTTTATATCTTTCTAGAAATTCTTATATTCGTGTATATTTTATAAAATGTACAGTTGCACCCCACATACTATTTTATAATGTTTTATTTGTTTGATATCACAAGAACATCTTTGCATGTAAATAAATACATACAACATCATTTAACATTAACAGTATTCCTGATGCAGTGGAGTCTTCAAACTTCTAGATCCACTATTGGAACATTGGTTTTTGTGGCCAAGGTGGTAAACTCACAAGTTGTGAGAGAATCGAACAACCCAGGCTTAAATGAGAAATTAGAATCAAAGAACAAAACAAATTATAAGTTTGTTTCTTATAAACATGAAATGAATTCACTTCCTCTATGTGGTTTAATTTTCTTTCATTTGAACTGACTCCATCTTAATGGTATTCATATTAGCTCAACATTAGTTGTCCTATATCCTAAAGTAGATTTAATCCTTTTCAGAAAGCTCTGTTTATTTTGCCCATAAAAGGTCTGCACATAATTTAAAGGTGGAGAAGGCACATATCTCCATCATTTGTTCATGGCCTATGCTGATTATAATGCACAAAATATTTTCTCTCCATGCATAAGTATCCTAAATTATGTATCTAAAGTTTATCTTATTCAAAGACAGCTGTAAAAAGAGCTTTCTGAGCATTATATTCATTCTCGGGTGTGAAAATTCTGAGTCAAAGGGGAATACATATTTGGCCAATGTCCCTGGTAAATAGCATGCCAAGCTATGTACATATAAGCAGTGCAATGCAACTTTTTTGGGGAAAAAGGTTGTTCATAGTGTTGGAAAGTTAAGAGGAGTATATAAAATTTTATTATGATAAGGGCACCTGGGTGGCTCAGTTTATTAGATGTTTGCCTTCAGCTCAGGTCATGGTTCCAGGGTCTTGGGATCAAGCCCCACATCAGGCTCCTGGTTCAGCAAGGGGTCTCCTTGTCCCTCTGCCCCTTCCTGCCACCCATGCTCTTTCTTGCTCTCTCTCTCTCTCTCTCTCAAATAAATAAATAAAATCTTTAAAAAATATATTAGGGATCCCTGGGTGGCGCAGCGGTTTGGCGCCTGCCTTTGGCCCAGGGCGCGATCCTGGAGACCCGGGATCGAGTCCCACATCAGGCTCCCGGTGCGTGGAGCCTGCTTCTCCCTCTGCCTGTGTCTCTGCCTCTCTCTCTCTCTCTGTGACTATCATAAATAAATAAAAAATTAAAAAAAAATTAAAAAAAATATATTATATTAAAAGTCATAATATTTGCTAGTATCGAGTTAAGTCTACAATTACTTTTTTATATATTAAATAATATTTAAATATTTCTTTTTGTCTCTGTGTTCTTTCTCAGACTTCAGACTCTAGTTATAAACTTTATATTTAGAAGAGGATGAAAGAACTTCAGGGAATTGAATCACATAAAACAAGGAAGAGATACAAGAGGTTGGGTGCCCTTTAATCAACCACCTGCATGAAAGGGACACCTGAGTGGCTCTAACCACTCAGACTGAATTTCCACATCTTACCCTCAACAATGACGGGAAAGCTTACCCTAATTATGGATCCTTCAAAAGACTATATTTCTTTTCTAGAGCTAATACATAACATGTAAGATTAACTCCTAAAAATTTAATAATTCGGATGTAAGGCAATACCTCAAAAGTAATGCGAAGGAATCCTAATCTGTTTTTACAGCCGACTACTTTATGGAAGTCAATCTATGTTTTCCCTTTGCAGCCATTGTGTGTAAAAGAAACATTTTAAAAAGTGAGTATATTTAAAGTGGAAATATGTCTCTCATCCCCCAAAAAATCATTCTTGCGGGACGCCTGCGGGGCTCAGCAGTTGAGCGCCCGCCTTCAGCTCAGGGCGTGACCCCGGGTCCTGGGGTGCAGCCCACCCTGGGTCCCTGCAGGGAGCCTGCCCCCCGCCCCCCAGCCTGGGTCTCTGCCTTTCTGTCTGGTCTTTCATGAATAAACAAAATCTTTAAAGAAAATCATTCTTGCAAGTTGTATTGGAGTAAATGCCAGGGCCTGTGCCCTGCTGAATACACTTCCCCGTGACCCGCAAGGAGCCTGGTAACCCCTCACTGCAACCCGATGTCACCTATTATGGCTGGAGAAATTAAATAGTAACAGAACATACATAGTAGTGAAGCACCCTGCAAAGCGTGTTACTTGAAGTACAAGATGCTAGTCGTGGCTTACAGAGGGCAGCGGGAAGTAAGGATGTCGGAGAAGCTGAGTAAAGGACAAGAAGCCGTGGCTCCTGATCTCGGGTCCCACAGACGATGCTCTGCGTCACCCACGGGTAGATAAGGAGGTTCCAGCTCCGCTTCCACACAGGCTGCCCCAAAGAGCATCCTGTCCCCTGCTGTGGACTTACTAACTGTAGCTAAACATCATGAGGCCACGGTTCAAGGACACAGTGTCTCAGATCCTGGAAGGTGCTGGGAAGACTTTTCCTTCACTCCAGCAAGAATCCTCGGCGAAGCTCCAGGTTTCATGTCCCTCCTCTTAGATTTTTTTTTTTTCTTGCTAGTAAAGGAAGGAGATGGATTGCTGGAAAGAATTCTTGGCCTACAAATGTTTGGCAAACTCTCTAGTTCTTTCTCGTCTGTTTCTTTTCTAATTTTGTTGATTTGTTTTTTAAGACCTCACTATCTATGTTCTGGCATTTGATTCAACAGGATGCCAAAACAGATATTGAAAATGACTCAGCAAAATAGCAAATTTTCTCTAAATTACAACGTTCATGTAAGTCATTAATATTATCAACAGCCCAAATGAAGTGCATGGTGACATAGCTAAGGAATTATTATTCATTTATTCATGGTTACACACATTAAGCTACGCAGTGTTTGACTATACAAGCATGTTTCTAATTGTGGCCTTAAAATAAGTTTAAAAAAGAAAGATGTAAGTCACTAATAAAGTCAGTATTTTGGGAACAAATACACATTATTCAAGGTTTTTTTTTCAAGATGTATTCACTTAATTAGTGGCTTAACCACATAAAAAGTCGCGACAAATATGATCCTGTTCTATCCAGGTAGTAACGACTAATACGAATGAAGAACTACTTTATAAAAAAATAAACAAAGAAGCTAAGAACAATATTGGATTTTTTTTACTGCATGTTCAATGCTTCATGAAATGTCATTATTTTTAATGATGTTGTTAAGCTGGTTTATTTATAATTATACTTTTCATTCCATTAGATGTGCATTCAAAGCCTGTGCTTACCTATTAGACCATTTATGTTGCCTAAATAGCAATTGTTCGATGCTTATTCATTTGGAACTATGATATTCTTCAAATAACTTACTTTTTAAAATATTGTGTTGAGAAAATAAGACTTTGAAAATTTATTGTACTGATTTAATATGATTCACAATTAATTTTGTTTCAGTTCTATGATGATAAGCCATTATAAAGTAATTTAAAATAATTCAGTATGTGGTGATTATTAGGACTCACACTTAGTACTTTTATACCTCTTGCTTTAACTAGTAAGGGAAAAAAATCTTAAATACCGTAAAGTGACTCCAGGATAAATTAGTTTCATGATGAGTTCTTAAAGTTATTTGTATCTTCCTTATCAAGACAGAAAAAAAGGGAAAACATTGAAATTACGCATTTTCATTTTATGCCTGAGATGAAAGTGATTATATTTTTCCCTATGATAACTTAATGGACAAAAAACTGTAGCTGTGTTAGCAGGGAATCATGGCAGAAAAATAAAAGTTCGCAATTCCATCTAATAGTCACCTGTTATGAACCGGCCGTGCACCTACATGATGTCAGGTGGAATGGACCATTATAAAACATACATGATATGGCCCAGTTTTTAGTTTTATGGTTTCTGTGTGAGGGAATAACTTCACACAAAACAAGGATAAAATAAAATAAAAAGTAATGACAGAAAGTTTAGCTACCATACCATATGTTTAATATTCTCAGGGAAGTATCCAAAATAAAAAATATAAAAGCATTTAGCATACGTGGAGGTTATGCACAAATTAAATTTTTTACATCCCTAATTCTTTAAAAGATTTGTTTAATTCTTGCTTTCTCAATGAAAAATCAAAACATTTACAAGCTGAAATTTTGCACAAAGATTCCAATGTATTAACTCACTTCTGTAATAATAGGTTTTACTGCAGTTACAACCAGTTTCTCAAATGATTAATGACACAAACACACTAGTTTATTTTTTGTTCACATAATGATCCGAAATAGACATTCCTGGTTGGGTTGCTGTCTTTCATGTGGTGATTCAGTGACTTAGGCTCTGCCTTCCCCAGGACCTTGTCACCAGCCACCTCCCACCAGCCAAAGGGGAAAATCAGAGTGAAGGAGGCACATTGGCCCTTATTAGAAACCTAGACTTCTGTGCTTTGGGGAGAACTTAGTATAGTGGCCCCATCTACCCTGAACGAGACTGGGAAAGGTAGTCTAGTCATACGCCTGGCTCTCATTCTTTGAGGATGGAAGGTAACAAATGGAATTTTTGTGGACAACTAATGGTATTTTTAGCTCTCATTAAAATGTTTGATGAAAACAAGAAAAGTACTGATTTTCTTGACTTTCAGTCTCTGATATTACTGGCATAGTTTGTATATTCTTTTCATCCTACCTATAATGAATCCTACCACTCTTTTCAAGTTCTGAGTGTAGCAAGGACTATGTGTTTAATAAAGTGAATAAAGGGGACGCCTGTGTGGCTCAGCAGTTTAGCATCTGCCTTTGGCTCAGGGCGTGACCGCGGGGTCCTGAGATTGAGTCCCGCATCGGGGTCCCCAGCAGGGAGCCTGCTTCTCCCTCTGCCTGTGTCTCTGCTTCTCTCTCTCATAAATAAATAAATAAAATCTTTAAAAAAATAAAGTGAATAAAGGATGTTATATATATTCCATAAATTAGTATTTGAATTATTTTTTCATAAATGCCTTGTTAATGGAAATTACACATAGGCATATAATATAAATCCTCTCTCCGGTTAACACTTTTCTGATAGAACACTACTTCGTTTTTAATATCAAAGTTTTTTAGAATATAACTATATCTCAATGATATACTTCTCTATTCTCTACTGATATTTATTGGAAAATTATATGTATATACTTTATGCACATTATGTATATAATGTCATATATTATATATGTCATATATATATCATATATACATCTCCAAAGTTAAAGATTTTTATAAAATTATACAGAAGGAAGATTTCATGTTACATTCCAAATACAACTGTAACTTAGCAAAATCACAGAGATGTTTGTAAAGTATTTGAATGCTAATACAGGAGATATGACCATCAGATGTGGCCAGCATTGAGAGGATCATCCCAGGATCATACTTCGTGCCCTTATTGCCTCTCCTTGTATAGATGTCCTAAACTTGCTTCCTTAATGTTGATTTTATACTTAGTCTTTGTTTTTGCCTCATGTTATAAATTGTCTTCAAAAGTCTAAGAAAGCTTTAAAGAGAAGTGTGGTGAAGTAAATAAAACATATGAGAAGAGTATGTACAAGAGCAGAGAAAACAAAAATAATATTGTTTGATAACACAGAACAACCAAAGACTTCAAGTGCATACTGTACACGTCGGTGAGCACTTGGTGTACCATAATAACAAGTAATGACAAAAATAAACAGAACATCATGAAGCATTTTGGTAGTAATATGTATAATGGGACAAAATATACAGCATCTTATTTTGGAAAAGCTTTGGATAAGCCTGGAAAAACGGATATTAAGCCAGAGTGATCAAGACACCCCATTCTGGATTATGTAGATTTAGGAGAAAGTGAACAATACATTTGGGAAGGTGACAGTGAAGGCTATAATAGAGAATGGTGAGCTATTAAAGGGACAAACCCTGAATTTACATATATATATAAATGTATAAATATAAATATATACATATATTTCATATATATATATGAAAAAAAGATGATCCCACTGAACAGTTATTCAGTGTAAAAAATTTTTTTATTTTGGAGTGCATGCCTTCCTCAGCATTTATCTTGCTTTTGGTAAAAGAAGAAAGCATGTGATCATGAAGCCTTTGGAGGAGCCTGACTTAACTGCTGAGGTTCAAATTCAAACCCATTTTATTTTTCATTCTATCAACCTCTCTGCCCTCAAGAAATGCTAAGAACACCAGTTGGCTAATTTCCACATCCACTTTGACTAAGGAGAAGGTCTTTGTAAATTATATATGATTCTAATTGATGTGCTTTACAAAGGTGAATATGGCCAAATAAAATTTCCCTAAGAAGCCTTTACGTAGTACTGACAATGCCTGTGCACATCCACACGGTTTTCTAACATGGTGAGAACACTCAAGGGGTTTTCCTCCCTCTAAAGTTCACTGTTTCAACCCTTGGCGTAGGTGTTATTGCTTCTCGCATGGCCTGTTCTATTCATTTGCCTATGCAACATGCAGTCCAGGGTATGAATGCCAACCGAGCTTCACCAAAAGATCCTAGGAAAAACCTTTTACATAAAATGGCTTTTAGAATTTATTGGCAAGTCACGGCAAAAAGCTTCTCTATAAATGGTGAACAGTATGTGGAAGAGATAAATTCTGCAACCTGCAGCCAACTTCAAAAGCAGAACACACAGTTGATGGGAGGGATGGAATTGCTTTTGCAATAGCAACTGGCTTTAAGGTCAACGAAAAAGATATCAAGAGCTGTCAGATTTCACTCAGGGAAGTGAGTAGCAGTAGTAGTCTGAAGAAAACCACAATGATAAAAACTTGAAAGAGCAGTCAGTGAAACAAAAACATGGGACACAAACTTAAAAAAGTCCAGGTTGTACAAAAGTAGACATCGTGCTTAAATGTATGAGGAGCAGCTTTTCTTAAAAAATGGTCTGATGTATCTCAACCCACCATTCAAATGTCTTCTAACAAGGAAACAAAACAAATAAAACTAAGAGTGTGAGCAAAGTTCCATTTTGCATTGATTTTAAAAATCAAAAGCCTCTGCTAAATCCACCCCCCCCCAAATTTCAAAACTGGTAATGCTGACAGCAGCACAAAATTAAAGAAAAATCTGATACCCTCTAATTGTTCACTTAAAATGTCCCTCTATCAGTCCACTCATACACACCATCATCTTCGATCCGCAGTGAAAATTACTCTTTTACCCCTCTTTCCCAACTAGAATAATAGGTTTTTTTTTTTTTCCAGGAAATTGCTGTGGAAGAAATTTTGTCTGATAGCAAATACCTTAGAAAGTAACTATGTTCTCTGTTGCAATTACCTAATCCTGCCTGAGGCAGGGAAGCGTTCCTGACAGTATGTAAATTAATGATTGAGGCCATGTTAAAATAAAGCTTTACTTAAAAACTCTGGGAACAAGATGGGTTTTATCAAAAAGCTATACATTTGCCAGATTCTGTGATAGACAATATCCAAATATGATCCATATTAATGACTTCACTTCCTGTATGTGTATACGGTATCTGATACCAGGAAGTGGATTCTCCTTTAATTGGAGCTGGTTTTAGTAATTCACTTGTAGGTAAGAGAATACAACAGAAATAATGTTTTGGGATATCTGAGGCTGAATTATAACAGGCCCCACAGCTTCTTCCTGGGCCTTTTAGAATTCTTGCTCTTGTAATGTTTCATATCTGAAGTGAGCCACTCCGCCATGAGAAGTCCATGGCTAGATCACAAGGAGGTGTTCCAGTAAACAGCTTCATTATGCCCTCCCCAGCAGTAGCATTAACTGCCTTCTATGTGCATAAGTAATCTGGAAATCCAGGCCAGCTCAGCTTTTGATAACTATAATGATAGCTGTCATTTAGGTGCCATCATATGAGAAACCCTAAGCTAAAACTACCCAGCTGAACCCAATCAACTAACAGTATCATGAATGATAATAACATTATTGTTTTAAGCCACTTGTTAGGCTATAAGAAATAACCAAAATAGTCATGTAGTTTCTTTCTTTAAATTGAAGTATTGTTGACGCACCATATTACTTCAGTTTCAGATGTATAACATAGTGATTCCACGACCTTATATTTCATGTTATGTTATGCTCATCACAAGTGTAGTTATCATCTGTCACCGTATGGTGCTGTTACAGTACCATGGACTATATTCTCTATGCTGTACCTTTCATCTCCATGATGTATTCATTTTGTGACTGGAAGCCTGTATACCCCACCCCTTTCACTCATTTCACCCATCCTCCTAAACCCTGCCCTCTGGATACCACCAATTTGTACTCTGAATTTAAGCTCTGTTTCTTTATTTTTCTGTTTGTTCTTTTGTTTTTCAGATTCCACATATAAGTGAAATCATATAATATGTGACCCTCTCCATCTGACTTATTTCACATAGCATAATATGGTCTAGGTCCAGCCATATTGTCACAAATGGGAAGATCTCATTTTTTTATGACTGAGTAATATTTTATATATATATATATATATATATATATATATATATATATATATCCATCCCAAAATGTTTCAAACCTTTTTGTTCAGTAATGCCAAGAGAAGCACAAAAATCATGAAAAATCTGTTATATCTTCTGAGTCTAATAGTTCTTTATCTATTCTCTTCTTTAAATATCTGGTAGAATTCACCTGTGAAGATGTTTGGGCCTGGACTTTTATTTGTTGGGAATATTTTTGATTACTGATTCAATTGCTGGTAATCAGCCTGTTCAAATATTCTATCATCCTGATTCAGTTTTGCAAGGTTATATGTTTCTAGGAATTTATTCAATTTTCTAGGTTGTCCAATTTGTTGGCATATAATTTTTCATATTCCCTAATAATCCCTTGTATTTCTGTGGTGTATGTGGTTGTTTCTCCTCTTTAATATCTGATTTTATTTGATTCCTTTTTCTCTCTCTCTCTCTCTTTGTCTCATGAGTCTGCCTAAAGATTTTTTCTCTTTTTAAGTAGGCTCCATAGCCAGCATGGAGCTCAACATGGGACTTGAACTCAGAATCCTGAGATCAAGACCTGAGCTGAGATCAAGAGCTGGACGCTTGACTGACTGAACCACCCAGGTGCCCTAAAGGTTTGTCAATTTTGTTGATCTTTTCAAAGAACCAGATCCTGGTTTCATTGATTTGGTCTATTGTTTCTTTTTTGTATCTATTTTATTTCTTCTCGGATCATTAGTATTTCCTTCCTTCTACTGGTTTTGGGTTTTGTCTGTCCTTTTTCTAGCTCCCTTCGGTGTAAGATTAGCTTGTTTATTTGAGCTTTTTCGTGTGTCCTTAGGTAGGCCTCTATTAGTAGAGTAGAGCTTTTTTGCATCTCAATGACTTGGGACCATGGCATTTCATTTTCATTTGTCTCCATGAACTTTTTTTTAATTTCCTCCTCATTTTGTTGGTTGACCCATTCACTGTTTACTAGCATGTGATTTAAGCTCCATGTATTTGTGTTCCTTCTAGATTTTTTTCTTGTGCACTGATTTCTAGTTTCATAGTGTTGTAGTCAGAAAAAATCATGGTATGTCTTTGGTCTTTTTGAATCTGTTGAGACTTGTTTTGTAGCCTAATATGAGATCTATCCTGGACAATGTTCCATTTGCACTTGAAAGAATGTGTTTTCACCTGTTTTAGGGTGGAATGTTCTGAATATATCTATTAAATCCATCTGTTCTAGTGTGTCACTCAAAGCCATTGTTTCCTTGTTGATTTTCTATTTCTATATTCTGTCCATTGATGTAAGTGGGGTATTAAAGTCCCCTATAGTTATTGTATTATTAACTATTACTTCCTTTGTTTGTTAGTAGTTGCTTCATGTATTTAATTCATGTGTTCCCATGTTGGGTGCATAAATGTTTACAATTGTTATATATTCCTGTTGGATTGCTCCCTTTATGATAATGTAATGTCCTCCTTTGTTCCTTATACAGTCTTTGTTTTAAAGTCTATTTTGTCCAATGTAAGTATTGCTACCTGGCTTTTTTTTTTTCACTTCCATTTGTATAATAAATGCTTTTCCATCCTTTTTCTTTCTTTCTTTCTTTCTTTCTTTCTTTCTTTCTTTCTTTCTCTTTCTTTCTTTCTTTCTTTCTTTCTTTCTTTCTTTTTCTTTCTTTCTTTTTTTTTGTTATAGATTTTATGTAATGAGTCCCTTCTAGGCAATATATAAATGAATCTAGCTTTTTTATTCATTCTGTCACCCTTTGTCTTTTGATTGGAGTGTTTAGACCATTTACATTAAAAGTAATTACTGATAGGTATGTATTTATTGTGTTTTTTGTTACTTGCTTTGTGTTTGTTTTGTAGTTGGCTGTTCTCACTCTTGCTTTCCTCTCATGGTTTTCTGTCTTTCTTTAGTGATAAACTTGGATTTTTTTCCTCTTTATTCTTTGCATATCTATGACCAATTTTTGTTTTCCAGTTACCATTAGGTTTATATATAACATCTTATGCATACAGAAGTCTATATTAAATTGTTGATTGCTTAAGTTTGAACCCATTCTTTACTCTTCTCTCCCCAATGTTTTAAATATACAATGTCATATTTTATATCTTTTCACTTTATGAATTCCTTGACTGATTTTTATAAATATCTTTAATTTTACTGCTTTTCTGCTTCTTTCTTTTCTTACTGCTACTTCTGATCTTTCCTGTCCAATCAAAGAGTTCCCTTTAACATTTCTTGTAGGGCTGGTTTAGTGGTGATGAATTTCTTGAACTTTTGTTTGTCTGGGAAATTCTTTCTCTTTCCTTCTATTCTGAATGATAGCCTTGCTGTTTAGAGTATTCTTGGAATTAGGGGTTTTTTGTTTGTTTGTTTTTCTTTCAGCACTTAGAATATATCATGCCACTCCTTTCTGGCCTGCAAAGTTCCTGCTGAAAAATCAGCTGGTAGCTTTATGGAGTTTCCCTTGTAAGTAACTTTTTGTTTTCTCTTGTGGCTTTTACAATTCTCTCTTTATCACCATTTTTTGCTATTTTAATTACTGTGTCTTAGCAGGGATATCCTTGGATTGATTTTGTTGGGGCCTCCCTGTGCCTCCTGGATCTGGATTTCTGTCTTCTTTCTCAGATTTGGGAAGTTTTCAGCTATTATGTATTCAAATACATTTCCTCCCCCTTTTCTACCTCATCTCATTCCAGGATCCTTATAATGTGAATGGTATTATGCCTGATGGTGCCACTGAGTTCCCTAAGTCTAATTTCATTTATTATTATTATTATTTTCTCTCTCCTGTTCAGCTTGATTGCTTTCCATCACACTGTCCTCCAGGTCACTGATCTATCCTTTTACTTTCTCTAGTCTAGTATTTATTTCACTTAGTGATTTTTAATTTCAGGAGTTGATTAGTTCTTTTTAAAATGTTTTCCATCTCTTTGTTGAGAGTCTTACTGAGGTTCTCCTCCCTTTTCTCAAGCCCAGTGAGTATCTGTGTGCCCCTATTTCAAATTCTATATCCAGCATATTACTTATCTCTGTTTTGTTTAGCTCTCTTCCTGTGATTTTGTCCTGTTCCTTCAATGGGGACATATATCTGTGTCTCTTCATTTTGTCTAACTCTCTGTGTCTGTTTCTGTGCATTAGGAAAGTCATCTACATCTCCTGCTCTTGAAAGTAGTGGCCTTTTGAAGAAGAGGTCCTATAGTGCTCTGCAGTGCAATGTCCTCTGTTCATCAGAACTTGGTGCTTCAGGGATGTCTCCTATGAGTGATGTGTGCACGCTGCTGTTGTGGCTGAGCCACATTTACTTTCAGTCTAATCATTTACAATGATTGTCTTTGTCTGTTGTGTGCAGGATTTGGTCTCTGTGTTGTTAGTAGGCCAGTCTGGGACCACTGTAAGCTTGAGTTGAGTCAAGACAGGAATTTTCCAGAGCTTATATAGCACTGAACTTCTGGGTGCTCTCTCTGTTGTCCCTTCAGAAGTTTTTGTTGATTGGCAAATCCTGCAATCAAATCAGATGTCTGCTTCTGCCCACTGAAGCTGTGTGTGTGTGTGTGGTTATCTTCCTCTCTCTAGGGCAGGAGTCACTTTGGAGTGGTGTTGGCCCCTACTGAGGTTGCTTTCATGCTGCCAGACTTGTGGTAATCCTTTGGATGGACTCCTGCCAAAGACATGTTGGAGCATGGAGGTTTAAAGGAGAATGCAGGGACGGGGCAAGTATGCCTGCACTGGGCTATGCTTGTCTGCTGGGGGAGGGGACATGCAGCTGCCAGGGAAAACTCCTGCTGAGAGTGTCTTGAAAGGGACAAGTCCAAGGAAAGGGGCAGGATATGCTGTTAGCCACCTAGGTGGAGAGTGTTGTTTCCCTCAGATGTCCTTGTATTTAGTCTGTAGGGTAGGGGAGGGAAATGGTGCCTGCCAGTTCTTTCATTCTTGGAGAAGCCTCCCAAAGATCCCTGCTTCTCTAGCACATGCTCTGAGATTAGTAAATAAATTTCTTCCTGTATACCTGAGGCGTCTTTCAAACAACCACTTCTATGCTGTATTTTAGGATGTTTGTTGTGCTTTGAGGGCAGGGACTCAGTTTCTTATTGCTCTCTGACTTTTTGGGAAGTGAGCCCACTAATTTTTAAAGTTTCAGGTGTTAAGCCCCACTGATTATAAGAACTCACAGTTAGGCTAAGTGTCATGGGGATTCATCTTCCCTGTGAGGTTCTTCCATCCCTGGGGTGCTTGGCATGGGGTCTGCTCCACTTCCCTCCCCTTTCTATGCCAAGGCATCCCTTCCTCCTGGGAATAGTATCATAAGTCACATTGGCTCCTGACCATATCTCCTCCTTCCTACCCTCTTGTATGTGGCCTCTTCTCTCTACATTGAGGTGTGGAGAGCCTGTTCTGCCAGTCTTTGGGTCATTTTCTGTGTTATTTATTCTGATGTAGGTGTGTTCATGGGACAAGGTGAGCATGGGACACATCTCTTGTCATGGGACAAGGATCCTCCTATTTCTTCATTTTCCTTGGCCATCTATCTCCTGACTTTTTGATACTAGCTACTTTAAAAGGTGTGAAGTGATATCTCATTGTGCTTCTGATTTGAATTTCCCTGACGATGAGTGATGTTGAGCATCTTTTCATGTGTCTGTTAACCATCTCTTTGTCTTCTTTGGAAAGATGTGTATTCAGATCCTCTTCCCATGTTCAGATTTTGGTGTAGAGTTGTATAAATTCTTTATATATTTTAGATATTAACACTTTATCAGATATATAATTTACAAATATCTTCTCCTAATCAATAGGTTGTTTTTCAGTTTGTTGATGTTTCCCTTCACTGTGTCAAAGTTTTTTTATTTTGATGTAGTTCCAATAGTTTATTTTTGCTTTTGTTAACTTTGCCTAAGGAGATATAGCTAGAAAAATGTTAAGTTTATTGTCAAAGAATTGCTACCTACATTTTCTTTTAGGATTGCTATGGTATCCGGTTTCACATGTAGGTCTTTAATCCATTTCTAGTTTATTTTTATGTATGAAGTAAAGTAATCCAGTTTCTTTCTTTTTCATATAGATGTCCAGTTTACCCAGCACCATTTATTGAGAAGATTGTTTTTCCCTATTAAATATTCTTACCTCCTTTGTCATGCAGTTTCTTTTTATGTATTAACATCTACATTTTTTTCTAAATATATTTGGTACATTTGCTAGGCCACATTTGATAGACTGAGTCATAACTGAATGCTTATTACAAAGTATGCAAGCAATATAGCATACTGCATTTACTGCTTAATTTTTAAACAACCCATGTCATTCTTTTGTTTTTCAGAAACTAATGTTTCAAAACATATCACATTCCTAACATGGTGTTCTCTTACTTAATATATAGTCATTTTAGAAAATCTGTTGAAGATTTGAGGTCACTGTGTAAAACATCATAATTTATCCCATTGAAATAATAGGAAATGAGCTTCCAGTAATCATTGCACACAGAACTTTTGATTTTCCAAAATAAATTGGTGACTTTAATAGTGAGTGCCTAGATAGCATATTTAAGGATGTAACTTTGAGTGAGGGAAAGAATATTGAATTTGCTATTATTCGGTCTACTATAGATATGGCTTTGTTTAAATAGCCTATCATTTGATCTATGTGAATAGTTGTGTGAATGACTTCTGGTATGCTTCTGATGAAATTACATCCAATATATTTGATTAAAAGTGTTTCTATTAGATTTGGAGTAAGAAGCTGTATATATTATGAATATGAGAAAAATCTTTATATCTAGTTTCTTTAGGCTTTTCATAATAAGTGACAAATTTAGGAAATATAATTTCCTGAAGTGGTTATTTACCTGTGTTGGGCTAAGGACATTATCTATCTATAATAGATAAAAAGCAATCTATAGTAGCTTTCTATAAAAAGCTATCTACAGTTTTCTTCCTGTCAGTTCCTTCTGATCCCATAGCAGTGAAAAGAGAAATAAAACAAACAAGCAAAATCTTGTACATCACTTGACTTTTAATGGGGGTTACATTGGCCTAGGTTGCTCCCGTGTTCACAGTTATTCAGATATAAAGATAAAGGCAAACATGTGGTTTACTAATAGTAATAATTAACACCCTGATCAAGAATAACACAAAATAAAATCTTGATATAGAGTCTAGAGTATCGGATATAATACAGATTTAGTGAACACACTTGCTCTTCCCCTGAGCATTGCTTTGACTTAAATATGAACAACTTTCCTTACTCCATTCTAGAGTTCTGAAAAAAACATATGTCAAGGCTTGGCTTGTAAAATCAGTGGACACCTCTCTATGCTTGGTCCAAAAATCCCTGAAACAGATCCAGAGAAAGCAACAGTTCTGATGGGAGATTACAATATGTTTGACATTTTATATTTCACTGTATATAAAAAAATCAACTTACAAAAAAAAAAGTGTACCTGGCTTGAAAAAGTTCAAACACCTAACAGAACAGATGTCATGTGTATTTGATACACTATAAACAAAAGAAAATACCCTAACATAGTAAAGACATAATTTAACATTATCACTAAAAAGTAAACAGACATTTACTATCACATGAGCTATCAAGCTTAATCACCAAGTAAAGTGACAAATACTATAACATATATTTAAATTGGCATATGTATAAAATATGGAGTAAAATTAAGCCACCTATCAGTTGAAAATATTGGAAGTGTTCTATCCTCAGACTCTATTATCACTGAACTTCACAGAGTGTATTTTGGCAGCATTATTGGATTGATGTCCCAAGGGTTGAATTAAAACAAGACTTGCACCATATGTAGACATACAAAATCTTGCTTGTTGGATACTGCCATAAACAATATGCTACAGGCCATCTCAATCTCTTGCTTCTTTCTCTGGGACTCCCAACGGTAGAACAAGTATTTTTCATAAAATAGATTTTTTTCCTAAGTGGCAAGACATAGGGAAGAAATAAATAGAACTGTGACAGAAGCAGATACAAAATCCCAGAAGCTATAAGAATGCTGGTGTGCCCAGAGCACTGAGGCAATATTTAATTGGGGAAACTTTAAGGGCAACGGGGAAAGGCCCTTTAAGACTACATCTATGTCTTATGGAATTTCCCTGAACAATATGATTCTAGGTGAATTCTTACTTCATACTTCATTGGTTCCATTTTTTGACAGAGAAAAGAGATAGACTGCAAAATTCTAAAATGGCCATTTGATAAACTTTAAAAAATAAACTCAGACATCTGTTCACAGAAAAATATAAATTTAAGATATAATTAGCTATCTGTATGTATTGTCATATAATGAAAAACATCTGGATTAGTTTAATTGTTGGTACAGTTGATGATTGAATTGTCAGAATTAATTAGCTAGTATACGATAGAGATTCATTGTGTTGTAAGGAATGAGGTTTGCTAGAGAGGAATTTATCTGGGTTTTATTGGTCTTATTTACAATGTCAAATATGTTCTTAAGCAGGAAACAGAAAGAAGACATTAAAAACAATCCTTCAACACTGCATATTATCCCCCTGAAACTTGTGTTTGACCACTAACTGATATGTTCTAAGTGAGAGGAAGGGCATAATAACTGTTTTGTTGCTCACAAAACAGATTATAGCACAAAAGCTATTTTCTTCATTTGAGGCCAGCTGGTATTTGTGATGGTATTTTCAAGATTCTGAATAAGTGATCTTTAATATTACTAGAAAGCATTTTCTCCCATTTCTGTTAATTTTCTCCTTATAGCACATGTATTAGATACAGACACATGAACATTCTGGATCAGATTATATATTTTTTATAAATTTCCAGATTCTAAGAGTATATTGACTAGAATTCTTGATATCCTATCTCCTCCCCATTTTTCCATTTTAAAACTGCTTACTTGATGTTTTATTTATTTTAGACAGGTAAACATATTATTGAAAGATGCTCTATTTTAAAATAACAAAACATTCTTAGGTTAATTTAGCTCAGTTTGCAATAATTTTTCATTTTTGAAATAGAAAAAATAAAATCTAGATTAGAATTTTGAGGGCACATTGGCAAATACGTTTTTTTTCTTTAAATGGGAAAGATGTACTAATTGATGTATTATTATCAGTTGAAGTTCACTTTTGAGGACTTTCAAACAGCTTGTATACACTTACATGTGGGAAGCTATAGCAACAGGGTAGTAAAATGTTACTGCAGATCACTTGAGATTTAGCAAGAGCCTTTTATAATATTAGGTAACCTCCTGGAAATGTGATTCTATCCTACCTTCACTGAGTCTAAGATATACTGCAAAGATTCAAGTCCCTGGAGATCTACGTGCTGCCATAAACAAAAACCACAATTGTTTTTTGAAACTTGTTCCACTATTCTTACAGAAGATATAATATATCATATATATATATATATGTATATATATATATATATATATATATACTCTGTGTGTGCATATATATATGTATCTATTTCATGTAATGGAGTAACATTTTTTGAATAATATTGGGAAATGTAGTGTTAAGGTACTACATGCAATATGAGTCTTTGTATTTCACATGAAAAATCAAAAGGATTTGCTTCAATTAAATGTGTTCTATGAAAATTTATAACTCAAGTATTGATTCATGTTTTCAGAGAAAAGTACATAAAATATTTACAGAAAATTGCATTGATTAAAAAAAGCATTTGAAAAAAAAAAAAAGCATTTGACTATGGAATCAAACAAAAAAATTCAATTTCTATCCTATTTTACTGGGGCAAGTTATTTAACTTCCCAGAGACTCGGTTATACTTATTTTTATTATGGAGATGATATATCACAGTGTTGTTTAACCTTTCAACAGGTTTTTTACTTAGTACCTACTATGGGTTCTGGCACTCAGCTAAGCTCAACACCACTTGACTGAAAAACAAGCAAACAAAAACATCGCCAGCAATGACACTCACAGACAAAGGAAATGCTGTCCTTAAGGACTCACAGAACATTATTCTTATCCAGAGAATAAGAGGGATAATTCTAAATAAATTAATATAAAATTGAATATATAATAATGCATTTTCATAAGTATTTTTGAAATAGAAACAAGAGGATTCTCTGAAAGAAAAAACTGGCAAAAGAATGGAATGGGAGTCAAGGGCACCCCATTAGATACCACCCTGTTCCCCTCCATTACAGTCCTTGCCCAGTTGCCACGGTGGTATGGTTTAAATGTAAGTCAGAGCATTGGACTCAGAGCCAAGGCCGCGGTCTGCTCCCCAGTCACCTGTCTGACCATCCTAGTGACTGACCTTGCACAGCACGCTTCAGCCATTTGAACTTCCCTGCTGTTTCTTCCTTGAGGGCTTTGGAATACCCCCTCAGCCCGTTGTACTCTAGATTTTCACATGGCTCATTCTTTCACATTCTTTAGGTCTTCACTCAGATACTATTTCCCACAGGCTTTCCCTAAAACATTTTTAAATTTGCAACCTCCCCAAGTCCAAACCCACCTGTTCTTCTTACCTTCCTTCCCTTTCTGATTTTTCCCTACAGCTCTGGTCCTCTCAGATAACATGAGCTTCCTTCTTACCTTACTGTCTGTCTTCCCACCTATTTGCAAACTCCATGAGGACAAAGGTTTTTGTCCATTTCTCTCACTGCCATAGTCCCATTGCCTAAGACGAGGTCTGTAGTATAGTAAGTAATCCATAAATATTTCTTGATCCTGGTCTAGTCAAGGAAGATCTGCCTAAAGAAGTGATATTTAAGTGGAGAAATAAATAATGACTAGAAGTAACAAACTCTAGAAGATATTCAAAGAGGAGGGCATTGGGAAAGGATAACTCTTGGAGCCAAGAGAATCTGGGTCTAGAGAGGAACTGAAAGAAGGCTCTAGTGGCTGCAGATTAAGGGAGAGTGGCCTTAGATGCAGCAGGAGAGGCAGAAGAGAGCTAGCCCACATATAGGCTCTCTTCCACTTAGTACAGAATTCCCTTCCTTCCCATCTTCCTCCCTTCCCTTCCCTTCCCTTCCCTTCCCTTCCCTTCCCTTCCCTTCCCTTCCCTTCCCTTCCCTTTCTTTCCTTTCCTTTCCTTTCCTTTCCTTTCCTTTCCTTCTTTCCTTTCCTTTCCTTTCCTTTCCTTTCCTTTCCTTTCCTTTCCTTTCCTTTCCTTTCCTTTCCTTTCTTTCTTTCCTTCTTTCTTTCTTTCTTTCTTTCTTTCTTTCTTTCTTTCTTTTTTTTTCTTCTTCCTTTTCTTCCTTCCTTTCCTTTTATTTTTTTTAAAGAAACAACTAACTTAAAATTTGGAAAAAAAGAAAAAGAAACATAAAAATATTTTATTTTGGCCAAATGAAACAAAGAAAGAGCAAGTAGGGCAGCAGAAGGTTGGAGGAGAGGAAGAAAGGAGATGGGAATAAACACTTGTGAGCTCACATTTTGGAAGCAACATTTCTACAATAGTGGATTTCATGAAGGAAAAGCAGGAGATTAAGAACAAGAAATAAGGAGAAATAAAGGAAAAGCAGGAAATAAAGAGAAAGAAATGGACAAAGAATGAAGCCCACATTCTGTGCTTACATTTTCTTATTCCCTTTTTTTTTAAAGATTTTATTTATTTATTCATGAGAGACACAGAGAGGAGGCAGAGACTAGGCAAAAGGAAGCCTGATGCAGGACTCCATCCCAGGACCCCAGGATCACAACCTGAGCCATAGGCGGACGGCTCAACCGCTGAGCCACCCAGGCATCCCTCCTTATTCCCTTCTGTTTCCATTCTATTGCCATGACATTTCTTTTAAATTTCTTTTTACATGTTTCAATTTGCTTGCTTTCTCTAATACTGACTTGACGTAGCATTTCATTTCCTTTCCCTCATGGTACCATCATGAACCTAGGCCCCTGCTCTCTTACTCCAAACACCTCTCTCTGACAGTTCTGACAACTTCTAGCTCTCCCCAACTTTTAGCTCCAATGTCTGTCTCTCTTTGACCCTAATGTCATCTATAGGGCTCATTCTTCGGATACACTAACCTAGAACATTCCCCAGTCCCTCACCCCTTCACCTAACTCTGATTCTAAAACTAAGCGGCAGCTGTTTCACCACTAAATTCATGTTTTATATTTTTATTTACAAAATATCTTTTGGTAGCATGAGCACATAATTTATTATACTACCCAAAGGCCAACAACAGAATGGGACACTGACTGGAACAACAGACATGGGCAGAGAATGTCCTTACCTTTAGGGAACATATCCTGGTTAACTGCTTGCTGTTGCTATCTCTGTTCCATGGGAGTATCATCTCAGGGTTGAAATAGGGCATTTCTAAACAGAGTCCTTGGAGCAGCACCAGCAACAGCAGCAGCAGAGGCTAACGCTTATTGGAGCAAGGATTACTTGTCACACACTGTGCTAAGCACTTGGCTTTAGTCTCATACATGCGCGTAATTGTATTTGTTGATTTCAAGGCCATGGTAGAGAAAGCCAACTGAAACTTCACTTTACATTTTATGTAATGACAGAAAAAATAAACCAACTGCTATCTATAATCTAAGTTTCTCAATTACTGGTTGAAATGTGTGTGTGTGTGTGTGTGTGTGTGTATACACACACACACATTCATATATACACACACATACATATACATATATACATATACATACATATATATATATATATATAAAATTTGAAAAAGAAATTACTTTTTTTCCCCTAAAGAAGCTCTGCCAATGTTTTATACAACTATAGGAAAAGCTTCCTTATAGTAAACAAAACTGTCTCATGATGTAATTTAGCGCAGCCTGCCTGAGACATACAATCAATTCTCGTTATCCATGGTAGTTACACAGTCACTGCAAATACTGAATTAATGAATACTGACCTAGAGGAAATACAGGGTTAGGTGCCTATGAACTTCTGGTCACAAAATTGTCATCAACTGATCAATACGTAATCTTGTTTTAGGTGCATTTCTGTTAAAGACACCTTATATAATATATTTTGTCAATTCATTACCATTGAACTCACAGCAAACAGCACTCTAACTTCTTGAACAGAGCTTAACACACATAGCTTCTTAGCCCTGAGCCACAAATTCATTTATCCAAGTCAGGACTGGAAATCTTGATTCAGCTTCCTAAGGAGACACCTAACCTAACAAACCCACAGCAGAACCCATGACACTGCTTCCCAGTTCTACTCCTCCTTCACCAAAACTCATGAGAGCCTCTGGACACCTCAGCCATGCACCTCAACCATCCTTCTGGCGCTTATTTGTGCCAGCCTTATTTCGACCTCTAAGACCTGGCATTGTTTTGTCCTCAGGTAAGAACTCTCCCAGCCTTCTCAAGGCTGTCTCCCTCTTTAAGTTGGATCAAATGCCACATATTCACTGACCCTTTCCATGACTACCTTTCCCTCCAGATCATTCCATCATATCAACTTGGTTATTTTCTTGGTAGCACTTGTCACTCTCTGGAATGTATATATATACATTAATATGTATATTTTATATATATATATGTATATATATATATTTAAACTGCCTCATTGCAATGGAATCTATTACCCTATAGGTTAGTGCATTTTTATCCTTTACCATCTCATTTCTCTTATTTAATTTTCTTTTTTTTTAAGATTTTATTCATTAGAGACGGGAGAGAGAGAGAGAGGCAGAGACACAGGCGGAGGGAGAAGCAGGCTCCCCACAGTGAGCCTGACGTCGGACTTGATCCTGGGTCTCCTGGATCACGCACTGGGCCACAGGCAGCACTAAACCTCTGAGCCACCGGGGCTGCCCTCATTTCTCTTCATTCAGAACAGGCCAGGTACACAGTAGGCTGTCTGGTGTGTGTTGCTGCCAGGTCGTCTTCAAGGCAATCACCTACGTGAACACTCCGTTGCCCCAGAGCCATTGCTGGCACTTCCTAGGTATGGACAGGCCAACCCCTCAGATCTCATCTGAAAATTTCACTCTCTCCATGAAACCTTCCCAAACAATCCATTCTAAAGAGTCTTCTTGGAGGAGGGAAAAAAAGAGGGAGGTATGCAAAACATAAGAGATTCTTATATATAAAGAACAAACTGAGAGTTGCTGGAAGGGAGGTGGGTGGGGATGGGGCAAATGGGTGATGAGTATTAAGGAGCACATGTGATGAGCACTGGGTGCTATATGCAAGTGACGAATCACTAAATTCTCCTCCTGAAACCAATTTTATACTATATGTTAACTAGAATTTAAATTAAAACATGAAACCAAAAAATAATAAATAATAAATTTAAAAATAAATAAAGTAGTCCTCCTGCTTACCTCTGGGTGTTGTGTTGCTTGGCATCTTATTTGTATTCGTATCATATTTTTACTTTTTAGCATCTTTTTTATCCACTAGCATGGGAGTTGGCAAATTATGGCCCATGGTTCAACTCACTGCTTGTTTTTGTAAATAAACCTTTATGGGAACGTAGCTACCCCTGCTTGTTTATGTGTTAACTATGGCTGCCCTTGTGCTACTGTGGCAGAGTTAAGGCATTGCAACAGAGACCACAGGATATTTAAAGCCTATGCTATTTAGTATCTGGGTCTTCCCAGAAAATTTGCTGACCTCTGCCTTATATTACAGGCTTCTTAAGGTCAATCAATGATTCTCTTTTAGACGCCACTGCATTCCAGATACCTAACATATACCATGCATAGCTGGTACTTAGCTTTTATTTCTTGAATGAATGTTGAATGCTTTAGTGTTGGAAATAATGTGATTCAAAACTTTTTTCATATTAAAAAATAAACAAAGTCTTTCTTTTTTAAATATTGATTTATTTATTTGAGAGAGAGAGAACACACGTATGCTTCCATGCATGCACATAAGGTTGGAAGAGAGGGAGGCAAGCAAACTCCTGGTAAGTGCAGAGGGCCCTGAGGGGCTCATCCCAGTACCCTGAGATCATGATCTGAGCTGAATTCAGGAGTCACCTCTTCAACACACTGAGCCAGCCAGGTGCCCCTAATCAGTCTTTTTTTGTAAGTATAGTTGTTTTTCTTCTACTCTAAATTGTTTGATTTTATTATTTGGATTAAACTAATTTTCCATTACTTCCATTTGTTAGACAACATTGAAACAACACAGAGAATTCTATCTAGTAAATCTATATTGCTGAAGTAATAAAAAAATTGTGTATATTAAATTCACAGAAAAATCTTAGGATGTGTTGAGTTTGGTTCTCCTGTGTCCTGCTGGCATACAAGATCATTTCTATCTTTTTTTTTTTTTTTTTTGGCATGGCGCTACTTTAGAGAGTATTTCCAATATGATTCCAAATCACCTTTCCTCCCATTGTTATAGATACAGTTCTGTCTGTCCTCTGAGGTTGGATTTCCGTTTTCCGTTGTACTACCTTGAATGTGACCCACTTGAACTCTGTTCAGTTCATTTCTCACTGCTTCTCTAATTTGCCAAGTTCATTTCAAATACTGAATCTATCTTCCATGAGTAGCCCTGTCTGTATTCTCCTCAGAAGATTGAACTCATCTACAAATTTGATGAGCCTATTCTCGATTCCATTTTCCAGGTCATTGAAAAAACACTTAAGCATCTCTGGAACCAAAGGTGACCCCTTCAAAACATCACTTGTTATGTCTCCCCAAGCTCACACTTATTCATCAGTAATCTTTCTCTGGGTATGGACAGGCATTCGGTCTACTGACTGCTGTTGGCGCAAAGTAACGTAGCAGCAAAAAGTGTTCAGGAAAAGTATTTTGCTATTGACTTCACTAAAATCATGCAGAAAAGTGGATGATGTTGTTTAGAAGTTGAAATTCTTTTACACATGGGGAATTCTATTTCTCGTTTGTATAGTCAACTTTGCAATGTAGCCTTTCATAAACACTGTGATTAGACAGTTGTTTTGTTACAGAAGTCGTTTTTTTCAAGTCTCCTTTATATGTGTATTCTTTGTCCTCTGTGTTTGAGTAATTACCAAGTTCCATTTATCACACTCTTTCTTGCAATTTTTCTTTGCTCTGTTGTTTCGATTAGAGCCTCAGCTCAAGCCATCACTACCTCTAACGAACTTACTGGGAAAAAATTCTTAACTGATGATAATCTTACTTCTTAACTCTTGTTATAGTATCAGAGGGAAATATTTTATCAAAGATTATGTCTTTTCATGATTCCCATTATGAGGAATTAAAAGTGGTTTCTAATTGTCCCCCCGAATAAAATAAACCTCCTAATAGGACATTCAGAACCTTCTTTCTCCTTGTTAGCTTTGACTTTCCAGCACTTTAATAAAAACTCATGCTTAGTGTCCTGCTAAGCAAGCAATAAAATTACCAACATTATTTTATAATCACATTTGCTGGTAACAGAATATGCTTTTATTAGCGGCATTTTTATTTTACAAATATGTTCATCTTTACCAATGTAATATTCTCATTTACTGCCTTTTAAAAGTATTTCTATGAAGAACAATCTTATTGGCAATTGCAACTGGCTATATATGTTCTTCTTAATATTATGATCATCTCTTGATATTTACTACTGATGAATTGTGCGTTTGTCTCTGATTTCTTATTAACCTTTTTGGATCCTTTGGAACAACCCATTAAGCCAAAAACAGAGCCTTGATTACAACATATAATTATAATTATATATGGGCTTTACTAATTAAAAATTTAAAAAGAAGTCTTACTATTAGCATCATTAATAATCAACCACTAAAAGAAAAGGATACTTAAAGATATTACCTAATATACTTACAAATTCAGAAAATAAATTAGCTAAAGAACAATTTTTTTTAAACTACTAAATGCTTAAGTGCAACTTACTTGTCTTTTAAGAGTAGCATTAATAATGTTCAACTAAGGGACACCTGGGTGGCTCAGCGGTAAGCACCCGCCTTTGGCTCAGAGCATGTTCCTGGAGTCCCGGGATCCTGTCCACATCAGGCTCCCTGTATGGGGCCTGCCTCTCCCTCTGCCTATGTCTCTGCCTCTCTCTGTGTGTCTCTCATGAATAAATAAATAATACTTAAAATAATGTTCAACTGATATTTATCTTACTGCATGTAGTAGACTTGAATATAGTAGATACTCAATAAAAATCTGTTAACTAGAGAACTATTTGTCAGCATAAGTGTATAAAGATATGCATTTCTGACTCTACTTTGCAAAATTATGTGTGTGTGCAGGGAACTGAGTGAGGAGAGAGAACAAGGGATACTTAAAACAATGCTGTATTTACAAAGCCCCCATTAAATTACCGAACTTAGGCAACATAGTGGTGGCTTTTAATTTTAGTTCATGATAATACTTGTTAGTGCCAAGATTTATTAATGAGAGAAAGTAGGATACATAAAAGTATGTGTAGTGATTTTTAAGGTTGAAAAACCATTTTGTTGGAAAAAAGTTACTTTTATTTCCTAACCAACAGCAGAATACAAGGTAAAATTTACATGGACGTTGATGCTAAAATAGTTAGCATATACTCAATATGCTCTCAGTGTTTAAAAGTGCTGAAAATGATAAGAAATGGAATTATGAGTAAAGGCTTTGCAAAAGAAAATGAAAAAGACAAAAAAGAAGAAACTCATATTATAGGTAATCTAAGGTGTTGACAAACAATTGATTTTTTAATAACGATGTTATTGGTAAAATAAAGACATGAGGAAATGGATGAGTTTCCTAAAAGTCTTACTAGAAAGAGTTAACTAATTTATGATTGGATCAAAATACACATTATAATAGAGGTTCGTTCTTGATTATTGCTCCACAAAAATCTGGATTTACTAAATAGGTTGTACTGCCTGTACTTTTCCATCACATAAATAAAACGACATATGTAACATGCCACTGTGAAATGTTAAAGTATTGTAGAATGATTATTTGAACAATGAAAACCAGCTTTCACTCTTCTGATACTTCCTGCCTAAAGGATTTTTAGCATTTGCTTTAGTTTTTTTTTCCAGATTCCTTCAGTGTTCTTTAAAAAGCAATGTCTAAATATGTATAATCAAAATGTGCTGTAGTAAACTTCCACTCAATTATGTGACAAGTTTTAAATCTTGGTGAGAGAAAAATAGTTTCTTTTATATAAGCTTGTGGAAACATTTCTGAAGTCTGGCAGTATAGTTAGCCATCTTTTTCTAATATGAATAAGGTAAAAAAAGTAAAGAGTTAGCAATCATTCTTGGTAGTCATTGCTGGCAAGTCAAGCTAGGATGCATCTTAATGTGTATAATTATTAAATTAGCCCAGATAAGGAGGCAATGTAACTTGTTTCTAATGACTTGGAATGTTACCATGTATGTTCAACCCTACCAATTCTGGGACTTTTGGTAAATTATTTAATATCTTGTAGCCTCAGTTTCCCTATTTATAAGATTGAGTAAGAGTAGTAACTAATCCATAGAGTTGTTATAAAGAATAAATGAGTAAATACTTGTGAAGTAATGCATTCATTTCCTAGGGCTGCTATAACAAGTTATGATAATCTTGGTGGCTAAAAAAATTAAAAAACAATTTTCCCACAGTTGTGAGATATTGTGTATATTCTCACAATTTGTTAGCCAGAAGCCTGAAAGTAAGATGTCAGGAGGACTGCTTCCTTTTGGAAGCTCTGAAGGACAATCTGTTCCATACCTTTCTCCTAGGTTCTGGTGTTTTCAGTTTAATTTACAATAGCATCAAAATAATAAAATACTTGAGAATACGATTAAGCAAGAAGGCAAAAGATTTGTACACTGAAAACTATAATACATTGCCGAAAGAAATTAGACACCAATAAATGTAAGGATATTCCAGGTTTGAGATTGGAAGATTTAGTATTGTTAATATCTAAATACTACTCAACGACATCTATAGATCTAACATGATCTCTATCAAAATCCTAATGATGTCTTTTACAGAACTAGAAAAATCAATCCCATGACTCATATGGACTCTCAAGGGGTTCCAGATAACCAGAACAATCTTACAAAAGAACAAAGTTGGTGATTTCACACTTCCTGACTTGAAAACTTACTACAAAGCCCCAGTAAACAAAACAGTGTCTAAGAGTGTAACAACAGACATATAGACCAGTAGCCCAGAAATAATCCCTTACATATATCATCAAATGATTTCAACAAGGGTGCCAAAATCCCTATTCAATGGGAAAAGTGTAGTGTTTTAGTAAATGGCACTGGGAAAACTATTTATTGTAAAGGAATGAAGTTGCATCTTTACCTAATGCAATATCCAAAAATTAACCCAAAATGGATCAAAAACCTACCGTAAAAGCTAAATCTATAAAACTCCTACAATAAGACATAGGAGAAAAGCTTTTTGACATTGGATTTGGCATTGATTTCTTGGCTGTGGCACCAAAAGCACAGGCAAGAAGAGGAAAACAGTAGATAATTGATCTAAATTAAAATGCAAAACTTGTATGCATCAAAGGACACAATCATTAGAATAAAAAGATGACCCACAGAATAGAAGAAAGTATTTGCAAGTCATATAAATACAACCATTCAGCTCTCTCCTATGTGACAAAAATACTTGAGTGAAGCATCATAACAAAGTAATTTGGTAAATATTATATTCTTCAAAAATAGATGTCAGGTTGTGTAATATAATTTTTTTTAACTTTGATAGACTTGATCAATACAGTCAAATGAGTATCATCATATAGATGACTTTTGACAGAATCCTAAATTTTAAAAAATTTAGTCTGATCTAGCTTTGTTTTAATGACAGGCAAATACATACATGTATCTATAAGTACATGTGTATCTATAAGTACATGTCTACATGTATGTGACTGAAATACTTTTATTGATTAGATGCTCCTAATTTGCTTTATTACTTGCTCTACTGCATAGATCAGCATCACTTATTTTTTTTCAGCCACGTCATGGACATAACATCCTAATATTTTTAAAGATTTTATTTATTTATTCATGAGAGACACAGAGATAGAGAGGCAGAGACACAGGCAGAGGGAGAAGCAGGCTCCTTGCAGGGAGCCAGATGCAGGACTCGAACCCCAGACCCGGGATAATGACCTAAGCCAAAGGCAGACGCTCAACCACTGAGCCACCCAGGCGCCCCTAGCATCCTAACTTTAATTCATCATTCATTTATTCATTCATCTTTAAAGTTAATGCTTTATAGCATCCACCTTAAAATATTTTTTTAACTTAAGTATTTCTATTTCTTCAAAATATCATTATTTAATTAAGTTAGTCTCTTCCTTAAGAGACTTTTAGTTTCCTATCCAAAGCATTCACCTGTCTTTTCAGTAATAAACTCTTGATTTATATTCTACATAGTTCAAATGACTTCATTAACCTTCCTCACAGTTGTGAAGCCAGTGTATAAGCAAGGATTGCCGTATAAACCCTTTTGGATTTACCCTTTAAGATGGGCTGAACAACTGGTATCAGATCCTTTTACCATTCCAATCTTTCTTCTGGTCATCGCAAAAACAATGACCAGAATTCCACCAACAATTTTGAACCTTAAAGATGACATCTATTATTAGCCGAAAATGGCGCAGCAGAAAGAAAAAAGCTAGATCTCTCTTTGAAAAATGATTCCATATCACACTTGGGAAAGCTGTTTCTGGATTTCTCTTAGTTGAACAAAGAGGAAACATTGAATCTATATTGATCTTACTTTTAACCTATTAGTGGAGTGTTTTTTTTTTCCTGTTACTTGTAGAGTTGATTTTCATTCAACCTTCTCATTCATCTCTAATTACTATGAAGTCTTGTTGCTTCTAACTTTGATATTTCTTTTGAATCCAAAGTTTTGTTTGTTTGTTTAGTACTATTATCATTAACAATCCATCTGGCCATCTGAAAGAATTAAATCCAGTAAGTTTTCTGTGTTTTTGATAAATATTTCAAGAGATATTAAGATATACAAACATTTTTAAATGTTTATGACATCTGAACTAGAATATAATCATGAAGTTGGGTATTAGGGATACAGAGAAGGACGTTAATTATCCAGCCACAAGCTTATTATATTCATTCCATTGTATGAGATTCCAGTTCAGTGATCTCATCACACATAAACTTCACAAATACAGATTGGAATCCTATTTTTTAAAATTGAGATTTGCAGAAGTTAAATTACTATTAAGTGATGGAATAAGGATTTAAATCAAAGGCTTTTAAAATCTCACACTTTCCACTGAACCACAAGCACATGGCATGAACATGGGGTTAGAAATGGGAATGGAATGTAAGGAAGACTTAGGGTATGTACATCTAGGGGGATAGTCATAAGCAGAGCAAAAACTGATGAACAAATGAGAAATGTAAGGCAGTGCCTGAGTTATTGCAGCGACTCAAAGGCTGTCTTGCCTTTTTCTAATCCCTTCCAATTAATCTTTCCAAAATATATTTATCATGCCCGACACTTACCAGAAAACTTCCAACAATGTTTCTTTGTTCTACATAATCTTTCCCCTCCCAGACTTTCTCCATGATTTCCCTATTCAGACCCTCTATTTGATATAGTCTGTTTTTGTCATCATTCCTGAACCACACGATGTCCTTGCGTACCTCTGAATTCATGCAACCCACATTGATCTCTCATTTCTCCTACTTCTTATTAAATTTATTGTCCATATCATTCTTTCTGATCATAAAATCTCATTTAATTTATTGTATGTGTGTATTTTCATCTCAAATAGTTTGTAAAATGTCTTGGGGTCAGACACTAGGTCTTGCAAACTTCTTTATGAAGTCTACATCAGTGATAGCTTATAAGTAGCTATTATTAGTTGAGGTGAATTAAAAATTGCCTGACATATTTTGAAGGATGGTAAAAATAATATATTTTTTATTTATTATTTTTAGCATTTGGATTAATTGGCTCACAAATATTAATTTGCATGTTTTCTAGGATTGGCCTAAGTAAAATTCTAAAGTTGGTAGAAATAATTTTTAGATCTCCTCCTTTCATTTAAATCAGTCTGTATTCCCTACCTCTAACCTTTACCTAATTTTTCCCTCACACAGATCTATCTTTTTCCAGGCATATCCTTCCCTGGCTTCACCTCTCATGGGGATTCATGCTATTAAGACTCTCTCATCCAACCTGGAGCCTTTTTGATGGTGCACGTTCCAATTTTGACATGCCTGTTTATATTCCCCAAGAAAACTCTTCTGTAATACAGCTGGTCCTTTGAAAAGCATAGTACATCAGCCTTCCAGTGACCACTAGCTAATGTTTTAAACTAATCCAGAGGATAAAGAACAATTTAACAAGATATTCTAGGTAGCAACTTTTGTCCTCCTAGATCATTAACATTTTTGCCACAGCAACAATTTTGGTAAGGATGTTCTTGACCTTGGACAGAAGGGCATTTTAAAGAAAATATTTAAGGCCTAATAAGAGTAAGAAGTTGACTAGGACTGGAAATATTTTGTGTCATAGAACTCTATCATGCCTAGTCTCATGAAAAATATTCTTCCTAAGTATTTGTTGAATTCTTGATTATTCACACTCAATTGACAAACCTCTATATACAATTTTTTTCAGATCTGCTCGTAGAAATATTTCCTCTGCTCTAATTCTATGCATCCCATCTTATTGATATTTTATCCTGTGCTGTTAGAGCAATATGATCAAGTTAATGAAATGCTAATGGTTTGGGGTGTACACTTTTTTCTTCTGCCAGTGCAAGGTGCGTTTTAGAACTGATGAGCCAACAATCAAAGAATAACACTTTTCCCATCTTCTAGGAATAGGTGAATCAGCAGAAACACAACTTTCTGTTTCATCTTCACCTTACGTATAATTGCACCCACCTAAACCACACTAGATAAAAACACTTCTGTGTAGAAGATACAGTTGATCCCATGCTTTAATAAGCTCGGTGTGTTTTATTTATTACATTAACAAGGTCCAGTATTGAAATCATGGGGCAGAAAAATGGTAAGATATGGAGTATTTTTTAAGGTAGCCATATAAAGCGTATTTATAGTTAAAAGGTTTTTTGTTTTGTTTTGTTTTTCTGTTTTTTCAGAAACGGTGACTTGCCACCAGGGATCAGCACAGGTGTTTGTTTGTTTGTTTTAAGATTTTATTTATTTATTTGAGAGAGAGAGAGAGAGAGGGAGGGAGGAGCGGAGGGAGCAGGAGGAGAAGAGGGAGAGGAAGAATAGACTTCCCACTGACCAGGGAGCCTGACATGGGGCTTGATCCCAGGATTCCAGAATCATGACCCTGAGCAAAGGCAGCTGCTTAACCGACTGAGCCACCAGGTACCCCAGCACAAGGGTTTTTTTATTTTTTTTATTTTTTTTATTTATTTTTTTTTATTGCCTTAAACTCAAAAGTAAGCAGTTTGAAACTCAAATTATTCAACACTTGAGCTTTAAAATCTTGGCCCAAGTGAAACTCATGTTTTAAAAAAAGAATCAAATCTTGAACCAGATAATTTAAAAACATCATGAATTTTGGTTTAAATTACATAATATCTTAAATATTTGAGCAAATACATCAGACAAATATTTGTACATTGTTTCTTAACAAAATATTTTGATGATGAATTGAAAATAGCATATCACATTTGGAATTTATTGAAACAATTTGATTAATAACATATCACATCCACATATCATAGCCACAGAGACCGTAGTCACTATCAGTAAAACTAATGGGGATGTTGTGTGTATATATGATGGAGATAAACCCAGTGGCAAGCAGTAGAAATGAGCGACAGCATGGTTTGTTGTTGGGAAAATTCTGATTTTTACCTTCCTAAAGAAAAAAGAAAATAGCAAGCCTTAGACCATTAGTTCATAAATTAGATAACATTTGGTTTTAAAGACTCTCTTGAGGATAGGCTTATATGATTGGTTGTGAATAAATCTACAAATAAATCATAGTAAAGTTTGTATGGTTCTACAAATCTTACCCAAACTTTGGTATATAAGTTAGACTGGAAACTCTCCAGGACTTTGTTTCTTGGGATGTTTCCAATATGTCCCATTTTTAGCCAACATTAAAAAAAAATCAACAATGGAAGTATTCATGGCATTTTATGTAAAACCATGAAACTGTAGAAGTTTTGGGTTTTTTCCCAATGAAAATTTTTGAAATCTGAAAATGCTAATGTTTGGCTGAAGTTCTTAATAAAAGATTTCAGATAAGTCACAGATAAACTTTAACCTAATGTACTTAAATCCAATTAAAGAAGGTGAAGATTAATTCCTCTCCCGTACAGTATCTCTACAGGTACTTCTGTAATTCTCTCAGTAGCATATTTTCTATAACTTGGATAGCAGTGTGTGCTTACAACGTCTTTAGGATATCCAAACCCTCACACATACAAACATGCACTCTAAAATAACCAGACATTATTTCAAAGGCCCTCTCCTTAATGTACAAACAGTAGTTGTTAACCATTTAGGTCTCTTGAAGTCGCATTGGCCCCTTGGGTTACATTTAAATCACAACCTGCTTTTTCTCTACTCCTTGTTCCTGTCTTTTTCTTGGTACTCTCTCCCCATTCTTTATACCTTATATTTATTTCTCTTCATCATCTTTTAAAACTGTCCTTAGGTGTTTTTTTGCATGTTAAAGCATATTTATTCTCTTATTTTGAGTAGAAATATAGAAAGGACATTTTTGCTAATAGCATTATTATTATTATCAACTCCCGAAGTCAGAAGACTATAAATGTGTATGTTAGTGCTCTGGCGTATAGCATAAGACCATGCTGCTATTCAAGACCAGAGTTTTATTTTTGTTTATCTTTGGCAAAAAGCTTAAATATATGTGAGATTCTCATTATTTAAATAAAGTTTTCATGGAAGCATAACTTACTTCATTTTCAGATTTATTTTCTCTTTTTGTCTCTAGAATTAAATGAGTTTCTTTTACCCTTTTTGTCATACATTAATATGATTTTACTGCTGAGTAAAAATAAACTTCTATTAGAGGAAGTAAAACATTTATTCACAGGAAAATGATAAAATATAAAAGGGATAATGAGAAATTACTACTCAAACAATAGATTTGGACTGACTTAGGTAAACCTGTCAAATGAATTAAAAATTAAGAATTTATTTATTTATCGTTAGTTTTCAATCCTATTCTTCCTTCTTCCATTGAATTGCTGCAAACCAGTTAGAGATACAAAGAAACATTTGCTGAAATGATTTAATTATAAGAAATTGTGCCAATAAATTATTTTAAAATTTATGGCCTTAGGCATTCTTACCCACATTGATTCTTAGAGCCCTTAATGGGACTTTTATCAGTGGGTTGGACAATATTTCTATTACCTGTTTGGATGCATAAAGCTAGAGTATTTGACTACTTAGAACTACTTAAAGAAATAAAAGAGGAAAATTCCCAATTTTTCTAGAAATCAATGATAATCATTTTTTAAAGATTGTATTTATTTATTCATGAAAGACACACAGAGAGAGGCGCAGAAACATAGGCAGAGGGAGTAGCAGGTCCCTGCAGGGAGCCTGTTGCAGGACTTGATCCCAGGACCCCGGTATCACACCCTGACCCAAAGGCAGATGCTCAACCACTGAGCCAACCAGGTGCCCCATAAATATTAATCATTTTATCTTGTGCAGGATAAAAATTATTTTGCATGGAGACTGTTGACATGATTCTAGAAGAGTGAAGATTCTAGAGTCAGGTCCAATGGAACTGTGCTACCAAATCATAACAAATGTGTGACCAACTGCAGCTTTCCCTCAGATGGAAACAAAAAGTGACAACTATAATAACATTGACCTTACAGTGTCCTTGTAAGACTCAAAAGAGATAACACATGTAGAGCTCTTTGCTTACTGTCTGGCATGTAGCAACTGTTCAGTTATCATTTTTTAAAAATATTTTATATATTTATTCATGAGAATACACAGAGAGGAGAGAGAGAGGCAGAGACACAGGCAAAGGGAGAAGCAGGCTCCACGCAGGGAGCCCTACGTGGGACTCGATCCCGGGTCCCCAGGATCAAGCCCTGGGCCGAAGGCGGCGCTAAACCGCTGAGCCACCCGGGCTGCCCAGTTGTCATCATTATTAATTATGGTGGTTACACATTATTTAACAAAGGAAAGTAGCTCTCAACAACATAGAAATATAGATTGAACAGTTCTGATCTGTCAAAGTTACTTATATTCATTGTGATTACTTCTATATTTTTGATTGTCAGAGTGGTAACATAGAAAGCGGTAAAATTTCTGTGTGTTAAGGTGCTTGAGATCACGTGTGGCATGCAGAAATGACTACAAGAAGATTCTTTTTCAATCACATCTTTTAAAAAAAATGTCCAATTGCAGAATGTCAATCTCCCTGACAGTGTAAATCTCCTTAAAGCAATTTAATTCAGATTAAAAAGATAAGCATGGCTTCTATAGCAGAATGGGAGATCTGTTTCAAATCCATCACATTAACACTATCAGTAACCCACGATGACCCATGATTGAGTAGTTTTAATTAAGTTCAATTGGAGTACTGGGGGAAAGGTGCTTCATTTATTCCTTCATTAATAGTTAAAGTGAATATTATAAATATCCCTATAACTTTTGTAGCTTGAACATCTTTCTTTTTTATTGAATTTATTTTTATTTTTTATTTTTTTTCCTGTAGAGTAGTACCATTTGGGGAACTCCGATTCCCAGGAGCTTTAATGCTACCCCACTTCTAGCACTATAAAACAGAGGCCTGCTGTTTTAATCACGCCTCTCTCTCTCTCAATGTTGTTTGCGCCCTGGTACAACCCATCTGCCTCGAATCTAGGGCTCCGCTGGGGCTGCGCACATCTGCCAGCCAGACTACCTTCGTACACAATTACTCAATCCACCGTAAGGCTCTTTAATAGGAAACAAGTGTGACAACGGCAAGCCTCTTTTTTTTTTTTTTTTTTTTCCCTCCTCCCTCTTAAACCACAGAGTCAAATAGCTCTAATAGAGATGAAGCCTGATAGATCCGCCCAGGTGTAGGTGAAGCGGCGGAGCCCGGGGACAGATGCTGCGCTCCCCGCCGCAAGTCCGGGCAGCCCCGCCGCGGGCCGCTCCTGGCGCGTTCACAGGCAGCAGCTCCGGCCGCTCGCGCTGGCGCCGGGTCCCAGGGCGACCTGGAGCAAGGTGAGAGCAGCAGGCAGCCTTCTCTCCAGCGGGGACGGAGGACAGCAAACGCAGTAAGTGGAAAATTCATCCTTCCTTCTTTTACTTGGGAATTAATTAAGGATGTTTACTCTCGGGGAATCCTCCAAAGGCTGCAAAAGTGAACCAGCGAAAAGCCTGTGTTGGGAACCCTGTGGGTTTCCCCCGGTTTCGCCTTGCACAGGGCCCTGGCGCTGTCACTGAAGCTGACACACTCTGCGAGGGACTTCCTCACTCACAAGGTCTCAGAACTAAAATGTGCTGCTAATAACATTGCTAATTCAGCCCTGCAGCCTGGCAGATTACTCACTATTTCTGAGCGAAGCCTCCTTTATTGCTGTCAGAAATGGTGGTAGCAAGTGTTTTGTCACAGTTCTGAGGATAAAAAAAAAAAAATGTGCAAAGTACATACTTGGCTTGAAAATAGAATTCAACTTTTATGCATAACTGGATTGTTCCATCACTGTTCATTAGTGTGCGGAATTTGCTTGCGATTTTTGCGTACCAAATCCATTCTACAGCTCAGTCTCTTACCAAAGAAAGGATGCTGAAAACTAAAAGCGGTATTAAGTTGTAGCAGTAATGACAATGATAATGAATTTTTAAACAAACAAGACAAAACAAAAGGTCATTTGTCTAATAGCATAGGAAAAGATATTAAAGCCAGATGTAGGAAATCTCAACTTTGACTTTTTGGTCTTTCATGCTTGGTTTAAAGCAGCCTTCACTTTGCGTTTACTTTGCATTTACAACTTCAGATTCACCGTTAAACTGCATTTGAGCTCCAAGTTCAGATTTGATCTAAATACAGCCCTGTTCCTTGAGCCCCCTACTCTGATTTTTACTTGGCTATGGGGAGTCTTTTTACTACTTATACCATATATCCTGAATTGTGTTAACAAGCTAACTGTGGTGGACTTTTTCAGGTGGAATGTCAGCCAATGTGAAAGAATGTGTTTGCTGTTCAAATGTATGATGTTCTTTGTAAGAAATAAACACATGAGACATATGCCCTGACAAAGATTCCAGTTATGATTACTAAATACAATCCATCAAATATTGCCCAGAGATCATTGTATTAAAAAGGATGTGGTTAAAGACTGTCAGCATGTCATAATATCTATTTACAGTCCTTTGAGTTTTTTCTTTTAATTTTGGCTTTTTAATTTTTTTAAATTAGTCTGGAAAGCTTTGTTGTCTCAAAAGACAATGCACATATATAGGGTACATAGGTGAAATAAGATAGAACACTGTTGCATTGTTTAAATAATTCCCTACTGGCCAGTGTTTTGTTTTTGTTTGCTAACTATTATAGATGGACATCATTGAAATTGATGGGTTAAAAGCCATGACGGTGGAATCCTGATGACTCCTTTGTGTATATTCAGAAATGATTTAGCTTGGATAAAGTTGCTGCTATGAAAGGTTTAATTAATTACTTCTAGTTAAATATATTTCTTTAAGAATTGCATTTGACATTACTGATGGTGGAGTACATACAGTTTAAAAGTCATTCTTCATGATATACTTTAACCGACAATTGTTGGCATTGAATAGCGGTCAATGTCTACCCCCTACAGGGAGAGAATCTAATTTCACTACGCCTTCCCCAGTACATGAATACCACAAGTACAGTTCACACATATGAATGCTGTAACCGTGTCAATGATTCCAACAAGTGCCCCTTAATGAAAAGGTCAGGTCTGTGATTAATAGGAAGCCTTTTTCAAAGGCTGGACTTCACTTCAGCACTGCCATTAGATTTGTTTCGTCTTGATTTACTTCGTTTGCCTTTCAAAGTATAATAAAAATCAAGTGGTCCTATGCTGCACTTTTTAAATAGTTTGTGGTTAGTTTTATGTGATGATAGCACAGTGGTTAGTATATTTGGTTCAGTTAAAAAAAAAGTGAAAAAAATCATTCAAGCCAATTATTGAGGGCATAGGATGATGGATGAGAATTTTATACTTTATCCAAATAGTTAGAATATATAGCCTTTGACTAAGTTTGAACTAATTAATAAACTTTAAGAGGTGTTGTGGGGATAAAGATGGAGTGACAGAGGAAGTCTTTGGTATTTTACATAAGATTTATTATGTTTAAATGGTAGCTATTTGTCAGCAAGTAAATATACACAACTCATGCAAATAATGATTTTTCACTAATGGAGAAATTCATTTAAGGCTATATAGCTAAGTGGAGATAAAGACAGTAATTATATCTAGTGATATCCTTAAAGAAGCAATTTAGTCATCTATAATATAATGGTGGTTTTGTTACAATCATCCCAGTTAAAACTTATGCTGGAAGCATTAAGTCCAATTTAAAATTAAAAAAAAAAACTTTTTAACTGGCATTATATTCTGCTAATAAATATATTAAAATTTAAGCAATTTACAAATTACATGGTCCTTAAATAAATTCCTTTGTTCTTTCATTCATGCAAGTGTCCTGTGTCTCTCTGGCTTTATCTGTACATGTTTTCAAATAAGATTGCAATAAAAGCAAGTAATACAAATAATATAAGAAAATCTAAAATATATGTGCTATATTTATTCATGCAAATTCTCATATGCTTGGAGGAAATTTTTTTAGAAATCACAGGATATATTGACTTATTCCGAGAGATATTCTCTCTTAAATAATTTATAATTTTTAACACTAAGTCAACCCTAAAAGTATTTAATAACTTCATTTTCACCTATAACAAAGAAACTACGTTATATATCAAGATAGTAAGTATAGGTAAAAATATAGTTGAATTTCAATGGCCGCTCAAGGAGGAGACAACGTAGTCAACTGTATGATGGGCATAGTGCATTCCAGATGTGCTCCCTCCTTATCAGTGTCCAACAGCTGTGTTTTCCAGGTACTCTTCTATTCACAGTTCCATTTTTGCTCTAAATTGGAAGCCGGCTACTTCCGGGTAGGGTGCTAATGCATTACATTAGTTGGGCACTTGCAAGGAACCAAACACTGCCCTGAGCATTTTTTGTATCCATGATTTATTTAGTCCTTAGGGCTCAGTGAAGTAGGCACTGCTTCTATTCCCATTTATAAAGGTAAAAACAGAGTAGTTGAGGACTTGACCAGTGTTGCAGAGGTAATGAGTAGTGGAACCTGGACTCAAAATAACTTTACTTGAAAGTAGATAAATCTTCCAAACACTGGAAGCACTGTTTCCCTAACAGGTGACTTCAAAATCAATCAAAGTTGACTTTATTTCTGATCACTTTATCATAACTACCTGAATTCTGAAAGAGATTCATAAATAGAAATAGATAGAATGCCCAATCAAAGCAGTTTGAGAATGATTATAGTTAAATGCAAAGGATTATGACCACACTTCAAGTTATATCATCATTTAGCATTTATAGATTCTACTACTTTCAGAGGTTTTAGTACAGGTACAGGAGGAGTTACAGTTATATGGCAGATATTTGGAGAAGAACTGTTCCTTCTACCCTCACTCGATTGCTAATTTTCCATTCCTATTAAGTCTCTGAGAAGAGTTTATCATCTGAGGGTATTTCCAACCCAGCCGCTGGTGAAGTTAACGGGGGTGACCCTAATCACAATGGCTTCTCAATGAGTGTCACCTCAACACATTCCCACCACTAATCAGTGAAGAAAATGAGCTGTCAGTCATTTACTCTTAAAGATTTTCAGGCCTCAGTTATTCAGTAGGATTATCTGGATTTTTTTTAATAGAATACTAATCGAATTTTCCATTTCTCTGTGGATATTTTTGTCATGTAGGCATGGCCTGGAAAACACCCACTTGAATAATTTCATTTCAAATACAGACTTTCCTAGGAACTGTGTCTCTGTATCTGTGGTATATCTATCTGCTGGAACACTTTCACCCCAAGACATTTATCCATATAATTGACAATGTTCTTTGCGGAGAAGTCAAAAACAAAATATTTATGATAAAAAACCCTTTGATTTCATGTTACAACTTTTATCATTATGGGCTTGTGTATCTTCTCCAAGATAGAGACAGAATATTCAGTTTAAAGGGAGGTGTTGTTTTTTTCAATTTCTAAAAGCGCATATAACCATAATTGTTAAGCCAAGACATCCAGTTACTTTTATACAAACAGGCAGATTTATGGATGGCAAGTGTAATGAGCACATGGAAATTACTTCAAATTTTTAGCAACCGCAACTCACTTTTTTTCAAGTGGATAAATGTAAATGTTACTTTAATTCTCATATATCCTTTTGTGTTGACAAAAGCTATCTGATGAAGGTACCTAAGTGTGGTTGGCATTCATAAAACCAGAAACTGTTTTATGCAAAAGAAGACAGAGAAGAAAACAATTTTTTCAAACTAATCTGGAAGAATTAATCTATAGTGACAGGATCTGAAAGCTCTAAATACCTTGAGGATTGATGATTAGTTAAAAAACTTTGGTGAAAGACTTCCTCTATCACCATCATTACTCAAAGAGATCAACAGTCTAGCTTCTTGAAGTTAATCTTATCCTTGTAAATCCTTTTTGAATTATCCAGAAAATGCTTTATTTTCATTTGCAGGTGCATCTTCAGTGGGAGAGTCCCCCCCCTTTTTTTTTAACCTGACTCATCCCAAGCCTTCCACCGGGGCCCCAGTCTACAATTCGTTCTGATGTTGGCTCTTGCTGGCTGGCTTACTACTGGCTCAAGTTCCAGGGAAACACTGTAGGCTTAGCTGTTGTGCTGATGGACAGCTAGTTCCATTCATGTCTGGTGGTCAGAACTTCCACGGTCGCATACACCCTGAAGTCCAAATCAGCAGTCAACCGCAACTCAACTCCTGGTCCTTCCTTTGTATGGAACACTCTTGGTCCCACTTTCCTGGGACCAACTTTCTAAAGTTACCAGGAAATCAGACTTCTAACTACTTTGGGTATATTTCTGCAACCAATATCCAAAAGTTATTTTCTTATACCCCTGCTTAATATTAAATATTATCTTCATTTCAGGCTTATTGACACCAATAGCCTGCTTTGAGCATGATATGAATTTTTAATTTTCTTGTGAAGTACACTTTATCATTGCTGTGTGTTCAGAGTTAAAGTTGGCAGGTGTGACAAACTCAAGGTTTCAAGGAGGCATCTAATTAGCAGTCAACTTCATTTTGTTTTATTCCTTAATATTGCACATTCAAATTTAGATGAATAGCAGAGAAGGATGATTAGTGTTCTATTTGTACTTTCATTAAGTTTGAGGTTTTGACCTTGTTTCTGGCCAGATGTGCTGGTAAGTATGAATTCCACATGCTACATAATTATTTTCCTGATAAACTGCATTCTCAGTACTCAAATTTATTTTCCCTAGATAAACCATATACTATTAATTATGTACATACCTGTTTAGCATTTTTGCTTGTAGTTGACTGAATTACAAATCTAAAATTCTCCATACCATGACATAAGACACCAGCGGCCAGGTCCTCTCTTTTGACAATTATTAGCTCATTTTCAAAATCTACAGAATATCCACCATGCAACATTTTTGTAATTTATTTGCACATGAAAGAATTATGCAAAGCTCTTTCTAAAGTTACCAGGAAAAATTGTGAGAAATTATCATAAGATGTAAAAGGACATGAAAGTGCATAAGCGCTGAATGATATTTTATTCAGAATTTTCCAGACTTTTAAAGGGTTCTTTCTCTATGTAGTATGGTACAATATGTTTGATATAATTTATGTTATATAAAGCATAACACCTATTTTCTCCCCTATATTAAAATTTAGTTCAAATGATCCTTAATCAGAAAACTGTTGCCTAAGCCTGAGTTTCACTTAACAAAATAATGAGTTCAAGTAAAAATTCTTTCTTGGACTGAACAAACACTTCTCAAACCTTTTCCTGATTTAGGGAAACTTAATGAAGGATTCATATTTGATTTTTCCATTTCTTGGTGGGTCTCTTTCTGCCCTGTTTTGAACAATTGAAGAAATGAAACAAAGTTAACAATGGAAGCCAAAAACCTTTACCATTTGAAAGGGAGTGACCAATACTGAACGCTTGAATTAAGCTTGGTCTCCCTACAATCACAGCTGACAATTGCTGGACATACGGTAAAGAAGAGGAATATTGTTTTTGTTTTTTTAAGATTTTTAAAATTCATTATTCATGAGAGACACAGAGAGAGAGAGTCAGAGACACAGGCAGAGGGAGAAGCAGGCTCTATGCAGGGAGCTCGATGTGGGACCTGATCCCGGGTCTCCAGGATCACGCCCTGGGCCAAGACAGGCGCTCAACCACTGAGCCCCCCGGGCGTCCCAAGAAGAGGAATATTGTTAGGACTAGCAAAAATGTCTTAATATTCACATAGAACATTGATCATATTTGCTTCAGCTATCCTATAACACCATTTTTTTACTTCTTAAATGATGTTAGAAGTATGTTTTAAAATGACCAATTTTGTGAGCAAGTATTTAACTTATGTGACATGAAAATTTGAGTAAGAGTGGTTTGTGTGCAAGCACTTTCATTCCCTTTAAGATAGAAAAGCAAATATATGTGGGTGAATATGGAGAAGTAGCATAAAGTAACTACTATATCACTTGGGGTTTACGTTCTCTCTTTTAATCTTCATATTGGTAGGCAAAAGATATTTGTCATTTCCATTTGACAGGTGAGCAATGTGTTTTACTTCCTCAAGTTTATGAATAACATTAAACTAATAAAAAATATTTTCACGTGACTGATAACGATATTTGAAAGCAGTAAATGTGCACAAACATGCCAAGATGCCCAATATGCAGGTTAAGTTGGGACAGAAACTGTTTTTATTATAGTTTGACTGGAATTTAGAGACTCAAACTACTTCAGTACATAATGAATCTCAAGGATGCACAATACACTGTATAGATGGTAAGAGTCGTGTCTGACAAAAGCCTTAGTATTGCCATTACATTTTGATTGGAGAAAATACAAGAAATGAGTATGATATCAATGCCACGTCTTTCAAGAAGGCGTTTTACGTTGGTACCTTTAGGAGAATACAAATGTTGTAGATGATTTTATCATGTAAAAAATGATGTATATTTTATATCAGACCTTGTCTTTACATCATATTTTTAGGCATATTCATTAATTTGTGTTACAGTAATGTGATAAATAACTTGCTCTCTGTGTGTATGTAGTTTATGTGTGAAAGCAAATATAGGCATGTATGAATACACCCTCTATTAGCATGATTTCTATTATAAATTCCACGGTAATAACCTGATTAAAATAAAAATGATTATTTTGTTTAAAGAATTATAGTTCCTAGTTTAAAAACCAAATTTCAGCACAAACTCCTGTGTATACCAACAGGAAAAAAAAATCTATCATTTAAAATATTTGTTTCCTAGCTCACCAAGCTGTTTTAGAGTTTTGAATATTTACAGTAATCATTTGCTACTCTAAACTGCTATGTAAACCCTGTATTTTTTAATTTAATGTATTACTTTAAACAATGACTGTGGCTACCAACAGCATTACACAGAGGTCTTGTAAATGGACTCTAAGTTTTTAAAGTATTATTAACTTCTTTTTATTCATTTTGGAAATTGTCAACTTTGCTTTTTTATTATGACAAGACCCCAAAGTTTACTTTATTAGTATTACTTGTCATGTATTGCCCATTTGGAGTCTTTTTAGACTCTCCCAAACAACTAGATCCACAAAAAAAAACCAAAAAAAACAAAAAAAAACTAGATCCACAAACCTAACATTGGCTAAAGCTGACACCAGCTCCTTCTAAGGAGACAGGAGAAGAAGACACAAAAGACTGCCTGCCGGCAGGGCAGGGCTCCACTTGGCTGAGGCACAACAGAGAAGCTCAAAATGATGCAGGTGGAGAAGACACCAGCTTAAACAAAGCCTTCCCTGTGGAACCAGTATCTCTGTTACAGGAGGGGCACGGCTTCTGAGGTGCAGGTGGTCTGCCCAGTGGAAGTAGTTGCCATACTCAGGGAAGCCCGACATTAGGCTTCCCGTCAGGTATTTACATTTCTCTCAGTCCCAGTTCAGGATAGCAGTCAAGGTCACTTTTGCCACAGGTAAATTTTCCTAGCCATGCCATTGGCATTCTAATTTTTATCGTATTTCCAGGGAAAGAGAGCTAACCAGTTCATAAAAGATCAAATTGTCATGACAAAAGAGCAAGTGTGTTGTAGTTCTCCACCCACAGGCAGTTAACATGAAGTTTCAGAAGATTCCCTTGAAGGGGTGGCACAGCATGTTTCTATTCTGTCCTCAAAAGCAGACTGCACCTACATTTACAGTTACGCTATTGCACAGAGACCTGCTGTCATTTGTTGTTTTGATGTGGCTTCCACAATAGTTTTAAGCATTTCTGCCCCTCTGTAAACTTTAAAAACTACACATACCTACACACTGACATTACGAAGGGCTGAAAGAGATGTAGATCCGTGAATTAAAATCCCCAAGAGAATTTTGTCCCCTTTATTTGAGGCTAGCCTAAGACTATATGAGATTTTTCTAAGACTAAAGCTCAGAATCATTTATGTAACTGCTTAAATGAGTAAGATTTCACATAAGATAAGCCTGGAATTGCTTCCAAAGCTCAGGATGTTAGTTCCAGAAGACCCCCTTTGGCATGGAACAGGCTAATAGGACCCATCCATGAAGTATCAGGTGTGGCCACAGGAATAATGTTACACGTCAGCATGTTTTAGGGGAAGAAAGTGAATGTGGCAGGAACTCTGGCTTTTCTGGAGGGAAATAGTGTCATGGGCAGATGATACTTGCGGGCTCCTATAACTGTGACCACCCAAGTTCAAGGATTGACTTAAAGTATTTTTTCAGAAAGGACTAAGGGCTGGGCAGGTTAAAAGCATTTTGAGTGCATTTACCATTGTGGTTGCCAGTCCTAACGACTAGATTTGAAAAGCACTGCTAAGAAGTTATAATAGTGGTATTTCAATAGGTGCCCCCTGAGAAACTATATGCAGCTCAGGTGGACTCTACTGGTTTCCTCTCTACGGTTAGGTATTAGCTATACAATAATTATAAAATATATGTGCCCTTTGTACATAGTCTTATAATGAGTAGGGAATTTACCAAAGGTTCAAAGATTATACTTGCATAAGGTCAAAATCAGCAGTATGACTATGGACAGGTCATTTAATAACACTACCTCAGTATTTTTACCTGAGAAGTTTTAAATAGATAGTGCATATAGTTTCTTTTATTATTAATTTAAAATATATGTATGCATATTATTTCATTTGTGATAGTGAATAGCAGTATATAAAACAATTTAAAAATAAACTTTGGGGATAATAAAGATGTCTTACTCTTTTAAAAATGTGTGCTGATATTTTTTAAAAATTTTTAATGATACATTTAAATGACTTAGAGTAATCTTGACTGATTAATAAACTCTTGAGTAATTAAATATCTTCAAGTTATTTGAATATTGAAAAATGAGGACATTGATTCTTTTAGTTAATTTTTCTGGCTTCTGTTAAGTGCTTATCATGAATTACGGAATTAAAAAGCATTTCTTATACTTTAAATAGATAATAATTTACCATTTTTCTACTCTAGATAATTTTTTATTCTGTCAAACTATAGATACCATAATGAAATGGAAGTGGTGCAATGTAATTAGCTGAAAATAGTGAATTTAATTTATCTTAAATTATGTGTAATAAAAGAAAAAATACGAAAGCATATGAAGAATGATATTACTTAAAGAAATAGAAAAACCTATTGCAATTATTTCATATTCCATCCTGAAATTAGAGCTATAAATCTTTGGAAAAATTGTCAGAGTTATATGAAGTTTCTATTAGATCTTTCTGTTGTTGTTGTTACACACTGCATTTAATAGATATATCATCAGCTGTGGCTGGCTCTCTTGCTTTGGATGAATAATATACTTAAAGCATCTTTAAAATGTATTTCTTTTAACAGAGATTTGTCGAAGTTACAAGAACTTTGAAATAATGTATGTTTTAGATTTAATCCCAACCTGTGCAGTACAAGCCATTAATAATTAAGACGTGCAAAAGAATATGGAGATATGAGTATTTGAAAGACTGGGTCACTGTGGACTTAGGCCAGCCCTCGGAGGTTTCCACTGGGCAACCCTGCAGTTAAAGGTGCACCTTTCTCTACTTAGAAGCCTAGAGAACTAGGAAATAGAACAGAACTGATCTTTAGCAAATTCTGAGTGTTAAGAGCTTGAGCTCTGATGCTCTTCCATTCTTTTCATAACTTTTTCAATTCAGGGAATAATTTCTCTTGTGTTCTCTCAGCGATGGAGTCGCCCTCATGCTCATGGACTTCATACTGACTTCTGATTACCCCCAAACCTGAACTTGGGCCGACAGCTGCAGTGTTCTCAGTTCCGAAAGCTCCATGCCCTGAAATAGTCTTTATTCTTCGGCATCGTCACTCTCTTCCCCACTGATTCCTAAATCAACACATTCATTCTATGGGTGTAGGAACTACTGCTCGGTCCTGGATGGGAAGCCAGTTCAGCCAAGAGACAGCATGTGGAAAAACACAGTTTGCTCTTACAGTATCTTTTAATTACTACAATTTTTTAACCCCTTGGGGAGTGTTTATATTTTAGGAAGGACAGTCTTTTGATTCAAAAGGAGTTTCTAATGTTACAAGCTTCAGAAAAATGTAATAGAGATGAGTTTCAGGCCAAGGGCTGAGCTCGCTTCCTGTCCACCCCTGGGCTGTGATCCGCCTGTGGCCAGCTCTGGCCCAGGAAGTGCTCCCTGGCCCGCACTCCGTCAGGAGATGAGGATCTATTTCAACTCAGGGTCAATTTCTGCTGTCCAGTCACTTTTGCCTGTTGTATATTCTCATGCTCTAAACATTTTGAAACCAGCCCATGGAAGAACCTTGCTGAAAATAATCTTTAAGAAAAGTTTGAAATTTACTTTTAATGATGATGTGTTCTGAGCCTGTTTTTCACCTTCTCAACCATTCTAGGTGTTCCTCTTTTGCCCCTAACCCCCCACGGCCTCCATCCCTAGCAAACCTTCCTTCTGAAGTCAGTTGGAAATTCAGAGGGAATGACAAAAGGAAAAGAGAGAGAGAGAGAGAGAGGGAAAAAAAATTGCCTGAATGTTGCTAATTGAGGGAAAGTGAGGCTGCTGCATGTCTTAAGTCGTGTTCCCAGTGGTTGCTGCTGAGGTGAACATTAATCTTGTTTTAGTAAACTTCATTTATATAATTAATCATGTTGTCATTGGAGGGTTAGTGATGCAGTTGGCCTTGGATAACCGCCGGATACCTAAGACCTTTGTGCCAGCCTAAACTTATCTGACTTGCCTAATCTAAGTCAGTTTACACTAGATTCAGAGCTGGTGAGCTAATGTCATTTTGCTCTAGCTGTTTTTGTTGTTATCATTGCCCCTGTTTTAAATCAATCTTGAGATTTTACCTGTGAAAAAGAAGAGCGATTGAATGTTCCTGACCATTGAACTTCTTAGTGATATTATTATTGATAAGCCGTGGATGCAGTCTGAATGGGTAAACCATGGCAGAGCAATATGGATAGCACCTGGTGTCACTGGCTTAGGTTCACATTGTTTGAGGTTGTACACTTTTTCAAAGAATGAAGTATAGCTCTTTGAAAACCATTAATTTTGAGGCATAATTTATTTTTTTTATTTTTTTTATTTATTTTTTTTTAAATTTTTTTTAATTAATTTTTATTGGTGTTCAATTTACCAACATACAGAAAAACACCCAGTGCTCATCCCGTCAAGTGTCCACCTCAATGCCCGTCACCCATTCCCCTCCAACACCCGCCCTCCTCCCCTTCCACCACCCCTAGTTCGTTTCCCCGAGTTAGGAGTCTTTATGTTCTGTCTCCCTTCCTGATATTTCCCAACATTTCTTTTCCCTTCCTTTATATTCCCTTTCACTATTATTTATATTCCCCAAATGAATGAGAACATACACTGTCCTTCTCTGATTGACTTATTTCACTCAGCATAATACTTGAGGCATAATTTAAACAACCTTTCTTCTTCTATGAAATCTTGAGCTAGGTAGTATCTTTCCTGCTCTGAATTGTATAGCATGCATTACCTGTGCCATTTATTTGCTGGCTGCCTCTTTTGAGGCATTTCCATCACCTGCTGGATGCTAAGCTTCTTGGAAAACAGAGACCAGGGCTTCCACTTCTTTGTGTGCAACACTGGCCCGACAGACTAGGTGTTCAATAAATACCTCTTGATGGAGAATTGACAATCCTACCCAGTATATGCAGATGGAGGGGTCTTTACCTTCTATCTCTATACCCCATTTGCTATTTAATTGGCTATTAGCTGGAGCTGATTGATAGACATGAACACTTTTTTTTTAAGAGAATTGGCAGCTATGTAAATACAGCACTTAACCTTAAGCACTCAGCCATTAACCTTAATCACTGTCCATTAACCTTAAAACACCCCAGGTTTCTCCCCTTACAATCCCCCAAAGCGGACCCCACGGAATGCATTCTCCAGCATGAAAAAAGAATCTTAGTAGAATGTTTTTATTGTTCTGTGAGTGGCTATAAAAAATGTAATTTGAAAGGGAACATTTGATTCTATTCTTTATGTAGATACTAATTAATTTTCCAGGTGTTCAAAGCAAGATACAGAATTGGAACAATTATTTTGAAGAGCAGGTTAGGATATATTTGGTAAGGAAAATACTGAACAATGCTTTTTCAAACTGCCATTTATAAGGTTGATAATCACGAGTGTATCACTTATCTTTCTAATTAACTGCATAAATATATGAAAAATCACCTTTTCCTCTACCTGCTGCTAGTCATATTTAATATTAATTCCAGATTTGCAGGAACAACTGCTTACTTTAAGAATAGTGACTTCCCGAAATATTGTCTAATGTCAGAAAATCACAAAGAGAAGGATAAAAGAAGTGTCGTTTTTTAAAACACAACACTTTAGATTTACTGAGTATTCTCACCCATGGGTATAACCCATTTCATTGAAATAAGAGCACTCATTTTCATAATCCTTTGTAGTCTATAAAATCTATATTTTCTATATTAGGTGTTTCACAAAACCTATATAATAATGGAAAGATACAAAATGTCAGATATTAGTTAATGCCTTCCAATTAATCGTGTATGTTTTATATCATAGTTTTGTTTTTACCAAGGTCTACATTCACAATCTATAGTCACAGTAAAATAATGTTACAAAGTTGCAAAAAGCTTTGTGTGTAATTTTTACATGCAATTATGATTTACAACCTCAGTCTTTGGGGGGAGAGCAGTAAGTCAATGAAGTTCCCATTGTATTTTGAACATAATACATCTTCAGGTGAGGTGGAAAAGAATGTGGAGGATGGCTGGGATTGGGGGAGGCAGAAGGAGCACCTTGCTGTATTCAAGAAAGCAATTTGATCCTAATGGACTGATTATTTTTAGATTTGCCACAGTGCTCAGTTTTGCTCCAAATCCCAGAAGGAACTGACACTAGAAGGTGTGAGCAACTGAGGGCAGGGGAAGGTCCCCCTTACAACTGCATTTCATGCTATATTTTAACAAATGTGAACTCTCACTGGAAAAACAAACCAGTGTAAGGCGATGACTTCAACTCCAGAAAGATGTTACCTCAGCGTTGGCTGGTTAGCTGTTCCCTTGAAGGTTTCATTTACCTAAGAAGGAAGGAGATCATGAGAGGGGGACTCGATAAAAGAGAGTTCAGGCCGAAGGAGCTTCACAAAGACTTCAGGTCCAATACTGACCTTTTGTTTGGACAATGAATTACTAACTTTCAGGGCAGTTGCTCTCCATGAGCGTAGCTGAGTCCCTAAGCACTTCTGTCATTCCTTCATTCGTGGCCCAGGTTGCTCTTGAAGGTACAAAGATACTAAGACCAAACTGATTACATGTTTCACTTTTTATTTATATATTCCACGCCCTCACGCCACTATATATACAGATAAATAGCTCAGACCTAACCATATACACTGAGATTCCTCACACAAGGTGAGGAAAAATAAATGCAACCTTAACTCAGGATTTGAACAAATAAATGGACGTAAATTTCTACCTTTCATCTTTGTAAAATGTCTTCTGCAATATATACATTTATGCATATGAGTAATGCTTAAGGAACCATTTCACTCCAAGAGTACTTTACATCATTGCTGTTGTTGAAATGGTGATGTAAACATAGAAAAGATGTATTTTTGAATTATTATTTTCTTTTAAAAACACATGGCAGGTACTCTTCTATCATACTTTTTTCTTGCAAAGGAACAACTAGGAATAGGACAAGCTTTTTTCCCTAAATATGACTGACTGTTAAGTGCTCTTATAGAGATCAGGTAATGGAAAGATGATTAAAATGTTATCTTGATTTTTTTTTTGTGTTTGTTTACAGATTTGACTAAGAATAATTAGTAATTGAAGCTATGTTGCCAAGTTACAAGAGATGGTTAATTTAATGATAACACAATTAAGAGCAAATTAAACCATATTGATAGTATACAAGTTAGTGGCTTACATAAGATTCTTAAAGCAATTTCAAGAGTTTGGACAACATAAAATTCTTTTTTGAGTCCGTTTCTTCCATTTTTATGCCATCAGTTTTTTGTTATTTGCCAGTTTGAATGTTTATGTATGAAAAACACAAGATTCTAATAACTTACTTTATTAAATACTTACATAGCAAAATATACTCAGTACTAGTAAAAGTGGACTTTTATATTTTTTTCAGTATTTTCCTTTTCCTTTTCACTTGGTCACCTGAATACCTAGCATATATTAGACATTCATGTTACTTATTGAATGAAATTATTTAATTCACCAAATTAAGCACTGTCACTCTAATTTAATAAAACTAACTTCAAATTCTACCACTCTACTGCATTATTTTGCAGACTCCCACCTGGTTGTTGGCTTTATATTTGGATGGCTGAGATATATTTAAAAGATTTTTAAACTAACTTTCTTCCCCTTATTCGTAGATTCTAAAGAAAAAAAAACTTTCATGGGAATAAAAAAATTGCTACCATGAATATTGTTTCAAGTGAGAGCAAGAATGGGTGGCATAGATTAAGTAGGAGTTTTGTAAGTAAATCCCATGCACATTCCCTATCTGTTAACAAAATATTTGCTTAGCACTAATTACTTTAAAAAGATTGGGGACAACGTAAAGAAGCCTCCTACTTCCCCCCCAAAAGCACCAGGTTGCATTTTATGAGAACTTCTTTCTTAAAGACTGTTCTTGAAATTCATTTCAATCTTGTTTCATCTGTAAAAAAGTTAGGTCAGAGTGTCCAACCCAACCCAATAAAAGCTCCAACATCTGTATGACTGCATTTTCTCACTTGATCTTTTTTTTAAACATTAAGTAGAAAGGAATTTAAGAAAATGATATCTGTTTCAAATGTGTTTTTCAACCTTAAAACAGCAAGTCAGCATGCCACAATTACCCCAAAACCAACACAAGAAACAGCTAACCACTCATCACATTCACACACGCTGTCACACCATATGAACAAACAAACACATAAGCAGACATAAAAAACAAACCAACTACAAAACCAGAGTCTGCCTCTTAACATTTCATCATTGCAAGGACATTTCAGACTGAATGTGTAGAGTAAAATACACTTTCACCAGGGAATGTGAGGGGGGCTGTTCCTGCCTCTTCCAGCCCCAGCCGCAGCCCTCCTGGGACCCAGCACCCTGGGGGCGGGGGTGAGAACTCTGGCGCCTGTAGCCCATCTGAGGCCTTCTGGAAGGAAAATGATGTCACAGATGTTTCGCTGTTTCTTCCTCATCCTCTATTTCCTTTTCTTTTCTTGTACCTTTAAAGATTTTCTCCTCTTTCCAATCTCTCTTCCCTTTGTAAAACTTCTGTCTTTTGTCCAGTGCTCTCATGCCCTTTAACTACAGGGACAATTTTTCTGACCAAATATAAACATTCATTCCCACTGGCCCTTTGTATATTATCTCTCAATTTTTACTCTGGATGGAGCTTCTTTTTTCCCAGGGTAGTAGTGAGGGTGTGAGGATCCTCACCTGCATTTGCCCTCTCTAGAGATGCATTGAAGAATACTGGCTATTAATTAACGTTTTATGATGTGCTTCATACTCTTCAGAGAAAATACACTATATAAATGGCAAAGAGTAATAGTTCAGTTCTCCCCTTCTTTGGGTTCTGGAGGCACCAGCTCTCAGCCTCCTAAGTGGGGGAAAAGAGTCCTATTCCTTACTATGTCTACCTAAAGGATGAAGTGTCAGAATAGAAGATTGTACAAGGGGAAACAGTTGTACTCCTCTCAAAATGTTTCTCTGAAAGAGAGAGAGAGAGAGAGAGAGAGAGAGAGAAGTCCTCAGCATCACTATTGGATAAAAAAACCCACTCCTGTGGAATCCCACATGGTATAAACCGGGGGCAGAGTTTTCCCCTTGTGATTCCTGTAGTCCTTTCACTGGCGAACAAGGTTTGGGTTCACTTGTCTCAAAGACCACCTTCACTACCAAGGAAGGTCCTGTTTGGGGTGAGGTTTCTGTGTGCTGCTATTTTTGGCTTACACACAATTGCATCTCTCATGCATTTTTTTTCTTTTCATTTAAAATATGGAAAGACCGTTTCCTCTAGCAAGGAAATTTCAGGGTTAGTTCATTTATATTCTCTAATGATATCATTTGTAATATTATATTAGAGTCACAGAAATCAGAACGAAACTGCCTTTTTTTCCCAAGGCCAGGAGATAGGAAAGTGAAAGGGTTAGGAGTCTCACACCCTTAGCAGCTAGGACAGAGCCCTTGGTGTCGCCGTGCGGAGCGCACACAGCCATGGCCCGTGGGCGTCTCAGGTGTCTGGGTTCTCCCATGCTGAAGGTATGGAAACTGTGATCCACTCCTGCCTCAGTGTCGTGGTATTAATTATATTTGTCTTTGTATTTTTTCCTTTTAATGTATAGGTTTCCACTCTGAACCAATGTTTAAAACAATTCTTACAGTTTGGGGATTCTTATTAATGATTGGAAATTCTCTTCTTGGTTTCTGATCTGTCTGAATGATCAGATATTTTTATTCAACCATTCTCCTAGTAATTAAAACATGTATTACATTTGACTTAAATACGGAATCCTAAGATGTATCCATGGATAGCATTTTAATCTTTCTCACTTCTTATATCCTTATAATCATATT